>NC_137615.1:12755727-12883227 GCF_963280865.1 Gymnoscopelus braueri
ACGTGGGACAGCAGCACAACACAACACTGGCCCTTTTGTTTCGCCCAAAAAAGAAAAAAAGGGGCCTGGCCCATGGCCTCTCTCACTTGATAAGGTAAAAAACACTACAAGAAAAAAGTCCCCTCTTCAAGATCACATGCCTTCAAAAAGGGGGGTTGGCTCTGGTGAATCCGATTGAAAGGCCCGCTAATTGAAGCGGGCACTGGGGAGGAGGAGGAGGAGGAGGAGGGGACACAGGGACATTCGTTGAGCCCCATCCAGCGGCGGCGGCATGGGCAGCTTTGAGATCAACAATCGATCCCCTGTGACCCAAAATTGAATTAGGAGCCTTGTCACATCTGATGATCCTGCGCCTCCAAAAGGAGACGGTGGCAGGCAGCGAGCCACGGGTGTTCAGAGAGTCTAGTGCTGGAAAAACAGCAAAATTGGAGACAGCAGTGAGATAACTCGCTGTCTTCTTTCATTCCCGGCGGGCCGGGGGCCGGCCAAGCAAACATCTGTCGGGGCAATTTAAAACAATGTCGCCTTCATTGGGCCACAGGGAGGGACGGAGCCATCAAGGGGGCGACGGACAGTGCTTTGGCTGTCAGGGGACAGAGGGCAGTCATAGGTAGCCATGTGTTGTTCAAACTCAAGGGGTTAGGTAGGACGCCGGCCACCAAACGCAACTCGATCCTATAAATGTGTTTACTCTATAGCCCCGGCATTAGCTACTGCCTGGGCTGATCTCTCTCTCTCTGTACCCCGCGAGGACGGCCTTATTGTGGGTAATGAGCTTATAGCTCTAGAAGAGTCATCTCAGAAGAATCTAGGAGGGTGGGAGATAAGACGCATTAAGCTGCTCTGTAAATCTCTAACACATTGCATAAGTTGGCCTGTTGCCCCCACACACACACACAAAGATGCTGGTCGGGTTCAGTGGTGGAAAAAGTAATGTTTTACTTAAGTAAAAGTATCAATACAATATTGTAGAAGTACTCCGTTACAAGTAAAAGTCCAGAATTCTAAATTTACTTGAGTAAAAGTACAAAAGTATTGGCATCAAAATATACTTAAAGTACCAAAAGTAAAAGTACTAAAATATTTGAAAATAGCAGATCTACAAGCTCACAACGCGTCGCATAAGTGGTTAATGTATGTTTTATAATATCATAATCTATATCTTAAAAGTAACTAGTAACTAAAGTCTTCAAATAATTGTAGTGGAGTAAAAGTACAATATTTGCCTCTGAGATGTACTGGAGTAGAAGTAAAAGTATTGGATATTGGAAATACTCAAGTAAAGTACAAATACCTCAAAAGTGTACTTAAGTGCAGTACTTGAGTACATGTACCTAGCTACTTTCCACCACTGCTGGTCGGGTTCAACTCGAGTAGACACACACACACACACACACACACACACACACACATACACTGCACTACAGTAGTGAATGAGCTCGCTGCCAACGCCTTGTACAGGGTCGTAAACGATGGGCGGAGGGGGCTAACTACTATTAACACTCTCGTGCCGATGTTTTGAGGTGACAAAGGCACTCAAATACAGCAGCAATGGTGGCTTTTCTCTGACCGGACGCTGCGAGGCTAATTTGTTTAGCCCCTCACGGAGCAACACCTGTCTAAACAGTGGGATGTGGAAATAGAAGGAAGAATGACAGAGAGAGAGAGAGAGAGAGAGAGAGAGAGAGAGAGAGAGAGAGAGAGAGAGAGAGAGAGAGAGAGAGAGAGAGAGAGAGAGAGAGAGAGCAGCTTTTGTTGGACCATCCCTGCAGGGCCCCAGGACTTGATGGATCACCATAAGAAAAACAAGGTCTCTCTCTCATTGCTTCCTCTCTCTCTCTCTGACTGTCTCCAACGCAGCTCTCTTGACTAAATTATTAGTCAGAATATTTTTCTTGTTTCGACCCAATGTATTTTATTACCTTTATCTATCTTATATATGCTGTGTGTGTGTGTGTGTGTGTGTGTGTGTGTGTGTGTGTGTGTGTGTGTGTGTGTGTGTGTGTGTGTGTGTGTGTGTCACACGATTCCCACTGCCTCTTTACATCCAAAGATTCCTTTGTCTCCCCCTATCTTTGAAAATAAGTATGATCTATTTACTTATGATGAAGTTCATAAAGTACAGTAAGTGAGTTGAATTTTAAAATAAGCTAATTTAACCACTTACACCTTATACAGTGTGTTGAATGGGGTCCCCTAGTTGTATGTACTTGGGTCAATACCCACCACGCTTTTCACTCTACACCAAATATCTTACAATATCCGATTTACAAGCTTACAACACTATTTTTGCCAGATGTTCACCTACTTTTGCCAAATGATCGCCTATTATCACATGCCCACTGCCCAAGAATAGGGACAGGACACAATAGCAGTGGTTCTCAAACTTTTTCATGTCAAGGACCCCCAAATTGACATTTATAAGCCCGTGGACCCCCATTTGAAAAGATATGCCAGGGACCCCCATAAGAGAAGATTTTCTTTTTTACGGCTTTAGCAGTGATTCTCAACCATTTGAATTTCAAGGACCCCCCAGTTTGACATGCATTAGGCTACGCCTACGGACCCCCATTTAATGCCATTTCTATCTCTGGGACCCCAATTTATATTGTAAAATCAATGTTAATTTAACTCTGAGGGTCCATTAGGTTCCATTTGTACACTCTCAGAGTTACAGACGCATATAAGGGTCAATTTGGTTCCTAACTATCTATCATTTAGCTGGGGACCCCCTGGAACTCCCTCAAGGACCCCTGGGGGACCCCCACTTTGAGAACCAATGCACTATAGGGTTCATGGGGTTAAGGATTATGATGTGCCATTCCTATAGTACCGAAAGATAGGCATAGAGCAGCCTATGGTCTATTATTACACTGAAACATTATAAATCCCCAAAATGACAATGTGTGTCAATGCAGAGAGAGAGAGGTGGGGGTATGTGGGGAGGGAGGGAGGGGGGGGGATTCCTTCTGCTCAGTTTCCCAGAACATACAGGAAGACAAGGGGCTTTGCAACCTGCGCAGCTCTAAATTTGGATGACTTGGATCTGTTTTCATGAGGATTATTTCAAGGCATCATTTATACTTTTATTAGAACAGCGACGGAGGGAGAGAGAGAGAGAGAGACAGGAAGGAGTGGGATGTGAGAGGAGATAAATGTGGCACCGGCTGTATTCACATCCCGTGACGTTGTCATTACAAGGTCTCTGCTGTGCCAATCGGTGTTGTTGCCAGATGGGAAATGTTGAATTATCGTACCGGAGGCTTAACGTGATCGGGATTTGAAAGAAAACTATCGTAACACAGCCAAAAAAAAGAGAAATCACACGTGTAAATATGTAATAAAAAAAAAAACGTTTTTTGTGTAAGAAACAACCTTGTTTGAGACTCCTACGTGGCAAAAACTCGAAAAACTTGATGACCGGCAGCGTTTCCGGTAGGAGACACAAAGAGTATCCTTTGTGTCTCCTACCGGAACCGCTGCCTATACTGGTCCACTGGTCATTAAATTATATCGGCTTAGGAATGCGACGAAAACAAAAAAATATCCATGAATTCAAGTCTCCATGGGGTGACTAACCGATAGATGGTGAACTATACCTTTAAGCCGTATGTACAGTACATGTAATATTTTTGACAATAATGATATGCCCAAAATATGCCCGGTTGAAAGTGGTTAAGATGTCCTCTACACATACCTAGTTACACGCACATCGACAGTGGGTGCTAGACCAATGAAACTACGCTGATATCAAGAGAGAGGCAGAGCCCACACACCGTCTTCAAGGATCACTTCGTTGAGTAGCTATCAACAACGTTTCGGCTCTTCGTCAGGCGAAGATCCTGTGAGATCGAAAACGTTGTCCAGCTACTCACATTGACTGCCAGAGTTTATTCATAATGTACTCACCCCTGTGCCAGCAATTTGCGTGTTTTTTAATATTTTTTTTTTGTAATTTTTCATTCAAATACATTCTCTGATTGTGTTGTCAAGCACCTACGATTGTTCCACCAGTAGAGAGCAGCACATCCAAACATTGATCACCTCGCTCACCCCCTCCCAAACAGGCCCACGTCATATCCGGTCATTCAAAGGATGTGACGTTTTCGACAATTCCCGGCCCGCTGATCGGCCTGAAAACGACGTGATACACTACGACGATGGCTGTTAGTCACCCGGACCAAAGAAAATAGAAGTTGAGCTGTCCGTTTGTCTTTTCTACCGTGTGAAAAACCGTGTTTTTCCTTATTCTGGCCGAAAATCACCGGAGAAAAACAACGTGACCCGGAAATGATTTTTTTTTTTTACATCCGGCTCCGGGTGAGTGTGACGTAAGTGGAAAACGAAAGTGTTGATGAGAAATAAACACAGCCGTGCGATCACAGATTAAACAATGAAAATTCAAAAGAACGTGTAAACAGGCTCTTATGAATCCTGGCACTCAAGCGATGGATTTGAAAGAACGTGTAGACGGGATCTTGGCACTGTATGTGTTAAAGCGATCTCTTAAGATCTTCCTCTACCTCATTTATTTTTCTTTTGTCAGAATTAACAAGGGAGATCCATTATCCGTTGTTTCCTAACCAAAGGGAGGCCAATTTGGAAATGCTGGGACCCGTGACATTGTATAACAAACTGGACCTTCAATATTTATTAAACAATATAATCTGCTCCTGGCATCGCTGTGGTCCCCTGCCAGGCCAGGCCAGTCCAGGGGCACAGGCCAGGGTCCTCTTGGAATCATGCCAACCTAGCTGCCTGCCAGCCGAGCTGCCACAGTAACTATAACATTAGCCCTGAAGCTATATTATGGATACAATGTCATGTTGTTTTGGAAGCTATAGCAATTCCTGGCGGGGCTGATCTGGTGGCAATGTGATATTTCCATCAAACAGCCATATGCCCCAGCCAGTCCTTCAGGATAGACTTTGAAGAGCCAGGCTGTAAAGAATGGCCGCTGCCTGCTATTGGGGGCTGTGCAGCAGTCAACAGCTTCTTTCATCTCCCTTACAGCTGGGCAGCCGCCAGCAGCACACAATAAAGAAGCATGGATCCCCCTGCAGTGGCATGTGGCTGCAGCAACAATCATAACAATAATATTTCTTCTCGAGCAAAGTGACAGTAGAATATAGTACAGCGATTCCCAAGCCGTGGTGCTGGGAACCGCTGGTGGGACGTCAGGATATTGAAAGTGGGGCCCGCCAACAAATAACTGGCAAAACACTACGATTTTAATGATAATGCAGCATTAATATACTATACCATTAATATATGTATTATTATCATTTTTTTTATGTCAAAATGTCATGGTATTTTTTTCATTATGACACAGAAAAATAAGAATTCATTGATCCAAGCCAATCGATCGATTGATCATTACAATAAAAACTGAAAAACTGGAAATAGTAACAATAGTACAAAAAACTAGTCCAATATTTAATGACACTATCCAGCTCAGAGGTTTGTGTATAGCCCTAATAAATACAGTAAGTTGCTAATTCAAGCGGGCTATAGCTTACAGACAGAGGCCCGGTTGAGGAACACTATAAATACCATGAAAACCTCTGTGTGATTACAATCCAGATGCTCCTCTGGTCAAGAGTTACATCAGGAGAAAGAAAAGAGGGTGGCGAGAAGAACTAAGACAAAACCATTTAAATAATGAACTATGAGCAGCACAGGCTGTTGTTAGATCTACAAACACAACAACACAGGCTGTTAGATCTACGAACACAACAACACAGGTTGTTTAGATCTAACAACACAACACATGAAAGCTCTACCATCCATAATACCCCCAACATAGGGATAGATTCCAATCCATGCGATTACCATCGATCGCACTGTTGATAAAGAGACTGCAGCCCTTGAGATCAGAGACACTGAGTGCGTGCGTGCGTGCGTGCATTCATACGTCACACGCACGCAGCCTACACGCGCACTCAGACGCATGCATGCGCGCGCGCAAACACACACACACACGCACGCATACAGACATGTACATGCACGGGTCTTTCTCACACGCACACACACACACGCACACAAAAATCAGTGTGCGGCTGCGCACATTAGCCAGCCGTTTATTCCATTGGTTCTCAAACTTTTTAGCTCGAGACCCAAAAGAGAAATTTTACTTTTGCCCCCGTTGTGAGCTTGTAGATCTGCTATTTTCACCACTTCTTAATCTTTAAAAAAAATATCTATAGAAGTTAATAGATTTTTGTAATTTTATGTATAAAATATTTAAAAAAAATGTTGGAACAGTTTTAATTGACGAAAAGTTGTGATTTTGTTTTGTTTAAACCTTTTAAAATCTTTTGAAAAAGAAAAAAAATATTTTTTAAATGTAGGAAACGGAACAAATGAGATATTTACTCGCGACCATAAAAAATTGGTCCACGACCCAAAGATGGGCCCCAACCCACTGTTTGGGAAACAGTGTCGTAGCCTAACCACCTTACATTACAATGATAATAACCACCTTACATTACAATGAGAATAACCGCAAAATTCTGGTTTGAATGTTAAATCAATGAGAAATGAGTAACACACGAGTGACAAACAGTTATCCACGCAGAAATAGTGGCAAGGCAGGGCAAATGTTTTCACCTCAAACTGCCTTCCTTCCTTCCTTTGCTTTTCTAAATTAGCAGCAATTTAACAGACAGTCTAATGTTACATACCTTCAAAGTCTGACAGAATGCCCTCCAGGTGGTCGTTGACTGAAAACTCAGACATCCTGCCTGAGACTCAGCGGTCTCCGTGTGGCTCAGAGAGAGAGAGAGAGAGAGAGAGAGAGAGAGAGAGAGAGAGACTCGCAGTGCGGTGCGGTGGTCTCTCCGTTTGGCCGAGGAAAGAGCGTGCAAGAGAAAAGTTTAAAAAGCAAAGCCTCTGTCACTGTTTAAAATGGAAGAAGTGCGGCGTTGCATAACACAAACACATCGAACTTCTTATCGGACAAAGGGACCAACTCAACTCAACTCAACTCAACTCGGAGTCGGGGGGTTAATTTCTTCTTGTGCAACCCAAAAAAAAAGTAGCGTTCTCCGCGGTGGTCGGTGGTCGCCTCCACACATCCAGTGCGTTCTGCCTCCGTCAGTCAGTCTGTCTGTAGAGGGGACGGAGCGGGTCTGTGGACATGCGCCTCCCCGTGGATAAAGCCCAGCCCCCCAAACTGCCCCCCCCCCCCCCTCCACACACACACACACACACACACTGGAAGTTGGGAGTGGAGAGAGAGAGAGAGAGCTGAGACAGGGGAGTGGGTAGCTTTACCTTGTAGGCAGCCCTGCAGTGCAGACAACACCTGGAATTCTCAGTAAAATTCTCTCTCTCTCTCTCTCTCTCTCTCTCTCTCTCTCTCTCTCTCTCTCTCTCTCTCTCTCTCTCTCACACACTTCAAGGACCCCCAGTTTGGTAGCCTATATGCATTTAAGGCCTTGGACCCCCATAACTCTGACAGTGTACAAATGGGACCAAATAGACCTGTTTGTGTAACCTCTCAGAGTTACAGACCTGTAAGGGTCCCTTTGGTTCCTAACTATCAAAGAGTACCCCCTGTAACCCCCTCAAGGACCCCCTCAACCCACCTTGAGAACCACTGCCATAACCAACCCCTTCCGACCTTCCACAATTCCCCGCAATCGTAATCTCGCTCTATCTACCCCTTTATTTTATCTCCTTAAGAAAATAACAGTTTGGAAAAAAAAATAATACCAATGCCTGGAGAGTACAATAGCATCAAGCAAACAACTTGTTTTAGTGATGAACGAATGGCAACTTGTACCAAAGTGCCACATCACCAGCCATTACAACCACAAATACTTCAAATACAGTCTTTGCCAGATTCTATCCCATAAGCTCCCCAGAGAGGCGCGCACACACACACTCACATGCACGCGCACACACACACACACACACAGACAAGCACGCACAGCGTCTGACAGACCATGCAAAGCCTCTGTGACATTAATCCTCTTCACTTCAGAGCCACAGGTTTAATGAGGGCCCTCCAACCTTAGGTTAGTGTGTTTGTGTGTATTTGTGCTTTTGTGGGGAGAGAACTAAAGGAATTCGTTGGGTGTATATCATTAGGAATGAGGAGGAGAGGATTGGACTGTTTGTAAAGTCCATAGGGCAGTGGTTCTCAAGGCGGGGTCTGGGGCGTCGTTTGATTCAAGCTTCTTTATTAGGATAAACCCCTTGAAATGTACCATCTCGTTTTCGAGGGGGTCCAAACATAAATACATGTTGCAGTCGTTACATGTATACAGATTAGACAAAAACAAAGACAAATCATATATACAGTACATACATCACAGCCTTAGGATTGCAAAGAATCCGGTAATAGAATGACACATTTTAAAACGCTATGTTCAATCAACCCTAAATAAAACTAGAAAAAGTGCTCAACGGAGCACAGGTCTCCGCCAGGTCAGTTAGGTTATTGTGGGACAGCAATGTTCGAAATTCGCCAATCAGGATGGAATATGAAAAATCGGACAGATCCGTCTTGATCACATGACTACAGAGATAATGTGTGCCGATTTGCGTGATGTTTGGACAAAAGCTGTAGGAGTAATATCAAAACATTTGTTTAGCAAAAATCGGCCTCCTGGTGACGCTATTAATGCAGATGTGAAAAATGCAGGGCAGAGGTTTTTCCTTGGCCTCTAGGGAGTGTGTGTGCAAAGTTTCACACCGATTGGTCCATAGTTTGGTACCGATTGGTACATAGTGGCAATGTGCATGCAAAGTTTCACATCAATCGCACGCTGTGTTCATGATTTGAGGCATTTTGTTCAATCTTAGCCAATCCGGATGGAACATGAAAAATCGTTTGGTTCAATGACTATAGAGATACTGTATACCGAACCATTGCCATATAGTGTATGTGTGTATATGTCAGTATGCATACATGAATGGTGTGTGTGTGTGTGTGTGTGTGTGTGTGTGTGTGTGTGTGTGTGTGTGTGTGTGTGTGTGTGTGTGTGTGTGTGTGTGTGTGTGTGTGTGTGTGTGTGTGTGTGTGTGTGTGTGTGTGTGTGTGTGAAGGAGAGGGGATTGTGGGAATGCAGGCCCCCCTCTCCAAGGTCACTTAATTGGCCAGTGTTTCCTCTGATATGCTTGATAGCTGCAGACAGTGTGTGGGTGTGTGCATGCATGTGCGTGCCATTCGCACATGCACACTCTTTCTGCAGCTCGCTTTGCACGTGTGCATTTCTTTTGAACAGTAGTTAATATATTGATTGATTGATTGATTGAGTAATTATTTTATTTCCGTGTCCTGCACACAAAGTCCCCAAGTTTATAAGACACCATTTTACACTTACAGCATGTTTATATTCACATAACACATTCCATTACAGCTCAGAATTATACAGAGTGTTCTGTCTTCTCTCCCAAGATTGCCACATAAAATTTGCCACAACAAAAGCTCCTTTCCCGAAACATATCTCAAGTTTTTCATAATCAACTAACTCAAGGAAATCAACACAAATAGAAGACATTTTACTAACAAATCTTATCTCTTATGATATATATAATAATAGCCGAAAATAGACAAACATCTGGTGAAAATAGATGCAGATCTACGAGCCCAACATCACAACACGACACATTGTGGGGCTTGTAGATCTGCTAGTTTCGCTATCGACGTACAATTCACCGCATGCATGGTGTGCCAATGCAATTTATACAAAACAGACTGCTTCACAGAACACTTTGTATGAGGATTAGTGTAAACACTGCAGTGGCTTTGGCAGGCGACTCGCATTAAGCAACTTGCCATTGTCCTGGCTCGAACCTCAAACCCCTCAATCCACTCAACTAGCACCTCATACTGTATAACCATGAGATCCAATTCGAAAGCATTCTGACTTGCGTAATAACGAGCGTAATATTATTGGGTTTAATGCACTTTTTTCATCAACAGGAGATCTCAACGGGGAACGCATTTAAACCAGTAAGACCTGAGACCGATTCTACGAATGCCTTCTAAATCAGTAGTTCTCAAACTTTTTCGTGCCAAGGACACCCACATTGATATGTATTTGGACGCGGTCCCCGATCTGAAAATGTTTTGTGCCAGGGACCCCCAGAAGAGAAGTTGGAAAAAAAATCTAAAATGATTAGGCCCGGACTGCTGGCATAGCGGTCCGGGCCAAAAACCCAAAAAAAAAATATATATATTATTTAGATGTACCAGCTCACAGCGTGGCACAAAGTGATGCGTTGTGAGCTTGTAGATCTGCTATTTTTGAGAACCACTGTTCTAAACCACTGTTCTAAATCAGTTTTCTGAAAAACTGATGTTGCTATACATACATAGCTAAAATCTAAAATGACACAGATGCTTTCCCGGTTTTAATGGGTGCGTCACATTTTTTAAGCTGCAAAATATTTTTAACCAACAACCACCACAACCTCTGCAGTTTCATCTCAGTGCCTTCCTTGGGTGGGGATCCCACAGGGCACTGTGCTCGGCCCTGCACACACAGCTTCTTCTTGTCCCAAAATTGGAAAAGGATCCAATTGAAGTGGTGAAGGGATATGAGTTCACACTAAGTGGTTTTTCCATGCAATGTACCAAATGATATTGGCTCAGTGGACAAACGGGTTTAATGCAGTGTTGCCATGTCGGCTTATTATAAGCGACTTTGGGCTTGTTTTTCTGTAAAGTCGCTTGTAAATATTGGTATTTGCGGGTTGCGTTTTTTAGGGCTCGTTTCTGAAGTGTAGTTGCTTATGTGGGCTTGTTTCCTAATGTTGTTTAAACAAGTGGTTCTCAAACATTTCCATGTCAAGGACCCCCAAATTAATATGTGTTTGGCCATGGACCCCCATCTGAAAATATGTTTGTAGCAGGAACCCCCATACAAGATTTGTGGTGTTCATAAAGACGATGCGACGCGTTGTGTGCTTGTAGATCGGCTATTTTCAAAAGGCCAACGTATATACTGTAGGTTTTAAGTGCTCATGTGGCCTATAGTCGCTTCTTTTGGGCTTGTTTTAATAGAACTGGCTGCTTATTTCTCTCGCAAAATCTGGCAACGCTGGTTTAATACTTTCCACAGCCAAGCCAACTCCTTGCATGATACAATAAGAAGCCATTAGCCAACTAAGCTGGCCCTGCTAAGATAATTACATTATTATTAATCTGTCAACATGCTGCACTTTCAACCGCATCAGAACTGAAACGGGTCCTTTTCTTCTTTTGTAACTTCTTGTGATTCCAAGCACTGAGCAGGCCTTTCAGGAGCCTTTTAAGTTCATTCATATGAGGTAAGTGTCAACACCTATCTAAAAACGTTCATAAATTGCCTCTTGTCTTATAGCTCTTGCACTAGCACGTCACTCTTATCTGTTGTCAGTTCCAACACTGTGGTCCTAAACATCTCTAGAAGTAGGCCTACTGGCTGGATTGTCATGGAATTTTACGCACGCACACATGCACGCACGCACGCATGCACGCCATGGCCCTTCCTCTAGCTCCACCCTTAGGCCAAAATGGTTTATTTTCTATTTATTTTCTATTTTACCCACATAACCCTAAGAGTACCTGTTCTGTGCATGTCATAATAGGCGAACATTCAGCGAAAATTGGTGAACATTCGGCAAATACAGCAAATCTACAAGCTTGCGGATCAGCAATTGTTGGCAAAGAGATAGACACTCATAAGGTATTATAGATTTTTTTTAGGGAAAAAAGCAGGGGACTAAGTGTAGAGCCCTAGGGGACCTCAGACATATAGTATATAGGGGTTCAATTATGGCATTTCATTTTATTTAACTTTTTTTTATAGCAGATCTATAAGCTCTACAAGCAGCTCTACAAGCTCACAATGCGTTGCATCGCGACGCATTGTGAGCTTGTAGATCTGCTATTTTCAAATGGCCGAAATGTATATAGTAGGGCTAAAGTGGTTAATGCATGTTTTGTAATAATAATCAAAATCTACAAAGTAACTTCTAACTAAAGTTTTCAAATAATTGTAGTGGAGTAAAACTACAATATTCACCTCTGAGATGTAGTGGAGTAAGTAAAAGTACAGAAAATTGGAAATACTCCAGTAAAGTAAAAATACCTCAAAATTGTACTTAAGTACAGTACTTGAATTCATGTACTTAGTTACTTTACACCACTGGTGTGCAGTATGGCTTTGTATGGTCACCGATTGTCAGTTGCTCTCAAGAACCTTGCTCTCAAGAACCATGAAACAAGGGGTATAAAGAGAAAAAGGATGGAAAACAAGGATTAGCACTGATCCAGCCAGACACCCAGAAAACCACCATCTCCATAAACCCAATACCAGTCCATCGAGACCAACACCACCTCTGTCAACATAGCGTAAATGTACTGTAACTGTGTGTACATTAACTGTGTAGAATGCATATACATCAGTGATTTCTATACACAGCTAACCATTTATTTGTCCTATATCGATAAACAGCAACAGTTTGCTGGTTGTTCCAAAAAAGTAGTTATGATATCGTCACTGTCGGGCAGAAACCTCTTATCTCCAAATTATTTGTTGTAAATTAATGCCCCACTTGATCATAATACAGCGTCACACAAAAGCATCAAAAGTAGCAGATCTACAGGCTCAAAACGCGGCATGTTTTGAGCTTGTAGATCTTCTACTTTAGCTGTTTTTGAATTTGAATCCTGAAAAGTAACAGTTTTGGACATATGAGGTTTCCATTTGTTGTCTAATTTGTTGTCGTAGGTATTTCTTAGAAATTCAACACTGTTCCCAAAAAAAAGTGATTTCTAAGAAAAACAATAAAGCTGTTGAACAGAACAGGTTCAAGAGAATCTCTCAGTCTAAATGGATTACATTGCTACTTATCAGAAGCATGCATGCACACCATCTAGGCCATTACAACATTTTAAAGTGTCTACTGCGATCATTGTATTTGGCTATTGCTCACATACAATATAAACATTTACTGTAAAGAAGCCATAAATGTCATTTGGAACCTATTGGCATGTAATAAACAGGAGAGAATACATGAGCTTTTCAAATAACAACTTTAACCACATATCAACCCTAGCGGCCCTATTTTGGGACGAACATAGATCTACAATCTCACAACGTGTCGCAACGCGACACATTGTTGTGAGCTTGTAGATCGCCTATTTTTGGCTACGCGATTTGATGTAGATGAGGGGAAAAAAGCCAAGTAGCCTACAGTTGCACTTGCAACTCAGGTTTTACTAAGAACAGTGGTTAACTGGGGACCCCTTGGAACCACTTCAAGGACCCCTGGCCGTATCCCCGGACCCCACTTTGAGAACCGCTAGTTTAAGTGGCTAATGTGATCCTGGGGGGTCATCGGCTGGGCTCTGCCAACAGCTTTGCTCCCAGGGAAGCCCCTAAAGGAGCTCCAACAAGGGAAGATCTTTAATTTGATTTAAGGACATCCTGTGCAGGCGAGTGTATATCTCATATGATCAAACTGCAATTGACCCCTGGGCCGCGCAGCGTGCATTAAGGGCTAATAGCACTTTAATGATATCATTGTGAACTTTCCGCTGGCTGAGAGAGTTCTCCAAACAACCACAGTACAGTATGAGACTGTACACGGCTGACTTCACTTCCCACACCAGTAATCCTCCAGTAAACTCTCTCTCCGACCACACGCCTACAAATCCCTAGTCACTGGTGGAAACTAACTAAGTACTTTTACTCAAGTACTGTGTACTTGAGTATAATTTTGAGGTAGCCTGGCATTGCCAGACTAATCACTATGACTTCGCTCTGGCAGATTCGTCCGGTTTCCAGGCACATTTTGAGGTACTTCTATTTTACTTGAGAGTATGTCCATTTTTCAATACTTTCTGTACTTCTACTTGTCGTGGAAAGTCTGGATCAATCAGTGATTGATGAGACAATAGGAGTCGGAAACAACATTCTAGGTGGTGGTGGTTATACTTTAATATAAATTATATAATGGGGAGAAGTACAATAACCCTGCCAACGAGCACAGGGATCCCACCATAGTGATACTAGCTGTTACAAGGACAGGCTGAACCAAAACAAGACAGGCTGTACCAAAACAATAGCTATCAGGCCTAGAGTCTTCCTCATACTCCACTACATCTCAGAGGCAAATATTGTACTCCTCACTCCACTGCAATTACTTGAAAACTACAAGTTACTTTGTATATTTAGATTGTTATTGCAACACATTACGATTAAGCTTTGGCTATATGAAAATAGCAGATCTACATGCTCAAAATGTGCCACATTACCACGAGTTGTAAGCTGGTAGATCTGCTATTTTTTAAGAAGTTTGACAAAAATAAAATAAAAATAGTACTTTGGTACTGTACTTTTGTGCTTTTAACTCAAGTAAAAACTTTGAATACAGGACTTTTAATACTCTGTTTTTTTAACAGAGTGATACATTTTGTAAAAAATTACTAGAGACTCTCAGACCACAAGTCCGCCTTGACTGCTTGGTTCAGGGTAGATGGAGGTTCAGGGTAGATGGAGGTTCAGGGTAGATGGAGGTTCAGGGTAGATGGAGGTCATAGTGAAGTGGCCACTCAGAGCACGTCTCTGTGTGTGTTCACTAAAGGAAAACAAAACTTATCCCCCTCGTAAATGATGAAACGCTTCATTACTTTCACTCACTTAACCCATTAAGGCCGATTCTACAAATGTCGTCTAAATCAGTAGTTTTTTTGTGCCAAAGACCCCCCAAAATGGTATGTATTTGGCCGCAGACCCCCCCCATCTGAAAATGTTTTGTGCCAGGGACCCTAATAAACGTATTCAACATTGTAAAAACATTTGAAAAAAAATAAATAAAAAAGCAGATGAACAAGCTTGCAGCGCAGCACATAGTAATGCGCTGTGAGCTTGTATATCTGTTATTTTTTAATAGTCAATACTAAAATCTAAACTGATGCATCAGATGCTTTCTCAGATTGAGTGTGTGCGTGCGTGCGTGCGTGCGTGCGTGCATGCGTGCCCCAACAACGGTACATTATGCGTACATGAAACTTATATAATTTGCTTGTTTACACTTGAACAGTGATGCCAGTGGCTGATTTAGAGGTTGTGTGTTTGTGTGTGTGTGTGTGTGTGTGTGTGTGTGTGTGTGTGTGTGTGCGTGTGTGTGTGTGTTTCCACATGGTGTGAATTCAATGTACTCAATGTGCTATATCAACCAGAAACAGTTATTTACTTCTTCGTGTAGAGTGTCCAAATGTTTAACTCTTACATTTATAGCCATTTACCAGCAGTAATGCTGCTGAAAGCACATTTATTAGTGTTATCTAAAATCTTAATAGTGTTTACAATGTAAAAATGTCATGCATGTTACGTAGGCTATACAGTATGTGCCAAAGTGGTATAGCCTTGGTTAAGGTTGGCTTTAAATACATGAATCCTGGAGTTAGTCCATATTCTGGGGCAAACATCCAGCCAAAATAGCTGATCTGCAAGCTCACATTCACAATGCCGCCGTGGTGTTGCGACATGTGAGCTTGCAGATCGGCAAATTTTGCAGAAAATATTTGGCGCAGGGCAGGGAAAAAAGGAGGGAGGCTCTGGTCAATGACACACTGTATATCGGGTTTAAATGGTTATGGTAGTAAGGGCAGTACATGTAAGAGGAAAGTTGTCGCAGAGGCGATGGTTATTATGATCACAGCATCATGCCACTGTGTGTTCATACCAAAAAAGGATTGAAACCAGTGGTGGAAAGTAACTAAGTACATTTACTCAAGTACTGTACTTAAGTACACCTTTGAGGATTTTTTACTTTACTGGAGTATTATGAATTTTCAATACTTTTACTTCTACTCCACTACATCTCAGAGGAAAATATTGTACTTTTACTCCACTACAATTATATGAAAACTAATTATATGAATCTACTTTGTAGATTTAGATTATTATTACAACACACACTAGCCACTTCAGCCCTATATATTTCGACCATTTGAAAATAGAAGATCTACAAGCTCACAATGCGTCGCGATGCGACGCATTGTGAGCTTGTAGATCGGCTATTTTCAAAAGATTACCTAGTTACCAACAAGCATCTGTACGTGGGGCTACCAAGAGTGAGTGAGAAGATAGCAGCCATGAGAATGAGGCTGGCCAGTCTCTCACAGACACCGGGAGCTCCCAGCAGCCAGCAAGCCTGTGCTATGGGAGCCAACACACGGACATCGATCACAAGGACGTCCCACACCTACCGTATACGTGGACGTACTAAAGACGAAAGACGTGTGGGCGGAAAGTATACTGGCGAGCTGGCCAGATATATGGAGGATCGAGATGACTGGAGACACCACTGGCCTCGTCCAAGGGAGAGAGAGAGAGAAAACAGGGAGTGAAGATGTCATTTATCTCTGTGGCGGTATATCGTTGACTCATGTAACAGTACATTGCTTTTCCAGAGTCTTCCTTTTTTTCATCTTGTTTAGATTTTTGCTCACATGTGCCCGACCCGTGTCCACCACTGTCCAGACTGCAGAATTCCCATCACAATACCAGCCTAACAAGAGCTGAATCTGTTTTTTGAAGATCCACTTGCAGTGTAAGCAAAACCCTGTTCTTTCTTTTTTTTTACTATTGGGCTTCAATGAGTCGAATGAAAAATCACATTGAAAATGTTCAAGTGTAACCGAGGATTAACGGGATACTGATGCGCATGTCATGATCTTACTGCTAAATTCATTTAAAAACAAAAAAGACTAAAGCATGGCCCTCTATTGAAGTCCAGCAGTGTCCAGACCATTCCAGATGTTAGATCCTTCTAGGATGAGATGTTTAGAGCTGGATACATATTAGACACTGTGCAGACAGTAGTACTGGGTCCATAGCATATCATGTACAGTGTACATCTGCTGCTATGCACAATGTACCTTATGTCTTACCTCAGGTACTATGTGTAAATATGTAGATAAAAGTTTGTTTTTTATTGATCTCTTCCCCCCTTGCCCCCCCTTATTCTTCTTCCCTTTCTCTTATGGAAATAACAAAAACGATGGAGCTTGCACAAAAAGTAATTTCACCCACTGTTTACACCTGTAAACCTGAGATGTGACAATAAAGTTGATTCTGATTCTACATACAGACCCTGTGCAGACAGTAGTATGTCCAATCTCATCTCACAATCAGGAAACACTGACCTGTCTGCAGTGATGGATGTTTCAGCTCTTATCAAAGAAGATTCACCTGCACACGCGCACACACACACACACGCGCGCACACAGGTATGCACGCACGCACGCACACACGCACACACACACAGAATTGTCTCCCTTATCAATGAGCCTGACAAACAGATGACAAAGTACAGTACATTCATGCAAACATTACATTGTGCATGTGTACTGTATGTGCATGTGCATGTGCACTCAGGTATGCATGAGTGTGCACATGCCCCACACACTGTACTGTGCACAGTTGAGGGTGCAGGAGGAACCCTATGTTGTTCAGTATAGAGCTGAAAGGCGAGGCAACGTTTTGGGAGCAGCTCAACAAGGGAGGGAGGCTCCTGTTTTTATTGGGCCCTGAGGCTAGGAGGGCCCATAGGGCCCACAGGGCCTGCTCTTTAACAATGTTACAAATCAATCAATAACGGCAGTCTATAAAATTTGTCATATTCTGTTTATGTGAATGGATTCTCTCAGGAAAAAATGTGCTGTTAATGCCTGTTCACGTTTACTGGCCAACGTGGGAGTTGATAGCATCCCGCCTCTCGGGACACATTCTCTCTCTCTCGCCCTCTCTCTGTCTCAATCTCTCTCTCACACTTACGTCACGATTATGAAATTTTACTTGACGATGAATTGTCACTCAAATAATTGTGATTAACGATTTAATTGTGTTTCTGTCGTTGAACATTATTGGAACATTATGAATAAAAATTACATTTCGGCTTTTAGGCTTCTTAAACAAAAGGGCACAGGGCAGATATGACAAATAACACATTTAATTACTTTATACTTAGAAAAACAAAACAACGACCTTGTAGATATGCTACTTCCACTCTTTTTAACAACGATTATGCCAAGAATAATTGCAAAAATAATTGCGTTTCTTACATAATTGCGATTAGGCGATTATGTAATAATTGTGACAGGCCTGAGACACACACACACACACACACACACACACACACACACACACACACACACACACACACACACACACACACACACACACACACACACACACACACACACACACACACACACACACACACACACACACACACACACACACAGGTGATCCCTCCCTTTTCGAGGACTCCTTTCCCAGGGGGTAATAATAATTAGGTCCATGACCAGGTTACCCCAGGCTAGCTGGACAATGGATGACCCCTGACCTTTGGCCTCACCTGCCTATCAGCGGGGTGGCGTCAGTCCAGAGAGCCTCTGTGGGACAGGTATGTGTCCCTCCCTCACTGCCTGGAGACAAAGTCCAGGCACCTGAGAGCCAGCCATACACAGAGCATGATGTGGACAGCAAAACATAGTCGAACACACACCCACACCCAGTGGTGGAAAAAGTACTCAACTTCTTTACTTAAGTAAAAGTACCAATACTGCAATATAAAAATACTATGTTACAAGTAAAAGTCCAGAATTCAAAATGTACTTGAGTATAAGTACAAAAGTATTGGCATCAAAATTTACTTAAAGTATCAAAAGTAAAAGTACTAAATATTTGAAAATAGCAGATCTACAAGCTCATCGCGACGCGTTGTGAGCATGTACATCGTCTATTTTCAAATAGCCTAGGTATAAAATAGGGCTAAAGTGGTTAATGTGCGTTTCATTATATCATAATTTATATCTGAAAAGTAACTAGTAACTAAAGTTTTCAAATAAATGTAGTGGAGTAAAAGTACAATATTTGCCTCTGAGATGTAGTGGAGAAGAAGTATAAGTATTGGAAATTGGAAATACTCAAGTAAAGTACAAATACCTCAACATTTTACTTAAGTACAGTACTTGAGTGCCCACACCCACCCACACACACACGGTCATGCCCGCACACACGTATCAACATTCACACTTATCCTACTGCATTACATCATGGTCGCAAGCCTCTCAAACCGCATTAATAATAATATTATAATAATAATATTTTTTTATTTATAATGCACTTTACATTTGAAACAAATCTCAAGTGCTACAATCAGGGTAAAATATTTGTAAAAAAAACATGACAAATCTGAAAAATAATTTAATAAACATTAAAATCACGTGAGGGCATAACGTGTAGCAAAAAAAAAATGCTTTATTAAAAAGGTCGGTCCTTAGTCCTCTTTTAAAAGCCTCAGCAGATCGCGGTGCTCTCAGGGGGTCAGGGAGGGCATGGAGGAGTGGCCGAGGAGAAGGCCTGGTCGCCTCCCCCATGGTACAGAGCTTGGTCATGGGGATGCGGAGAAAGTTGGTGTTTCCAGAGAGGAGGTTGTTGGTTACCGTTACCATGGATGCATTGATGGGTTAATAGGGAGATTTTTGTATTCTGTATTCTGCTAAAAACCTATATCAATATACAAACAGACAAATCATGGACCGGAAGCCGATGAGCTAGCACCACCACTGTGGTATTCTAAGAAACCATATGTAGCCTTTTTACTTTTGAAGATTGAGATTTTTTTTAATTAATTTTTTTATACAACCACGTTTCGACTCTGTTTTTTGGACTGGTTGTTAGACGTCAGAGCTCTAGTAGAGCAACTACACAAGCTTCCACTACTGGTGAGTGTCTTGTTCTAGTGTGCAAGAACTCATTTGGACATCTGCCTTCTGGGTAAAGGGGGCAACACTCTGGGAACTCTCCAGTGATGGAAGAAGTACCTACTAACATCTTTTAGTTAAGTAAAAGTATCAATACCCTATTGTATAAATGGTCTGTTACAAGTACAAGTTCGGTATTCGAAATCTGCTTGAGTAAAAGTACAAAAGCATTGGCATCAAAATGTACATGAAAAATGTACGTGAAACTACTCATTATGCTGAAGTTCCCATTTCAGTTTTCAAATGTATAAAATGTATTAAAATCCTTTGAAAACAGCCGATCTACAAGCTCATAACACGTCGCTTTGCGACGCGCTGTGAGCTTGTAGATCATCTATTTTCAAATTGCCAAAGTAGGCCTATATTACCTATAGGTCTGAAGTGGTTTTGTAATAATAATCCAAATCTACAAAGTAACTAGTAACTAAGGTTTTATAGTGGAGTAAAAGTACAATATTTGCCTTTGAGATGTAGTGGAGTAGAAGTAAAAGTATTGCAAATTGGAAGTTCTCCAGCAAAGCAAAAATACCTCAAAATTATTAATGAATTAATTAATTAAAGTACAGTAGAGTAAATGCTACTTTCTACCACTGGAACTCTCTGCCCACTGATCTAAAACTAGAGCTTGGGTAACCAAGTTGTGCGTTAACTAAGTACTGGGAGCTGATGGTAGGTGTCGAACTCCACCTCAGCAATCCATCTCCCAGGGGTCTAGATCTACATTGTAAAGGGTACAGAGACCCTTGTTGCTTGGCTGATACCAATAATAAGCCACTCCGACCTACTTATGTGCATTCTTATCTTCACTAATGATGGTACAGTGATAACAGAGGGTTGGTTTTCATTTTGAACAAAAGCCCACCTCTGGCCATTGTGGCCCTTCTGTTTGGAAGGCTGGGTGTCCATTTCACCTCCACCTGTACAGAGAAACCACTCAGAAATCACTCTTGTCCTTAGATGCTCTGTGCTGCTCAGTGAATCAAATTAGGCCTATTATTAAAAAAATGGTTCCTAGATTTTGTTTTTAATTATTATTATTAATTATTTATTTTAAATTCCTTAAAAAAAAACACAATGTTCCATATGTTAAAAACAAATTGAAACGTTTTTCAAAAGAATTCCATTAAAATAAAAAAGTCCATTAATTAGAGGGGAAAAATACTTTTAATAAGTAGTGAAAATAGCAGATCTAAAAGCTCACAACACGTCGCAATGCGACGTGTTGTGAGCTTGTAGATCTGCTATTTTCTCTAGTTTGGGAACTTTGGGTCCCAGGGGGAGTCTATTGGGTCTCTAGCCCAAAATCGCTTGATAGTAGAGCAGAGATGACAGATGACGTGCGATTAATAGCTAGGATGGATGTTTCTATACTAATAGCATTCATCGTACGTAGGTGTCGCACGCTGAAATGAGCAGATCTACGAGCTCACAATGCGTCACGGACGCAACGCGTTGTGAGCTTGTAGATCTGCTATACTTTGTACGACGGGAGCATAAATTAGGCGTGCGTGCCGACCCCTGATGGTCCCCGGGCCCTAAGTTGAGAAACAGTGGTCGGACCAGACGGATGTGCTGAGGCAGGTAATGAATAGCTGTGGTTTGCATAGCTTTTCTGGTGCGATGGTGGTCTCCTCCAATGCTGATGGCACAACACTGCACAAAATGACTATATTACTAAATTATATGAGTGGAAATGTGCAATTAAAACAATGAATGGGGTAAGTGCGTGTGTGCACGCGTGCACGCATGTGTCTAAGAGAGGGAAGCGAGACAGTTAGGCGGAGGAAGTTTTGAAAATTGGAGAGTTGTGCTCTCCTCTGCTCTAGAACAGGCCAGTGGCCTTGTGGTTAGAGTGTCCGCCCTGATTGGGAGGTGGGGTTCGATCCCCAGCCGGGTCATACCAAAGACTATAAAAATGGGACCCAATGCCTCCATGCTTGGCACTCCACATCAAGGGTTGGATTGGGGCGTCAAGTCCGGGGGGTGTACTTGTACATCATGGCTGGGGGATGTACTGCTTGTACATTAAGTTAGGGGGATGTACTTGTACAGAACATCAAGCGGCCTCACGCTACAGAAACAGGAGATAGGCTCCTGCCCTATGGGCCACATAGTTCGGCTTACTTACTTACTCTCCACTCCACTCACCAACTGACCATGTGAGCTGAATACACAATGGCTTTAGTGGCTTATCTAGTCCATCGCCTAAAAGCGATTTAATTCAAGTGACAAAGTGGGGGCATTTTAATCAACGAGGGAGCCTAATACACCCAGGGGTTCTATCATGCAATACAAACCACATTCATATCAGCGCTACTATACCACATAAACCCTAGTGTTGACAAAGGTTCCGCAAGGGGTCTATCCATGGCCTTTTTTCCCCTCTACACCAAATGTCTTCACTGACCACGCGTCGCATTGCTTGTAAATCTGCTATTTTCACTAAACGTTCGCCTTTATTCGCCCACATGTTCGTCTATTATGAAATGCGGGTTCAAGTGGTTAAGACAAGCGATAAGGTTGAGCCCTAGTTTTCCTCCCCTTATAACATGTCCAAGGACCACTCAGGTAGAACTAACACGAGGTGGAGGCGGCTGTCACTGAGAAATGTGCAAAGCCAGAGGGCCCAAGCTGTCCCAATAATCTGCAGAAAAATGCTGGGCACTCAGAACCCATGTGCAAATCCTGTTATCTCGCCATCAGTCAAGCACCGGTCGCAATCAAGGAGAATTCGCAATGCTTGTCCCGTTGCCAAAGTGGAATGTTGCAGTAGGTAGCCAGGGCAGCGTTGTACGTAGTACCAGCTGTTTGTTTACTTCGTTGTGCGCCAGTGTTGCATTGTGGAAATTACAGATATACAAGCTCACAACGACTCGCATTGCGGCGCGTTTTGAGCTTACCGATCTCAGTGTGATTTACACTGGTTAAAAAAGAAAGGATACGAATAGTGTAGCGATGGTATTTGGATTGTTGTTGTTTTAGATTTTTTGCGTTGGCTATTCAAAAATATCATGTATACAAGCTCACAGAGCGTCACTTCGTGCCGCGCTGCGTGCTTGTACATCTGCTATTTTTGAACATTTTTGAAAAATCTTGAAAGTGTGAGAACTACTGATTTAGGAGTCAATTGTAGAATCGGCCTCAGGTCTTAATGGATTAAGACTGTTCAACACCAAGATAGTAGAAATGTGTTCATGTTATCAGGTCAATGATCAAGCAATCAAGCAAAACATAAGCAGTGTTATTTTGTGAAACACTAATCCTCAAAACATTAAAACGACCTGCTCGCTCACTGTACGTACCTCTGCTTTGAGTACTGCTGCCTGATACTGTCTTCAGGCCCGGCGTCGCCCCCTCCACCGGACCATCTCCCCCCCTCCGTCAAGACTGCCAGTTAAAAAAACAAACCTTCCAGTACTTTTTAATTAATAGCATTTCGGTGTCAAGACTTCGTCAGCGTGTTAAGAAAGTGGTCAGTGGTGTTGTGTGTACCAGGAGGGACTGATAGACAGACAGACATGACAAGGACTTCAACTGCTGTCAGTAAAAATAAATAATGTAAAAAATACTTAAGCACCCGCACCCCTCCCCCTCCCCCACCGTTGTCGGGTAGCACTGGGCCTGACTGTCTTCCAGAGCTCCTCTGAATGACAGTACCAGCTTAAACCCTAAAAGGTAAACGCTTTCACTAACTCGAGCGATGATTTGAGCCCAATTTGTGAGTAAGCCCTTACCAGAGCTTAGCTATTGTGTGGGATACAGATTGGGGCTTTAGGTCAGAAAAGTCGATCCACCTTCTGACAGATGGCTTCTTTAGCCAGCCTAGTTTCTCTCATAGTTCCATCAAACTCCGTAAGACATTTTAGGCCGTCATCTGTGACGGTCGACTGGAATATCACGCATGTCATTCCCCTGGTTCATTATTTTTTCCTAGCCGCTGGAGGTCTTTGAACTTGAAGTAACTATACTTTGAGTGATGCCTTGATTAACCTCAGGTATTTTTTCGGGCCACATGTGGCATCTAATGAATAACACGCAGTGAAAATTTACTGTACAGTTATGCAATCCTTTTTTTTACCTCCAGGAAATACTGTCTCAAGCACGGTGGCCCCTATTTCACCTGTGAAGGTGGTCCCTGTTTCACCAGCTCGTATCTGTCAGTCAATCTCCCCTGACCTTAACATAGATACATGTGGCTTGCTGCCAGCTTCAACAGTGTGTCTCTATTCTGCAGGGAATGGCTGTTGTGCTGAACACAGGTCAGGTTAGTGTAGGTCAAGTTCAAATCTGACACCTCGGCGTAGTAACGTGAGAATATTGCTTCAGTATGTGCTATTGAAGCAATAGCACATGTCGTTGCTGTCGGGCAGAAACCATAGTTATGCTTTTTGTGTTTTTTTCGTAAATTAACGTCCTACTTGATCATACTACAGCGTCACACAAACGTATCAAAAGTAGCAGATCTGCAATCCAGCAACTTTGATTGGTGCAGAGCTGAGCATGAATCAGATTGTAAATAACATACTTTATTTATTTCACTGCAGATAGTCTACATTTAATATCATCCTTAACTTTTAAATTCAATTATTCTTTCATTGGACTAAAATCTAGTTTTTTTTAATGGCCTTACTGCCCTGGCATTTGGCCTTTGTGGCCTAAAAAATGGACAATACCAAAGGCCAAGTGGCCTTGCCCCTAAAATGACGAAATTCCAGGCCTGGATGTGACAATGAAAGTGATTCTGATGAATGTAGCATATTAATGCTACAAAAAAAGCTTCAACATAAAACATTTCATATACTTCTAGCGTACTACTACTACTAACAATGATAATAATAATTATGATGATAATCATTTTTGTATAAATCCACAAAATCTCTGTCCCCAACATATCTCGAGAACCGTCCGACCAATCAAATTCATACTTGGATCCAAGGGAGTTCAGTACCGAGTGGGAAGTGCCAAGTGGGTCAGAACAGAAATATCTATATCTATTAAATCTGCACATCTCTGTATCTGTCTGTGTTCATAAATGATACCGGTAGTTGTGTTTATAAATAAATAAATACTTATAATTAAATCATTTATATATTACCTTATATGGCAACTTTGGCTGCAGTGGGATAAAGTTGGTCCTATTATGCCAGCCTGTTTCTCCACTATGGGAACAGCATTTTAATTTAGGGGAAGTATAAATATATAGGGTTTAATTAATGCACTTATGAAGCTGACTGTTGTTATGAGCATGTGTGTTGTTTTAAGTATGTATGATTTCTCCTGAGGAGTAACCACCTATAAACAAATGCAAGGATACTTCTTTTACAGGCTTCCAGGGCATTTCACATGGTTTTGAATGCTAGACATTTACAACGTTCAATTATAGGCCAATATTGTACTTGAAGTACTGGCAATACATCTAGCAACTTCCTCCAATCGTAATGTCATCACGGTGCAGTGCTCTTTCTGCCTTTCTTTAGATGTGGACTTATTTAAATATCAGAAGTGGTCCCTTATCTGTTGGGACAACAACACCATTTAAACATTTAACTTATTGCTCCCTCTAGTGGTACATTTAGCTTCCTGCAATATTGAACAAGTTTTAACACAGTGAAACTGTCTGTCACATAATGTTAAGAGAATGGTCTCATGGCTAAAACCTTAAACTGAAAGCCTGAAGATATCATTTATTTAACAACTTATTAAGCTATATTTTCAGAAAGCACAATCATCTCTAATAATCACATTACTGATAGAGATATTTCCAACAACAAAAAAAGTATGAGTAGGCCTAAGTAGCATGGTCCTCAACTAGTTCTCAAGCCATGTGGCCCAAAGGGCTCCTGTGTCTGTATGCATGATGCAAGTACACCCCCTAGAAGGCCATTGGTTCTCAAAGTGGGGTCCTTGGCGGGGTACCAGGGGGTCCCCAGCTAAATAAGTCAATATATAGCGTCATCCCAATCATCTGAACCACTTTAACCATTATTGTATACTTTGGCTAATCATAAATAGCAGATATAAAAGCTCATAGTGCGGCACCGCGCTATGGGCTTGTAGATCTGCCATTTATGAAAAGTCCGTAAAAATGTTCGCAAATATTTGAATATATACATTTAAAGCAAACATTTGTAATTAAAATCTTTGTTTCTGGGGGTCCCTGGAACAAAATATTTTGTGATGGGGGTCCGTGGCCAAATACATATCATTTTGGGGGTCCTTGACATAAAAAAGTTTGAGAACCACTGCCCTAGACATGATCCTAGTACGTCACAGGGACTAACTCCCAATCCAACCTTTGATGCAGAGTGCCACACAGGGAGGCTTTGGGCACCATTTTTATAGTCTTTGGTATGACTCGGCCAGGGACTGAACCCTGACTGAACCCTGACTGAACCCTGACTGAACCCTTGTGACCTCCCAGCAGGGTTACCAGATCTGCTTATTATAATTTCCCGCAAGATTTTATTTGAAAATAGCCGATCTACAAGCTCACAACGCGTTGTAGATCTGCTATTTTCAAATAGCCGATGTATATGTCAAAGTGCTCATGTGGCCC
The DNA here is from genome assembly GCF_963280865.1 of Gymnoscopelus braueri. NCBI lineage: Eukaryota > Metazoa > Chordata > Actinopteri > Myctophiformes > Myctophidae > Gymnoscopelus > Gymnoscopelus braueri. The sequence goes on from NC_137615.1 coordinate 12,782,064, forward strand.
ATAGTCGCTTCTTTTGGGCTGGTTTTCCTAGACCTGGTTGCTTGTTTCTCTCACAGAATCTGGCAACGCTGCCTCCCAGTCTCAGGGCAGACTGGGAGGTCACAAGGCCAGTGAGCTGAAGTAAAGTCAAACTCCACATTAAGCTGTTTGACTGTCTGAAGCTGTTTGACTGTCTGATGTCTCATGGCAGGGACAAGCATCTGTTTCTTTCTGTAATATTTTTTGTTTTATCGTTATATGTTAGGGACAACGGATGAAAATGAGCATTCTTACTAACCCTTACGTCTTGTTCTTACTAAGACGTATTCACACTCTTTTCCTCAACTCTTTTGTTTGCCGTGTTCGTGAATTAAGTGGTTTGGACAGACAGAATTAAGTGGTTTGGACAGACAGACAGACAGACAGACAGACAGACAGACAAACAGGCAGACCCTTTTCTACACAGCTTCGCCTCTGAGAAACCACACCGTAAAAAGTGGCGTTCAAGGTATCACGGTTCACATTTTGTAGAGATTTTGTAGACCAAAGGTAAAATGTATAGTTTAGTCACAACTGAGCGCAAATGACACTTGCAGCCTCTGGAGTGGGTTAAACACAATATCCAACCTCAGAGCGAGAGATAGCTGCGTGGCAGCCTCCTTCTCCCTTTGAGATGATCTAAACTGTTTCTACACCAGATGAAAAGGTGAAGAGGGCAGGGGTCACAGGGTAATTGAGGATTTGAACCTCAATTTCTTTAGCCGAAATCAAGTGTCTTATTTGGACTAATAAACCCATTCGGCCCACTCAAGGCCGCCTTCAGCGCCTTGTGTTCACTTATAAATTAGGCCGAAGAATTAATCTGAGATCACAGATAATAACAAAAACATTGTTCCCCTCACACAGCCATCTCTGTTGCCGATCTCCATATTATGCGCGACGAGGGTGGAGCCACAGGAGGAGCTGAGACGGCTGTGGTCAAGTTTGCTGACCACTCAACAGTGATAGGCCTGATCACGGACCACAATGAGACAGCCTGGCTACAGGGGAGAGTTTGAGAACCTCACAAAATGGTGCCAGGAGAATAATCTGTCTCTCATCGTCAACAACACCAAAGAGCTGATCGCGGACTACAGGAGGACGTAAAGAGAGCAGCATCATTTACATCGATGGCATCACAGTGGAGAGGGTCAGTGACTTTAAGTTGTTGGTGTGCACATCACCGAGGATGTCTCCTGCGGGATGAGCACATGGTGAGGAAGGAACAGCAACGCTTCTTTCACCTCAGCCAATGTTTGGTCCAAAGTCCTATGCGGGGTCTTCTACAGCAGTGGTTCTCAACCTTTTTCCAAGTCAAGGACCCCCAAATTGATATGTATTTGGCCGCGGACCCCCATCTGAAATGTATTGTGCCAGGGACCCCTGGCACAGTGGCCTGTTTTGAATTAAAAGCTGAGTCTCTAATAATAGCCAGAGGCATTATCGACGACACAAATAAATAATGGACGGAATCCAATACAGGCCGGGGGGAAAAAAAACTATTGGTTTGTAGTAACATACAAGTGCCATATGGAACAGCACTGTTTCATTTATATTCATTTTATTATTTTAATTGTATTAATTAATATATTTAATCTGAGCATGAGAGCTTTGTCATCCACATTTTGTCACCGTTCCAAAATAAATTAATAGTTCTAATAATATCAATATCTACAGAAGGCAATGTATCCTGGCTTTTTTTTAGATCATATTTTGTTTGCAGCTGGATTTTATTGGCTATGGCTGTTTTAAAGGTGCAGTAAGTGATTCCCATAGTAATCATTGCTTTAGACTCTATAGCAAGTTAACTCTGATCTGATCCAAGTTTGATCAGTAACAGGGTCTGTCTCTCCAGCTCTTTAGAAAACAGAAAATACATGTTTCAGGTGGGGATACCAATTTTATCCAATCAGGAGAAAGAACTCATACAGGATAACAAAGTGAAATTGAAAGTGATGAAACAAAGAAGTAAGTAGTAAGTAGGTAAGCTGATAAATAAAAAGATTGAAGTTGAAATTGGCAACCCACCTGAAAATGTATTTTCTGTTTACTGAAGAGCTGGAGAGACGTAACCTGACTCAGCCAGATGAGGGCGGTATTGAGTTTTAGGCTGTGAAACAAAATGTGTGTCGCAAGCTTCTTCCATTTGGCGAAGTCAGGTTATGAGAGACGGGGAGACCACTGTAACTGAACAAACAAAGTCTATAGCAACGATTACCATCAGAATATAGAGCTTTAACTCTTTTAACAAAAAAACTTGTTTTAACCAAAGAATAACACTTACACTACCTTTAATGCTGTTTAATAGATGGGAATGTTGTTCTCTTTCAATAAACAAACATACTGAAACTTTGTGTTTGAAACAAAAAAAATCAAAGTTAAAAAACAAGAAATGTCCTTGCAACTCAAAACCCTGAAACACTGATCCAAGGTCACTCTCATCACTGCAGGGTGAACGGACCTGAAACTCACACAACTGCGCTTCTTCAGCTGCCCTCTTCACCTTTGACCTCTTCGTATTCCTTGCGTCCAGGGTTTGATCTGTAAAGAAACAGGAATTTTCGTAACCAATTAAGCCCCATATATACACTTCCTCATATGACAAATGGTGAAAATAGCTGATCTACAAGTTACTAGCTTTTAGATCGGCTGGTTTAGCTATTTTTGAAAATAAAATCAATCCGTCTAGACTGACCAGAAGCAAGGATAAAACATATCCCTGTGGCGATAAAAAAAAGAAAAAAATGACCAGAGGGGGGATATCAAAAGCAGAGGCATGGTTTTCCTCCCTCCGAAATAACAGACCCGTAAGGGTCCATTTGTACCCTGGGGGGGTCCTCGAACCTGAAGTTGAGAACCAGTACCATAGTCCCCATACCAGGGTGGCTAACAAACTGGATGACCTGGATCTGAACCTTGCACTGTGTGCTTGGGTCCTATAACCTTCTAACTGCCAGACCACACAGGTAGTCAAGCGTGGGCATCAGTCGCACCTCTTAAAGGGATAGTTCACCCCCTAAATGACTTTTTTTCTATCTTTTACTCACCCCATGGAGACTTGAATTTGTGGATTTTTTTTGTTTTCTTGTCACATTCCTAAGCGAATAATGTGATGACCAGCGGACCGGTAGGCAGCGGTTCCGGTAGGAGACACAAAAGGAGACTCCGGTGTCTCCTACCGGAACCGCTGCTGGTCATCAAATGATTGGCTTAGGAAAGCGACAAAAACAAAGACAAATCCATGAATTCAAGTCTCCATGGGGTGACTAATCGATAGGAAAAAAAAGTCATTTAGGGGGTGAACTATCCCTTTAAACATTCTCACCCAGAATCCCACGGGGACGTGTACCGGGCCCTCTGCTGCACTCCCTATACATCTACGACTGCGTGACCACAAACAGCTGCAACACCACTGTCAAGTTCGCTGACGTTGCAGTAGTGGTGGGCCTGATCACACATGATGATGAGGAGGCAGAACTGTCAGAAAACGGGCAGGAGGCAGAAAACGGCCTCTTCTTGAACGCCGGGGGAAAACCAAGATGATCGTGGTTCTCTGCGAGAAAGGCAGAGAGGTCCGACCGGGCGGCTGTCAGAGCCATAAACCAAATACATGAACAGTAGGAAAAAAAAGAGGAAATAACTTAAATAAAATTTAAATAAAAATATTCCTGTACAGATTGCTCAAACCGATATTTCACAATGTACAGGATATATACAAATGTATCTGATTCTGTATACATGGTAATGCTTTATTGCACATTCTTTAAATCCAGACTCTTAAGCTATAGACATTCCTCGTGAGGCTTTCATTTTTGTATTATCTTTATCTTGTTATTATATATTTATATTATTTTTGTTTTTATGTTGCTGTTAGCAGAGTATTGCGGACCTTACTACACTTGCATTTCGCTGCTTGTACCTGTAACGACAAATAAAACCCTATTGATTCTTGATCTTTTGAGTGCCGGATGTGTTCTGGTAGCCCTAAATGAAAAAAAAACAGGGTCTAATAATGGCGCAGCCCCCCTTATGGGTCTTGCAGCGTGATCTAGTATGAGAGTGACGACACTAGCATAGACTCCCATTGTAAGAATGGTATGCGGAAATGCTCTGTCTATCTCAATGAGGATGTTCCAATGTTTGGAACTACAGCGCATAGCAGCCCGCTTTGTGGCGAGATCAAAGCGTGACGGAACTCTCTCTCTCTATGGCTCTGGGGTCTTGGACATCATGTGGTTAGTGTGGTCAGTGATGTACGTATGACTCAGACTTTGAGCAAGGTTTCAGCCCGATCTGACCCCCATTGACTTCCAATATAAAAGTAAAGTGAAATATTTAAAAAAGACAAAACATGCAGGGGAACAATGTGTGGCCGTACCTCCTTGCCCTACCACTGATAGGTCCAGTGGTTTGAGATTATCCCCGCCCCGAAGTTATTATAGTTAACTAAAACTAACAAAATAAGGAAAATAAGAATTGGAAAAAAACATTTTAGTTAACTGAAACAAAAATTACAACTAGTATTGTGTTTACAAAACTACCTTAAACTAACTGAAATCATAGAGAAAATGTCCCTAGTTTTAGTCTTTGTCAGTATTTCATATCCAATGTGGGTGGATATGAAATGTATCTTCCAATTTCTTATAGCTGTGCCAGTTTAAACTGTCAATACATTTTCAATAGTAGCCTCTCTCTTTCTGACCTTTCTGAATCTCACTCGTGATAAATACCCCATAACTCAGACTAAAGCTAGCAAAAACAAAGCTAAGCCTTTTCAGAAAATAAAAACTAAGCTAATCTAGCAAACCCACTTTAAGAAACAAATTAAAACTAAACTGAAATTGAAAATATAAAGTCTAAACAAAATACAAATAAAAACTAATGACAAATTCGGAACTACAACAACCTTGGCCTGCACAAACAAAAACAGACACATGTAGACCCATCTATGATGTACAGTATGGCTCCAAATCTGGGCAAGGCTTCAAAACCGATCTGAGCCTCGTTGACTTCAATTACAGAATTAAAGTTAAATATTACAAAAAGTATAAAACATCCGTGAAAAAATGAACTACTACTGGCAAGTGTGCACAATAAACTTGTGCTGATCAGTCCAGTGGTTTACCAGTTTAGCACCAGGCACACACACACAGACGCACACACGGCTATCCCAATGCAGAGCCACCTTGTAAAGAAATATGGATATTCCGTTAAAAAAGAGGTGCATTATTATGTTGTGTGGATATTGTTATATAAAAAAATATAAGTGCATTATGTGCAGTGTTGGGATGACTAGCGTGTTACTGTAAATAAAAATTACTGAAATTGAAATTTAAAATGGCTGACAACTTCAGAGGATTATTATTATTTATTATCATCCGTTTTCTATCGGCGTCTGCAAGCCAGGCAGAACTAAACTGATTTTAAGATATGCTGAAGACATTCATTAATTGTCTGTCAGTTGTGTAGTACTACTCTTCAGTGATAATAGCTACAATTATGCCATTTGAGTTGAGCTTTTATAATGCAGTAATTTTGTTACTTTTTGAAAGCATTAACTAGCCATTTTAATTATTCAATTTTAAATTTCAGTTACTTGCCCAACATTATTATTAACCTATGTTTTGTGGATATTCTAAAAAAAGATGTAATTATTTAACTGATTGCGGATATAAGATACAGCTTGATATTCATTGCTGTCGGGTGTAAGTTATCATGTCCAAACCCATTATTATAATTTTAATGAAATGAAAAGCTCAGGTTTATCTGAGAGTTATGAGATTCTTATCACAAGCTCTAATACCTCTCAATGGTTAACCACTTACAACCTGGCATCCCTCTTTTGGGTATGTCATAAGCTAAACTTTTAGACAATAGTGAAAATAACCGATCTACTGAAAGTATAAAATAGGTGGTTAAATATTAGCAAAATCCACAGAGACACATAAAGAGTGCCCAAAATGATTGATCTATAGAATAAAGCAAAACATAGTCCAAAATCTTCCAGCTACTTAGTACTCTTCAGCTTCGTCCTCTCCCTCACCCTCAGCCTCAATGGAGTCAAGTCCAACCTCCTCGAAATCCTTCTCCAGGGCTGCCATGTCCTCTCTGGCCTCGGAGAACTCGCCCTCCTCCATACCCTCACCCACGTACCAGTGAACGAAAGCACGCTTGGCGTACATCAGATCAAACTTGTGGTCGAGCCGAGCCCAGGCCTCAGCGATAGCAGTGGTGTTGCTCAACATGCACACAGCCCTCTGGACCTTGGCCAGATCTCCACCAGGCACCACGGTGGGGGGTTGGTAGTTGATGCCAACTTTGAACCCAGTCGGGCACCAGTCGACAAATAGGATTTTACGGTTCCCCTTGATGGTGCTGATAGCCGCGTTGACATCTTTGGGCACCACATCGCCACGGTACAGAACGCAGCAGGCCATGTACTTGCCGTGGCGAGGGTCGCACTTCACCATCTGGTTGATTGGCTCAAAGCAGGCATTCGTGATTTCAGCCACTGTGAGCTGCTCGTGATAAGCCTTCTCGGCAGAGATGACAGGGGCATAGGAAACCATGGGGAAATGGATACGGGGATACGGCACCAAGTTGGTCTGGAACTCTGTCAGATCGACATTAAGAGACCCGTCGAAACGAAGGGAAGCTGTGATGGACGACACAACCTGACCAATGAGCCTGTTGAGGTTGGTGTAGGTAGGATTCTCGATATCGAGGTTCCTGCGGCAGATATCGTAGATGGCTTCGTTGTCCAACATGAAGGTACAGTCGGAGTGCTCTAGCGTGGTGTGGGTGGTCAGAATGGAGTTGTAAGGCTCCACCACGGCAGTGGACACCTGGGGCGATGGGTAGATGGAGAACTCCAGCTTGGACTTCTTGCCGTAGTCGACAGACAGGCGCTCCATCAGGAGCGAGGTGAAACCGCCGCCGGTTCCACCTCCGAAGCTACGGAAAATCAAGAAACCCTGCAGACCTGTACTCTGATCGGCCAGTTTGCGGATTCTGTCCGACACCTGGTCAATGATCTCCTTGCCGATGGTGTAGTGTCCACGGGCATAGTTGTTGGCAGCGTCCTCTTTCCCGGTGATCAGTTGCTCCGGGTGGAACAACTCTCTGTAGGTCCCGCCGCGCACCTCGTCAATGACAGTGGGCTCCAGGTCAAGGAACACGGCTCTGGGGACGTGCTTTCCGGCGCCGGTCTCGTAAAAGAATGTGTTGAAAGAATCATCCGCTCCTCCAATGGTCTTGTCACTGGGCATTTGTCCATTGGGCTGGAGACCATGCTCCAGACAATAGAGCTCCCAGCAGGCATTGCCAATCTGGACACCGGCCTGCCCTATGTGGATGGAGATACATTCGCGCATGTTTGTGTGATTTAGTTAGTAGCGCTTAACCAATAGATCTTGTTTAAACAGGTATTTGGAACTATCTTTCGTTCGGGAATTCCTACTCACTCCTTCTAATTCGTCCAAAAAAAGGTTGTTTCTACAACCATCTTCACCCTACAGAACTTTATATAGGCTGACAGAGCTCTAGAATGACGTCGCCCACAACACAAACCGTTGCTTAAAGGAGAATTCCGGACAAATTAAGTGTTATCTTTGATGTCTCGTTACTCACCTACCGATGTGAAAAGTAGCGTTCTTTTTTTTCATATATTCCCCTGTCGTCATTTTTTAAACACCCTCCGTTGTTATAATGGGAGCCGCTGGGTTAGTGAAGTTCGTCTATTATAACCGACGCAAAGTTGTTTTTTTCACTACTAGTATTCATAGTAGAGTCTCATGATAGTCAAACATGCGTTGAAACTATCTGCGAGGCTGCCGTCAATGGCGAACGATTTAACACTGGTTGCTTGTTTCCAGATTCTGGCAACACGAGTTGCCAGGTTCTGGAAGAAACAAGCAACCAGTGTTAAATCGTTCGCCATTAACGGCAGGCTCGCAGGAATTTTCAGCGCATGTTTGACTATCATGAGACTCTACAATGAATCGTAGTAGAGAAAAAAATAACATTGCATCGGTTATAATAGACGAACTTCACTAACCCAGCGGCTCCCATTATAACAACGGAGGGTGTTTAAAAAATGACGACAGGGGAATATATGAAAAAAAAGAACGCTACTTTTCACATCGGTAGGTGAGTAACGAGACATCAAAGATAACACTTAATTTGTCCGGAATTCTCCTTTAAGAACGACGATTTGTGCAGGTGTCCTGAATTTGCCATTGCATGTAGGGCACAACAGTTAATCGAACTAAGTGATTTCATCTATGATAAAACATTTACGATAATCGATAAACTAATAAAACAATCTACTCACAATCAATCCCTATTTTGGGCATGTCATTATAAGCGGAAATAGTGAAAAAAGCCTTGTTGCAGATCTGCTATTTTCACTATTTTTGCATGACACCATTGTTCGATCAAATAAAATAATGTGTAAGTGGTTAATCGATTTTTTTATATATAAAAAACCAAAATTTGTATCCAATTTTTTAAATCTAAATTATTTGATTAATCGACAAACAAATCGATAGAATAATCACTAAGAAAATAATTTGGTAGAGTGTATGGCTGCTGTTGTTTATTGTCTTACCTTCTGTGGTGGACAGTCATTTACTTGACTACTGTACTTAAAAAGGTAGGGTAAGTGATATTTTTCTGTTAAAGTAAGTGTTAAAATGCTTTATATTCTGCTAGCACTCATAGAGTGTTTGCTCAGTAACATGAGTCTCCCCGTCCCTCAAGCTCTTGATTAAACAGCAGAGGTGGGGACTTGGACTCGAGACTCGAGACTCGACTTGGACTCGAGTCCCGATTTTGATGACTTTAGACTTGCTTGACCAAATCAAAAATAGACTTGGACTTGCTTGGGACTTGAATGCCAAAGACTTGAGACTTGACTTGACTTGAACGCTAAAGACTTGAGACTTGACTTGACTTGAGCCCTCTTGACTTGAAAATTCAAGTCTTTTCAAGTCACTTTCAAGTCACTTAAGCAAGCCAAAAATGTTTAAAAAGTGTGCATCAACTATGATGTTATTAGTCAGAAATCCCGGCCGTCAGTGACACCTAGTGTAGTGTTGCCAAAGCTGCTTATTTACCCTAACTTTTGGACAAACTTTGGCTTGTTTTTGGAAGTCGGTTCGCTTGTTTCTCTCCCGATACTTGGCAACACTGGCCCACATGTTGCACGTTACCAAACAAACAACACACCGGCTTCACTCCTGCCGTCGCTGCTGGAACTGAAGCCAGGTGGTATAAAATGTCAACTCCAGCAGTTATAGCTTTCGGTTTTAAAGATCACAAGGTGGAAGACAAGACGAGAAAAGCAGTATGCAAGGCAAGACCTATACTTCACATTAACATTACTGCATGCTAAGAGCAAACTATAACCAGTGGTGGAAAGTACACTCAAGTACTTTACTCAAGTACAATTTTGACGTATTTTTTACTTTACTGAAGTATTTGCAATTTTCAGTACTTTTACTTCTACATTACAGTCATTTAGCAGACGCTTTTATCCAAAGCGACTTACAGTAAGTGCATTCAACATAGGTAGGGAACGAAACTACTAATCACCAGAAGTCTTAAGTGCATTTTCTGCAAAAACAAGCAACCAAGAGTATACCTAGCGCTAAGGTAAAAGTGCAATATATCAGCTACCTACTACTACTCAACTACATATCAGAGGCAGATATTAGCCTACTTTTACTCCACTACAATTATTTGAAAACTTTAGGTACCAGTTACTTTGTAGATTTTGGTTATTAATACAAAACATACATTGACCACTTCAGCGCTATATACATTTCCTCTTCTACCCCGGATTTGAACGCGGTTTCCAGTGCAAGTGCTGAAATTTCACCATTGTGATAATAGAGCCTGCCTGCTTGATCAGAGTATACACTGAATGTGTGTCAGATCCTGTGTCTAGGTGAGACATGGCCTTTGACATTATCTAAATGTATCAATAGAAGAGCAGGGAGACAAAATACAACCACCCTGATTGTATAAGTTATATTGTAGTAACATACTCTACCATACAGATTGTACAAAATTACATTATATTCATTAAAAAGGGCCCTTTTAAACCCTGTCCTCAAGGAGGAAATTAAAAGTACAGTATCTGCGTTCTGTTGGTCTGGAAGGACCCTTGTTTTAAAACAAATGCAAATTGTGAAAAATGCTCATGATTTATGTAAATCTTTACATATCTTGAATTAACATTTTGACTTGTTTGGGACTCGAAACAAAAGGTTAGGACTTGTGTGGGACTCGAAACAAAAGGTTAGGACTTGTTTGGGACTCGAAACAAAAGGTTAGGACTTGTGTGGGACTCGAACCAAAATGCTAAGGACTTGTGTGGGACTCGAAACAAAAAGCTGAGAACTTGGACTTGACTTGGGACTTGGCTGTGTTGACTTGGACTTGACTCGGGACTTGAGAGCAAAGACTTGAGACTCGACTTGGACTTGCAACATAGGGACTTAGTCCCACCTCTGTTAAACAGAACATGCATTTTCAAGTCGGGATACAAATTTTATCCAATCAGGAGAGAGAACTCACACAGGATACAGGATAAACAAGTGAAATTGGAAGTGATGACACAAAGAAATGAGCGGACACAATTGGAGGGAAGTATACTATAAAAGTTAAGCTGATAAATGGGTACTCTCTGCTGATTTGCTGAAGATTGGCCTCCCACCTGTAATATGTTCATTAAAGCTCGACAGACAGAGGCGTCCCTCCACAGGGATGAACGTCAACATAAACAGTGGAACAAAACCAAAATACAGCCAGAGGGATGCATGTGTCTGTCGGCAGGGAAACACACCAGCACAATAATATAGTGGCTGACAGAGGGAAATGACGGCTGAAATAGTAGTACGCTGTATCTATAAATACAATAGGCTAAAAGTTACACAGTTTACCTTTAAAAATCTGCAGGGAAATACCCTGCCCTGTTACTTAACAAACACTCTATAGCAATGATTACTATGACAATATAGGCCTAGTGCTTCAACCTTTTATCAAAGAAACTTTTGTTTTAACCAAAAGATATCACTTACCCTACCTTTAAGTTGGCTACATTCTTCTTTTGCAAGCTTGGGACTTTGCACTCCGCTACATTTAAAATATAAATATTGTACTTCTGAGTTACAATATTTACAAAACTACATGTCTAGGAGCCCCCCCCCCCCAAAAAAAACAACCATATATATATTGTGAATTAACCACTTACTGTAAATGCCCTATTTCAAATAATAGTGAAAATAGGCGATATACAAGCTCACAAGGCCTTGCAGTTCGCCAGAATTTAAATGATAGTAGCCTAGTCGTTTTCAGTGGTTGCATAGATGTACTGTTCTCACTGCACACACTGAATAGTCTGATTCAACTGTCAGATAAACGCCTTTCTTCGACCACGACTCTGTAGACATTGTTTGTAGTCAATGGGTTTTATGGCCTCAAAAGGGTTAAACTACAATACAAAAACATGTTGACAGCTAGAATCACTAGACAGACAATCTACATAACAATAATCAACAGCTACACAGACACAATACACAGTGTTCTCAATGTTATGCAGTTGAATTAAACAAACAACAACATATCACAACATATCAGTAAACATACCTCTACAAACACAAAGTATCAAACATACCAACGATGCTCTTGGAAAGAACAACATATACAACACCTGATCTAGGTTGAGTTGATTACTTTGCTCAAGAGGAAACAGAAAATACAACATCAAATTAAAAGCTCACAGCTCTTCGCCTTGAAAACATCAGCCAGCCACTAGGAGTCTTCCACTAGGAGTATCATGTTCTTTTTATTTTGATAGTGTTCCAGTTCCAATTTTGTCTGTTCATTTCTGACTTCCAATTTCACTTTAATCTGTTTAATCTGTATCCTGTACGAGTTATCTCTCCTGATTGGATAAAATCCCTGAAACAGCATTTTCTGCTTACTAATGAGCTGGAGTCTGGAGAGACATGGAGACTCCTACTGAACAGTGGACAAACATTTTACCCTACCTAAAAACTTAAATATACACACACACTTTTTATAGATGTCCCCCTCTCTGGTCATTCTTTTTTCTTTCTTTTTTGTAACCACTGGTAGAGATAGTTGCTTCTTGTCTAACAAAGTATTGAGCAAAGTAATCACCAATTGCTTTACTCAAATGAAAATCACTTGCAGTAAAATTACCAACAGTAATACACTGCCTAGTGCCTAAATGACTATGGAAAAAGTAGCCACGCACAATTCAGCACCACATGGAATGAACAGCGACACACACACACACACACACACGCACGCATGCACGCACGCACGCACGCATGCACAGGGCACACACACACACACACACACACACACACACACACACACACTCCGTTTGAGTTAAAACGATTTTTAAATTATGTATAGTAGCCTAATATTATAGTACTGTATGCAGTGCACTTGATGAATTAATCTAGTTCATATTTCGTTCAATACAAAACATGGTTCAGTCTTTAGTTGTAGCTACTTCTCCTGACAAGTGACAAGAGGTTAGTCCTATCCCACAATAGTGGTGTAAAAGTAACTATAGCAAATTTACTGTACTGTACTTTTTTATTTTTTATATTTTTTAGATATTTTTTACTTTACTGGAGTATTTCCAATGTTCTGTACCTTTACTTCTACTCACATCTCAGAGGCAAATATTATACTTTTACTCCAATACAATTATTTTAAAAGTTAGTTACTAGTTACTTTGTAGATTTTTACAAAACATAAAGTAACCACCTCAACCATTTGGAAATAGCCGATCTACAAGCTCACAATGCGGCAATGCCATGCATTGTGAGTTTGTAGATCTGCTATTTTCAAAGATTTTTATACATTTTATGCATTTGAAAACGTGTGAAACGGGTTTCTACTTTTGGTACTTTATAGGTTACATTTTCATACCAATACTTTTGTACTTTTCCTCAAGTAAATTTTAAATTCCGGACTTTTACTTGTAACAGAGTATTTCTACAGTATTGATACTTTTACTTAAAATTGAGTACTTTTTCCACCACTGCGTACTGCGTAGGTGTAGCATATTTGTTTCCGTGTTTCGCTTTAACGGTTGGGAGAGACGGTCGAGTCCGGGTCGACCAATGTTTTGCTGAAGGTAGGAAAACTACAATTTGCAGAATGCTACATGACTCATCCACTATAATTTCACCACATTATATCGTATTAAATAATAGGCTATGTAACACTTTGCTGGTTTATTTACAGATCATGTCTACAGGCCTAGCTTAGGTCTATAAAAACTAGATATGCCTTTAATGTTCGATATGTTAGCAAAGCAATAACAAGACGAACTTTGTATTTATTTATTGTGCTTTTATTTGTTGGTCTGCACGTTATCAAAACTTGATCTTAATCAAAGTGTTATTAACGTGCGTAAATGAGCATTCAAGGCATGCAGGGCCCTTGGTGGCGTCATTTTGGATTGAAAAGTGTCATTTTGTTTTGTTATACTTCAGCTCTGGTCCATGGACTTTCGTTTCGATCTTTTCCCCTCACACCCGCGGCAGCGCAGGCTGCCAAGCCTCTCGTCTGCAGTAAAAAATAAAACATACACTTTCGCTACTCACCAAAACAAAGACGGTTTTATGGAGTTGAAAGCCTACTCTACTGATTGGGAACACTCTGAGCCCCCCACCTCACGTCTAAAATACACTTTTTGGCCAGGAAAAAAAAAAAATTCACCGGAAGGAAAACATGTTTTTGGTTACTCCACTGCGCCCTCTACAGATCTGGTCAATGGACTTTTTCTATTGACAAGATTTTACCATCCTATGTAAATCATATCATATGACTCCCAATAAACAATTTTCATGAAAATGTTTAGATTTAGATTACATTAAAATGTCTAAATGTTATATATAATTCTATAATATAATTCTACTTGATGAATATATAGTGGTGATCCTGAAACAAATAGTAAATTCTACATTGTTTGTAATAATCTCAAGTGATTGGTTTGTCATACTAATGTTTTAGACTTTGATATTGAGGTTTGAGGACTTTGCTAATCATACATTTCTATCTGACTTTTTGTTCTCCTTCAGATCATGTGTGTGCAATCTCTTTATTCCACCTCCTAAATAAGTGATGGCACACAATTATCTATTAGAGATTCTTAAGGATCTTGCTGATGAAGAATTAAGTAATTTCCATTGGTCAATGTGCGATAATTCCAAAGATAAAATTAAAAAAGCCCAGCTGACAGATTCAAAAACTGGTAAAAGTTTGACTAGGGAGGCCACAGTAGATCTGCTGGTGCAAACATATACAGATAAAGCTGTGCAGAAGAACACTATAATTATTCTGGAGAAGATCAGAAGGAATGATCTAGTGGAGAAACTTACAGACACTGGGACAGGAGCCAAAGGTAATTATATATAATAAATTACATTAAATTGGCATATCATATCATATAGGCCTATCATATCACATCATATCATATCATCATATCATATCTTTCCGCCCAGGTTACGGGGTCAGAATCCAAAGTTAGTTCCTGAGAAAATATCTCATGAGATAAAGATCCAACACTTTCTCTGTCCATTTTATAGTATTTCAATCTGGATGGATGCAATTAAATAAAATGTTTTGTCATTGAATTGTTTGAAGGAATTATCAATTTATGATATGTACCTGAATTTAATATTTACCCTTTTTCTATTATAATATAATAATAATTTGGATAAAAGCGTCTGCTAAATGACTGTAATGTAATGTATAATACACACACACACACACACACACACACACACACACACACACACACACACACACACACACACACACACACACACACACACACACACACACACACACACACACTGTATATGTGTGTGTGTGTGTGTGTGTGTGTGTGTGTGTGTGTGTGTGTGTGTGTGTGTGTGTGTGTGTGTGTGTGTGTGTATATATATATATATGTATGTATATATATATATATATATATATATATATATATATATATATATATGATGATGATGATGATGATGATGATTACTATTATTATAATAATAAAACAAATCTTGTTATCTAGGTGCTACTGCAACTCAGCTAAATGGAACAGTCCCATGGAAGTCCCAGGCATCTTGGCAGACTGAATTAAGTCCATTCCCAGACATCCAGGATGATCTATCAAACGTGCTCTTGGCTGGCCACTTTTTTGGTAATGAAAACCTTGAGTCAGTCAGAGCTCGCGTCCACGGGCCACTAAATGCACAGATATCGATGGAAGTTGTCAAGAAGTATTCAGACATTCACTGTACGATTAGCTTTGACCTACAGCTGCCAGGTCAATGTGCTGCTGCAACTCAGCAAAATGTGACAATGGAAAATAATCTGATTGAGGAAATCTCAGAGCCCAAACGGAATTCTCTACTGCACAAACTTC
Organism: Gymnoscopelus braueri; assembly: GCF_963280865.1. NCBI lineage: Eukaryota > Metazoa > Chordata > Actinopteri > Myctophiformes > Myctophidae > Gymnoscopelus > Gymnoscopelus braueri. Next base: position 12,797,554 of record NC_137615.1, read on the forward strand.
TGTGTGACATTTATGATAAAGACCTTATTGCTATAGCCATCGCATTTTTTGCAATTGTAGGTCTTTGTTTTGTTTCCACAAAGCTGGTTTCACAAGCCAAGAACCAACTTAAGAAAGTGGGTGTTTTTGGTTGTCTCCAAAAGTAGGCCTACTTGAACTTGTGTCAGAGTTGAAGTACCTCAGAGTCATGTTAGACTCTACCCTAACTTTTAATAAACATGTGAAGAAAGTCACATCACAAATACAATCAAATTCAACCTTCAGAATTTCAAACAAATTAGACCCTTCCTGACAGTTAGATCTGCCAGATCCTACCTTCACTGTATGATCCTATCACACATTGATTACTGTTTCACAAACTGGTCTTTCACAGGTGTGATGATTCTCAAACCCATAGAACAGCTCCACAAGAGGGCGCTGTCAAAGAGATTTTGTAATCAAGTTAAAGGAGAGATCCGGTCATGCATTCAAGAGAAGCCCCTGTCGTCCAGTCTGGCGATCCCCTCCATTGGCATAATGAGAGCCGTGTGTAAGAGTGAAAATCGTCTATTATAACCGATGAAAAGTTTTTTTTTCTACTACCACTCATCGTGGAGTCTCATGATACTCAAACATGCGCTGAATGTCGCGCACGAGCTACCGTTCGTGCAGAACGAGATGACGCTGGTTGCTTGTTTCTCTCACAGAACCTGGCGTCTGAAATGACCGGATCTCTCCTTTAAAGGGTTATTTCACTTTCAAAAAAACTTTCAGTAATTTTATCGTCTACTCAGGCTTTTGTGAGCCCCCCAGACCGTTTTTAAGTTGCTTGATTCAGTATTTAGATATTTGATATTCATTTTATCAGACACGCCCCCTTCCTATACAAACCCATTATAACTTCAAACTCCATGTTAGATTCATCAAAAACACCCGTCTTTGGTTCTGGTGACTCACCCTGCCCTACACGAGGGGGCCGTGTTTTTTTGATTACTTTTTTCATTTTTTATTTTTTTATTGTATTTCATTTTTTTAATTTTCCCAAAAAAATATTTAAAATAAATGATTTTTTTCCCCGAAAAAACACGGCCCCCTCACATATTAGGAGGGCAGGGTGAGTCACCAGAACCAAGGACGGGTGTTTTTGATGAATCTAACATGCTAAAAATGGAGTTTGAAGTTATAATGGGTTTGTATAGGAAGGGGTCTGATAAAATGAATAGCAAATTTCTAAATAATTAATCAAGCAACTTAAAAACGTTCTGGGGGCTCACAAAAGCCTGAGTAGACGATAAAATTACCCAAAGTTTTTTTGAAAGTGAAATATCCCTTTAACATTGGAAAGGACTACTGTTTAAATGAATTAATGTCTGAGTTGAATTAACTTAACTTCCCTCTCCCCTGGTCATCTGTTTTCACCCTGCTCTAGACATCTCGGCTCCTAGCCATTTGCTTTTATTTTGTCACTATGTTAAGGTAATAAACAAATTGGCTGGGAGTGGCAGGAAGGAAGAGGGGGCTAGGTGTTTATGTGACAGAAGGCATTTCTATGTACTCTGGGAACTTAGAAGTGTTTGATGCTGGGTGTATTTAAACATGAATCATTCAGAGCATAGCTGAGTTCAACAATTACGCTGGTATAGGTTGCATACATTTCTTGTCCTGCTGAAACTGTAAGTTTTGAAACTCCTTTTGATATAAAAATATATCACCGATTCTTCTCAAACTTATTTTATCTGTCTTATTTGACTGAGTCCCCATTCAGATTTCCTGGACAGCGCTCAAGGTGTTTGACAGGAAACCCCACTCATATCACCACTGTAACATCCTTCAGAAGTACAGTTTCTTGAGTTTTGCCAATTTTAAGGTTTTTAAACCGGTTAGTGTTATATACAAGACCTTACATGGTCTGTGCTCGCCTCCCATGAGGGAATTCATAAAGAGGAAGCCTGATAGAGGAATCAGCACTATAGTGCGTGCCAAAAACCCTGAAGGGGGCGTCAACAAGCTCACACCCCCCCTACTCTTGACCCAGTGCCTTCTCCATGCCCCCCCGCTAACACTCTAGATAATTTCACGCCAATAACCTTGACCTCCCTCACCGACATAATTATGCATCTTCGACCCACAAACTGCCCTTCAGACTGCATACCTTCCCGGCTCCTAAAGGAGGTCTCCGGTACTGTTGGTCCAAGCATCCTCACCTTAATAAATAGTTGCCTCACCTCTGGATGTGTCCCAGCTGCCTTTAAGCACGCTGTTGTAAACCCGTTAATTAAAAAGAAAAATCTCGACCCCTCAATCCTGTCAAATTTTAGGCCAATTTCTCAGCTACCGTTTTTATCAAAGGTTCTGGAAAAAGTAGTTTATTCACAATTACAATCATTCCTACTCACCCATAACCACCCAAAAATTTCAATCAGGCTTCAAACCAGGCCACAGCACGGAGACAGCTCTCCTCAAAGTTTTTAATGATTTTAACAGTTGACAATGGCAATCCTGCCATCCTTGTGCTCCTCGACTTATCTGCTGCATTTGACACAATAGACCACCAAATTCTTTTAAATAGGCTCCAACATCACATCGGCATCACTGGCTTAGCCCTAACCGTTTGAGTCATACCTCGCAAATAGAACCTTCTCTGTTCATTTGGGGGATTTCTCCTCGCCTTGCGCCCCCCTTACCTGTGGGGTCCCCCAAGGCTCCATTTTAGGCCCACTCCTGTTCCTTTTACACATGTTGCCTTTAGGATCCATATTTGAAAAACATAACATATCATTCCACTCCTACGCCAACGATATCCAAATTTACTTACCTATACAAACTAACTCCGCCAACTCTTTCCAGTCATTACTCGGATGTCTACATGACATTAAATCTTGGATGAATAATAACTTTCTTACTCTCAACGAAAATAAAACTGAAATTATACTATTTGGCCATATACCACCCTGCAATATCCCGGACACCATCACCCCTCTTATCCGCCCATCTGCCAAAAATCTCGGTGTAACCCTTGCCAGTTCTTTCAAATTTAATCAACACATCAGCTCCGTGGTTAAAACCAGCTTCTTTCAGTTAAGGCTTCTGGCCAAGATTAAGCCTTACCTCCCTCGCCACCAACTGGAGATGGCTATCCATGCCTTCATTTCATCCAGATTAGATTACTGCAACTCTCTATACACCGGTTTGGATCATACATCACTCAGACGCCTTCAACTAGTACAAAATGCTGCTGCCCGCCTCCTTACAGGTACAAGAAGGCGTGAGCATATTACCCCTGTCCTTGCCTCTCCACACTGGCTCCCCGTGAATTTTAGAATTGATTTTAAGGTGTTTTTATTTATCTATAAATCACTAAATGGGCTCGCTCCATCCTACCTCTCCGCACTTGTAAAACCATATGTCCCAACCAGGGAATTGAGGTCTGCCGAAAATTATTTGCTTGAAGTTTCAACCAGAAAATTAAAAAAGACCAGGGGTGACCGCTCTTTCATGGCCACGGCCCCGCGACTCTGGAACAGCCTGCCCCTCCACATCTGATCCCCCCAATCGATCGGGGCTTTCAAGGCCAAACTCAAAACCCATCTTTTTTCCCTCGCTTTTAGTAGCATCTAATTTCCATTTATGTAATGTAAACTTCCACTTATTTCTCCTTCCCTCTTTTATGTTGTCTTTTATAAGTGTTTTCCTTTGTTGCTAAATATTTTGTGAACTTGCTCTGTTGTTTTGCATTGATGTTTCTGATTTTGCCTGTACAGCACTTTGGTTCAGCTTGCCTGTTTGTAAATGTGCTATATAAATAAAGCTTGTTATTTGATTTGATTTGAAGTGTCATTTGGTAGCGGCGGACATCTTTGGGGGGTATAAACAGGTTGACTTAACATTGCACCCCACAAGTATGTCTGCAGCTACTATGCCACGCCCCCCCCCCCCCTGGTGACGAGACGTTGGCACACCCTATAGGTAATGGTAAATGGTTCATTTATATAGCGCTTTTATCCAAAGCGCTTTACATAGATGCATTACATTCACCAATTCACACACCGATGGCGGAGGAAACCATGCAAGGCACCAATGCTCATCGGGAGCAATTAGGGGTTCAGTTTCTTGCTCAAGGACACTTCAACACTAACTCTGGGGGAGCCCTCCAGCCCGGGATCGAACTGGGAACCTTGTGGTTTCCAGTTCACTCTACCCGGCCACTCCAACCCTGAGCCACTGCCGCCCCGCATAATAACATAATAACCATGCATAATAACCATGCATAGAGTGGTGGACAAATTACTCAACTCCTACTTGAGTCAAAGCATGGATACTCCTGATCAACTACAAGTGAAAGTTGCTCAGTCAAATTTGTATTTGAGTAAAAAGTACTGGAGTACTTGCTTTTAAAAATACTTGACTATTCAGAAGTACATAAAGTAAAAATAAGACATTTTCCGAAATAATTCAAAGACTTTCCAGAAATGTTCTAAAAAAGATCAATAATAGTGAAAATAGTACAAGCTCACAAGCTTGTAGATCTGCCATTTTCACTATTCTTGGGCATAAGTGTTTAATTCATAAGGTACGTTTTCTTTCTTCTAGAAATGTAGTAGTACAATATTACAATATTGTACAATATTTGTTTTTTAAATGAAAGTATCCAAAAATACAAATACTCAAAGTAAACTACAGATACTAAAAACATTTACTTAAATAATGTACTCAAGTAAATGTACTTGTTACTGCCTGCCACTGCCTATAACTTTAAAGAAACAAAGTTCACTTGAAAGGTTGAAAGTACTGTGTAATATCTGGTAAAATATTTGAAATAGTCTACAACAACATAGATGAATTGACAACATAACCCAGACGGGACCCTGCAGGAAACGGTAAGCTGATGGTGATAAAATTGTATTAGATTTTAGAATATGATCTCACAAAATACCATAGAGCAGTGGTTCTCAAACCTTTTCATGTCAAGGACCCCAAAAATGATATTTATTTGGCCGCGGACCCCCATCTGAAAATGTTTTGTGCCAGGGACCCCCCTGAGAGAATATTTATGTAAAAAAAGAAAATCTAAAACATATAAATGGATAAAGTGGTTAAAATGATTGCTAGTTGCTACAGTATGTTAACTACTTTTGCTGGGGACCCCCTGGAACCCTCACAAGGACCCCTTGGGGGTCACTCCACTTTGAGAACTTTCTACACCAACAGGTCTATAACAAATGGAACCAAATGGACCCTTACAGGTCTGTAACTCTGAGAGTGTACAAATGGAACCAAATGGACCCTTAACTCTCAGAGTTAGGCATTTGCACACTCTCAGAGTTACAGACCTGTAAGTTCTGTACAGTTAAGTACAGTGGTGTAAAGTAACTAAGTACATTTACTCAAGAATTCTACTAATTGTACATACTTTTACTTTCGTTATTTGCATTTTTTCATTATACTTTATATTTCTACTCCACTACATCTCAGAGGCAAATACTTTTTACTCCACTACAATTATTTCACAACTTTAGTTACAAGTTACATTAGAGATTTAGGCTATTACAAAACATACAGCAACCAATAAAACCAATTAAAATGTGATACTTAGACTTAGGCTATAAAATAGTCTAAGTCTAATAAGTTGGTGGGTAGAGATAGTTGCTTCTTGTCTAACAAAATAGTAAGCAAAGTAGCCGCCAATTGTCCTCTACCCAAATGAAAATCTCTTGCAGATTTTTTTCTTTTACTTGAGTAAAATTACCAACAAAGCAATACCCTGCCTATACATTGGAAAAGGTAACAGCACATGTTTCAGCACCACAGGGAATGAACAGCGACGCACGCACGCACGCGCGCACACACACACACACACACACACACACACACACACACACACACACACACACACACACACACACACACACACACACACACACACACACACACACACACACACACACACGCCTACCAGTATTAACCTAATAGTGGTGTTCATAGTTGTGGTGGACTCTTTTGTGGACGACTTTTAAAATATGTATAGTTAATAGTCCTGTGCGCAGCGCACTTGATGAAATCATCTGGTTCATATTTCGTGACATATTCTTGTCACAGTTCAATACAAAACATGGTTCAGTCTTTAGTTGTAGCTACTTGGCCCGACAAGCCTGGTGACGCAAGGTTAGTCCTGGTGGAAAGTAACTAAGTACTTTACTCAAGTACTGTAGACTACTTAAGTACAATTTTGAGGTATTTGTTTTTTACTTTACTGGAGTATTTCCAAATGTCTTTCTCTACTCCACTTCATCTCAGAGACAAATATTGTACTATTTTACACCACTACAATTATTTGAAAACTTTAGTTACTTACTAGTTACTTTGTAGATTTTGATTATTATTACAAAACATGCATTAACCACTTCAGCCCCTATATACTTTCAGCCATTCAAAAATAGGCAATTTTCAAAAGATGCTAATACATGTTATAGCCTACAGTTGAAAACTTGTGAAATGGGACATTCTGCATAATAAATACTTTCTACTTTTGGTACTTTAAGTACATTTTGATACCAATACTTGTGTACTTGTACTCAAGTAATTATTTTATTCTGGACTTTTACTTGTAACAGAGTACTTCTACATTGTGGTATTGATACTTTTACTTAAGTAAAAAATGTGAGTACTTTTTCCACCACTGCATAGGCGTAGCATTATTTATTTCCGTTATTCCGTACTTTCGTTTTCACTTGGTGGTGGGAGACGGACCGACGGTCGACGACATAATAATGTTTTACTAACTTTCGTTTTCACTTGGTGGTGGGACTCGTGGGAGACGGTCGACGACATAATAATGTTTTACTAAAGGTAGGAAAACTACTATTTGCAGAATTCTACATGACTCATCCACGTCTCATTTCACCATATCATATCATATTCTAGGCTAATAGGCTATGTAACACTTTGATGATTTATTTACATATAGGCTAATTTAATCAGATCGTGTTTCTCCGAGGCAGTAGGCCTATTTGTCTATAAAACCTAGATATTATGCCTAAATGTTTTATTTGTTGGCAAAGCAATACAAGACGACACATTTTATTTATTGTGCTTTTATTTGTTGGTCTGAACGTTATCAAAACTTGTAATAAAAGTTTTATTAACGTGCGCAAATGAGGCCTATAAGGCTATATAGCCTATATATTATATCCTATCTTCAAGCTGAGCATTGTCATAGCCGGGCCTAGCCCTGGTCCAGAGCGTTGTGGTGTGGCGCTTAAAGGGGAAATCCACCCATTTTCAATATTTAACTATGTCATTAATATAGCATAAAGGAGTTGTGTGGAAATAAGAAAAAATTAAAAAAAAAATTAACATTGCAAAAAAATGTAACATTGCAAAAAAATTAACATTGCAAATTACACTGTGATGACTCATCATGGTGTAATTTGCAATGTTAATTTTTTTGCAATGTTACATTTTTTTGCAATGTTAATTTTTTTTAAAATTTTTTCTTATTTCCACACAACTCCTTTATGCTATATTAATGACATAGTTAAATATTGAAAATGGGTGGATTTCCCCTTTAAGCTGCAATGGAAAGGGGGCTTAGTGAGTTCTCTAGCCCTGGTCCAGAGCGTTAGTGAGTTCTCTAGCCCTGGTCCAGAGCGTTAGTGAGTTCTCTTAACGCCCTGCCAGACCCTGGGCTCTGCGCTTGTACAAGGAATTCCACTGCCCTGCGACGGCTCCAACTGTAGTGAAAATAAACAAAACCATTTCGCTACACACCTAAACAAAGGCTGTTTTGTGTTGCTGAAAGTCTGTTCTCGGGGTTGGGAAGCCTCTCAGCACCCCACCTTCTCTGTATAATACACTTTTTGGCCAGAAAAGAAAATATTTCACCGGAAGGAAAAATGTTTTTGGTTGCTCCACAGTGCCCTCTACAGATCTGGTTAATGGAATTTTTTTATTGACCAGATTTTTCCTTTCCTACCATGGCCCGGCTAGGCCATGGTGGCGTCATTTTGGATGGAAAAGTGTCAGATTTAACAAATCCCCTCTCCACTGTAGCCAGGCCAGTAAATAACTACATTGATAAGCCTCTTAAAGTCTAGGAACAAATTAAGTCTGCAAAATGAACGTTTAGTGCAAGACTTAAGTATTTCCATATTCTTGGTATACTATAGCCTATGACAACCCGTATTGCCTGCTGCAATATGTTAAAAAATAAAATAAATAGCCTAGTCTGTACACAAGGAATATAGCCTTGTTGAACTATATGCAATAATGTATTGCCTAGTGTGACATTGGGTTAAACATCCATATGAGTGCTAAGTGCTTCATCTAAGCTGTAGATGAAGTACAGTAAGTATTATTGCAGACCCAAAATGAATTTCATATAAGCCATGGACTCCCAATAGATTTAGATTACATTAAAATGTCTAAATGTTATATAATTTTACATGATGGATATAGTGGTGATCCTGAAATAAATAGTACATTCTACATTGTTTGTAATAATCTCAAGTGATTGGTTTGTCATACTAATGTTTTAGACTTTAGTATGACTATGCTAATATTTGTTTCTGTTTTTTTTTTTTTTTTTCAGATCCTGACTCTTTACTGCACCTCCTTAATAAGTGATGGCACACGAACGTCTGTTAGGGATTCTTGAGGATCTTGATCCTGACGAATTAGATCAATTCCATTGGTCAATGCGCCATAATTCCAATGATAAAATAAAAAAAAAACATCTGAAAGATTCAGAAACTAGGAAAAGTTTGACTAGGGAGGCCACAGTAGATCTGCTGGTGCAAACATATACAGAAGATGGAGCTGTGCACTACACAAAACGTATCCTGAAGAAAATCAATCAGAATGAGCTTGCGGAGAAACTTCCAGACGCTGGGACAGGAGCCAAAGGTAATTACATTTAATTAAATTACATTAAATTGTCATGTCATATCATATAAGCCTATCCTATCATATTATATCTTATCATTCCCCCAGGTGACAGGGTCAGAATCCAAAGTATGACTTTCTCAGTCCCTTTTAAAACATTTCAATCTTTCTAGTTGAATACATTTGATCAATTGCAGTTTGAACACTATGGGAGTAAGTCATACTTAATGAAGTAGATTAGTGCTCATGAAATATGTGAGGCAAGGATGCAATTAAATAAAATGTGTTTTATTGTGATTTAGAAAGAATGATCAATTTAGCATCAACCTGAATTTAATATTTACTCTTTTGCTATGATAATACAATAAATGTCCAGCAGAAACAACATATCAGCATATTTCAGCGTTTTTCTTTTCATAAGTTAATGCCATTCTTTGTCATAGTAGGCTACATTAGCAATAATAGCTGATCTACAAGCTTTGCGACGCGTTGTGTGCTTGTGCATTTGGTATTTTTGAACGTTTTTACAGTGAAAATGAAAGTGGCTAAGTGTGTGTGTGTGGGGTTTATGAATATTTAACCAATGAAAAGTATTAACAAGAGTTTGACAAAAATGTTGTCATTATTATTATTATTTAATAATAACTACATTATGATTGGATCCATTGGATCCATTTTCTAATTCCTGAAAAGTAACAGTTTTGGACATACAAGTTTTCCGCCCGACAGCGACCATATATTATGATATATTGATATTATTTATTATACTAATAAAGTGAATCCCTGTTTTGTCTTCAAGGTGGTACTGCAACTCAGCAAATTGTCAAGTCCCGAGGAGAGTCAGAAGAGAAGCTGGTGTCTGTGCAGATGGAGTCAAGTGAATTACCAGATCTCCAGAAATTTATACTGGGCCAACTTCTAGCTAGCAATATTTGCAGAAGTTATGAAGAACTTGAGTTAGTCACAACTCTTATTCGCTCTCCAGAAAAGGCACGGCTAGCGATGGACATTTTCAGAGACAAGGTGTGTTCAGACACACTTAAATTTAGGATCTCCGTTGACATGGCGGTGAACTTTACACCTTTACAACTGCCGGATCAAGATGCGCCTGCAACTCTGCAAAACCTGACAAATACAATGATACAATACATGACAATACATACACAGTGGGACTTTGTGAGGAATGAGTTCATTATGAGCAGTGGCTTAGCAGTGGCACGAGATTGTAAAGCACGTGTGCTCAAGGCTATTTTATCAAAAAAAGTGGTCAGAAAGACCAAAAGGTCATACTCAACCGTGGCTACAGGGCCACCGGCCGGCTACCAATCTGACATTTCTATGGGAACTTCTGTCGAAGGGTATTATAACTTTATCATCAGGCAGGCACATGCTCAAATAGGGCCCATAGGGGGGCTTGAATCCCTACCTCGAGGTACTGCTGCAACTCAGCAAATCGTGACAATGGAAAATAATGCTGAAGAAATGGGGTGCGCCATACATGAAATGTTGACGACAGCACAGGTTGACATGGTGCGGAAAAGGGGAAACAAGGCGGGTTTAGAAATGACTGACATGGTTCATCAGCTGAAACCTAACATCATGGACCTGACTTCGGGTTTTCCCTTGCAGAAACGTGCAGAGATAGGGCCCATGGGGGGCTTGAACCTCTGCCCCTTTGGCAGACTAAAATACTGCTCTATATCTTTGATAGTATTAATTGTATTGTATTTTTTCTTTATTTTTTATTGAAATCTTATCAAATATAGTCACTTGTGCACATTATAAAAGTATCTTTTGAACAAATTGTAAATACACTGGCACTTTCATGCAACAAATGTCTGTTGTTTATTACATTGTCAATAGCTTGTGTCCTGTTGATCAAAATGTATTACACTGGTTCGGTTGAATTGTCTAACCAAGCCCCCAGAACCCAGTGGTTTCATTGAAGCCAAATGGACATGCTGGCCATTCATGGTACTGCAGCTTAGTACTGCAACATGAACGAGCGAAAACGGTTTCGACCAATGGGCTCGACTCACGAGCGTGCGCATGGGCTTGCGCATGGGGCTGCGCGCTTCTGTGACGCAAAACGCGTCACATCTGTGACGCGTTTGGGGCCATAATAGGCCACGCCCACCAAATTTCCAACCCGGAAGAAGGGGTGAATTAGGCAGGAATTAGGCCCATGCGCTGGGTGAGCAACTCAATGCAAGTGGATGGGAGGAGATTTCTGGTGCCCTCTCTATTATTTTTAACTCTATGTGTCTAACCCCCCAAAACATCTCAGCATTAGTTCATTGCATAAGAGGTTTAGTTCAAGCAGTTGGCAGATTGGCCAGATCTCGATGACCTCTACCATCGGGCGGAGTCCAGTTAAAATGGGCAAAAAATAACAAATAAGTGCCCATCTCTGATGGATTAATTACAGACCCCAGTGTGGTAGTGGAGGCTACTCTCACCCACACCAGACTACAGGAAGACACAGCTAGAAGGGTTCTGCTTAATATGAAACAGACTGAGGCCAAACAACATTGGCATGGACTTCGACTGCAGGGAAAGTTGGCCTGTGTTGATTCCGCTGATTATTCTGTTTCACATTGTATGTACAAAAACGCTGTTATTGGGGAGGATGTCTTAAAGTTCACCATCAAAGCAAGACTGCAAGTATTACCAACCAAGTAAAATCTGTCAATCTGGTATCCTGACGTGACATCCATAGTCCACTCTGTTTAAAATCATCATGATTCTGAGCAACATCTCGAATCCATTGCACACATCACAAATGGATGTAGTGCATATAAAAACATGTACATTGCTCGCCATGACCGTATTGTTGACATAGTGTCTGATGCAGCACAAAAACATATGCCATCCAGTGCAGCAATGTATAAACATTTAAGAGTGTTACCAGAATGATTTAATTATACTTGTGATGTCTTTGCTAGCATCCCGAATACACCTGATGTTGTTTTTGTTGTCACCAGTCACAAGGAGGTCCTGACTCTAGAAGTAGGCTGTGTTTTATATTTGTACATGGACCAGGCTTTCCAAGATAAACATTCAAAGTACCAACCGTTACTAAGAATCATAACAAATTTGGGGTACAGATGTAGAGTCTGCATACTCATATTTGGAAGCCTGGGCCATGTATATAAACCTACCTGGAGTGTGTGTGAGATTGTCCTGAATTGATTAATTGCTCTCAAGTGAATCTTAACCTTTAAAGAGAACATAATAGTCACGCACATCCAAAGACCATTTTATGAAGGTGCTGGACCAAAGCAAGACAATCAGTATCATGCATACAGTATCATGTAAAATGATGTTGAAATGTCCTTGTGACCTTGCATATAGAAAAACGAGAGCCATTACAACCAGGACCACTGACCGCATGAGTGCCATTTATATTCATGATGCATCTAGTCCAGTAAGCTGTCCACTTTACTAAAACTAAACAACGTAGCCACTCTGATACATCGAGACTAGTAAATGTCCTCATAGATTAGGTGATATGTCATGGGTCATGTCACCAGAATGGACTAATTTAAAATGGCATCTCTAGACGTTCTGTTAAGTCTGATAATTATGTCATGTTTATTGGATGTGCAAATAAAATGCACTTAAGTAAGCTACAGTGTGCAGATCTTCTTTTATCTTTTATTAATCTTGACTTTCACTAATGAAGGGAAGATATCCATCATGATGTCAAATATCATAAGACATGGTACTGAAAGGCTTAAAATCATGTCTAATATACCTGCAATAATCAACTATAGGTTAATGTAAGAATGTTAATTATCACAAATTCAAGTGTGAGTCGCCTGCTTTAGAATATGGTGCTTGAATGTCACACGTAATGGTTAGTTGCAGGAAACTACTTATAGTTATAACCTACATTCTCTGGAAGATAAGGAAGCATTTAGCTTTTAAACCACCAAGTATTACCTATAACTTTAAAGAAACAAAATTAACTTCACACAGTGAAGTACAGTGCTGATTTTCCATTTTTCTACTATTCTTTATACTTCACTACATCTCAGAGGCAAATATTGTACTTTAGTTACAAGTTACTTTGAACATTAAGCCCTATTTTACACTTTGTCTATTCGAGCTAGTAGATCTGCTACTGTATTTTCAAAAGATTTTGACAAATTTGGAAAACCTTAAAAAAACTTGTGAAATGGATTCAGGACTTTTACTACTATTATTTTAACTATTTGTGGTATTGCTACATTTAATTAAGTAAAGAAATAAATAGTGTCTACTTCTTCCACCACTGAAGTGAACGGGACGCGGTTGTTTCAGCTGAGCATGTGATCGACAACCGTACCCAAATCAGGCTTCAGTTTCAACTTCAATCCTTGACCAAAAGAGTTTGAGTCAATGAATGAATGAATGTGGTTAAGCTTAAGGGGGGATCCCTCTTTTTTTAAGCCCCGGAGGGCATATGTTTTATCCCTGCCTCTGGTCAGACTGAATTAAAAACTTTTATTTTGGGAAATGTAGACTGATATTTACAGTATGTTTCATAACATCACAATTTCATACAAAAATCTGTGTTTACCACCTTAACCCTGCATGGGGAAATCTCATCTAAGGTCATAAAGCACCACAAGCTGCTGGTCACTGGAGCCTTGTGTCTAACTGGAATCACAACCATTACACATGCTGAGGGGCATCAGCATCGAAAGGCCCTTGGATCAGTGGTTCTCAAACGGTTAACCAAAATGAATCATGTATTTGGCTGCAGACCCCCCATCTGAAGAGATTTTGTGCCAGCTGTCAGGGACCCCCTTTACAAGATTTGTGTTGTTAAAATGTTTCAGAAATATTAAAAAATATATGTTTTTGAAAATATATACTATATTCAACTAATTTAGCAAGGGATCCCCTGGAACCCCCTTAAGGGCCCCTGGGGGTCCCCGGACCCCACTTTGAGAACCAATGCCTTGGAGTGCTGGGACTTTCTACGCCAATGAAACAAAGACATCACACATAATTCTCCTTGTGCCAAATGCGATCAGTAAAATCTCAGTATTTATTTGACCACTTACTTAAAGTTTGCTGTACAAGAGTGTTTACATCACATTAGCCTCAGATGAAGATGACAAAGATGGTAGAAAGGAACAGAGTTGACAGGAATTATGAGTCTTGTCATATTTGTAGTCCAGAGGGACACGGCCGTGCATGTCCCAGTCCATGACATAATGTAAACGTATTAGCTGTAAATATCCCTCATTTCGTCCTCTCTGCTTCATTTGTGATCGTCAGCGTTTTAGTCTTGAGAACTGACTTGAATGCAGAGCCAATGACATCATAAGAAATGTCAACTTTTGGAGCACACACCCGTTATGAATATTCATGACAATACTAATTAACCTGGGGCATTCGTGCAGTGACATCACACAATGGCTCCTCCCCCTTACCAAACGTCTTAAAGTCGGACATCTTTTGGCCCCTTTCGACTACAAGAACAAAGTGAGCCGTGCCGCGCCGTGCCGTGCAACGTATTTCATGGGTTCTACATTTGTTTCCATGGGCTCGGTTTCAGATGAGGTTCTCAGAACCTAATTTGGGTTTCTGACTGTTCAGGCGGTGGCACTAGGGATGGGACGATATGAAAATGACATGTCACGATTATTGTGGCAAAAATAATTGCGGTTAAATATGCTTAAAACTTAAAATGGCACTTTTGTCAACCACTTGAACCCCCAGCATCCCTATTCTGGGGGAAATGTTCGCCAAAAATAGCAGATCTACAAGCTCACAACGCATTGCAAGCTGCTATTTTGCGAATCGATTTGTGTAGAGTGAAATAAGAGCGTACCAAATGTGCTCTTTACAGGTCCGTTATAGAGGGTTTAAGTGGTACTGAATTTGCAGCTCAACAAAAGCGAATTCATCGTAGTGTATGACTGAGGACAATTTCACGATGAATAAACATCTCTGGGATGCGATTATTGTGAGTGTTTTTTTATCACGATAAACGATAATAACAATTATCGTCCCATCCCTAGGTGGTACTAACTCAAGAGTTCTGGGAGTCCATAACTCATAACAGAGCAGTTCAAAAGTTTGCAAAAATAGTGACAATACAGTAGCTATTTTCACTGTTTTATATGGGCTTTTTTTGTATGATGTACCTCCCTCCTCAGGGGTGATTCAGGTTATGATAGAAACGTAAGGAACAAACGAGGTTCACGAAAAGTTTCATATAATGGAAGGTTCTGGGTCACCCGCCTTCGTAGTCGAAAAGAACCATTCGTGGGCCGAGGGGTCACAGGGTCATCACAGAGGTCAATAGCCAAACTTGCTTACGTCTTCTAAGCCATGCTATTCCTTTATTTGCTATGTTTTATACTGATCCTATTAGGTCTGTCTTTGCAATGTTTGTGTTCACAGTGGCTCTATTGCTGCTGCTGGACATGTCAAACAGGGTCAAATTTAGCAGGAGCCACTTTCCTCTTGCAACACTTAACCACTTTCATCCTGGCGGCCCTATTTTTGGGCATGTCATTATAGGCAAAAGCATTTAAAATCTTTTCCAAAATTTCAAAAATAGTGAAAATTGCAGATTAGTTTCGCTATTTGTTGTACAAGGAAGTATACAGGGCTTAAGTGGTTAATTGCTTCAAATTACAGTATATGCCAGGAACCTGATTCTTTGTGAAAACGCAAAGGGCTTCATCAGTCTTTTGTGTTCTTTATGTTGGGAACATTTTATGTAGAAAGCTCCCCCAAACAACCAATCCCAAAATAGAAACATCAATGCCACAAGTTCTTTACTGGTCCAACTTTCAAGTAGTCAAATACAGGCCGCTTCCACTAGACAAAAAAAAATTAAAAAAAACACCAAAAAATGGCCATGTCAATAAATAGATTAAATAAATACGATGCAAATTAAGTTAAATAAATAAATAAATTACAGATATGTATGTACATCAGAATGAATACACAGATGCAGAACAATCTCCCCAACAAAATGGCCTTCTCTTGAGTCTAGAGGCAGCTTTCCTCTCCAACAAATCATGCTTGCTTGATGTGTGCCATGTTGCCCACGGAGGTACAGACAGAGAGCTTTTCAGTACAGCTAAAGATTAGATAACATCAGTCATTTTCAAACTTTTTCATTTCCAAAGTATACCGTGGGGGTCTGTGGCCTAATCATTAACCCACATATACCATTATATATGGCTGCTCCCAAGTACCGTCACGGGGTCGCTCTCGCCCTAGCCTCCCATCGGAGAGGGGTGATGATAAATAATACCCAAGGAGAGGCTGTGGGCTAGTAGGGTGTTTTATATCGTTGCCGTCGGGCAGAAACCTCTTATGTCCATATTCAAACTTATCGAGTTTTTTTGGTCAATGAACGCCCTTCTTGATCATACTACAGCGTCACACACAAAAGCATCAAAAGCAGCAGATCCACAAGCTCGAAACGCGGCGCGAAGCGACGCGTTTCGAGCTTTCGCGCCGCGTTTCGAGCTTGTGGATCTGCTGCTTTTGCTAGTTTTGAATTTGAATCCTGAAAAGGAACAGTTTTGGACGTTTCCACCCGACAGAGACGATATTCTCCATCACCTTGTCCTAATCTCCAAAGCAGGCTGACAGATTATCTGTTATCTCTTTTTAACAGCCAGACAACAACATTTATTTTGGAGCAAAGACGGACAATTAACAGTCTTTATGTAGCAACTTCCTGTGAAAACTGGAACCACTTGTTGAAACCAAACGGGCCGCAGTCTATTGCATGCCTATTCTTGGGGGGAACATGCACCCAAATAGCAGATCTACAAGCACGTCGCGTGAGCTTGTAGATCGGCTATTTTTGGCAAAGAGATTTGGTGTAGAGACGGAAAAAAGTTGTCCAAGTAGAGTTGTAACTCAGGTTTGTTTTACTAAGAATTGAGTTATTAACCACTTTCAACCTGCGGTAAATATCCATACCTGGTGTACCTAGCAAAATGATCTATTTTTTTTATATAGCGAAAATATCAGATCATAAAGCTCACAATACGTTGCATCGCAGCGCGTTGTGAGCTTGTACTGTAGATCTGCTATTTTCACGCAACACCAAAATAGGGCTCGCTGTAAGTGATTAAAGAGGTGTTGCTGTACAGGTGCCACATAATGCACCCATGAACTAAACGTGAATGTGGTTTAACAGTAATGTTGTTTTTGGATACGCTATGAAAGTGTTCATAACAAACCAAACCAAAGTGGCACGAAAAAACGTTAGGTTCCAATATTATGATCAATAATTACTCACTATTTCAATACGCCTGGAGCCAGGGGATCGTATCTAACTCTGCACAACATAAAGGCTTTATGGATTAGATGTGATCCCAGACTAAGAGCTACCGTATGTAAAACCGGAAGGCATGGCTCAGGTAGAGCTCTGGCAATACTCATACAAACACCAGAGAAATATCCCCCTAAATCACTGTAAATCCACAACAGCACTGTCTACTTCATAGCGGGAGGATTTATGTAAACTTTGAAACATGTGGCAGCTCTCGCACAAATGCCTCCCATTCTTTTACCATTAGCATTATTGTTAGGAGGATCACCAAACCACACAATGCTCTGGAACGGAATATAACTGTACATCTGAGTATCATATTAGAAAAGTAGAGCTTACATTGCATGTGAATGACGGTAAGATTTTTTATCTCTTTGTCTTCGTGGAGTTGTACTTGGACGTTAATGACCGGGGAGTTAGCAGTCTAGTGTGTCCGATGGACTCACATCCAGAAAACTACTGACAGTGGTGGAATGTAACTACTGTGTAAGTACTGTAATTTTGAGGTATTTTTTTACTTTACTGGAGTATTTCCAATTTTAAGTACTTTTACTCCTACTCCACTACATCTCAGAAGCAAATATTGTACTTTTACTCCACTACAATTATTTGGAAACTTTAGTTACTAGTTACTTTGCAGATATAAATTATTACATTATACAACATACATTAACTACTTTAGCCCCATTTTATACATAGGCTATTTGAAAATAGTCGATCTACAAGCTCACGACTCGTCGCATCGCGACGCGTTGTGAACTTGCAGATCTGCTATTTTCAAACATTTTTGTACTTTTACTTTTGGTACTTTAAGTACATTTTGATACCAATACTTTTGTACTTTTACTCAAGTACATTTTTAATTCCGGACTTTTGCTTGCAACAGAGTATTTCTATATTGCAGCATCGGTACTTTTACTTGAGTAAAGAATTTGAGTACTTTTTCCACCACTGCCAACGAGGCATTGTCAGATTGTTTTTTGACAAATTAAATGTAACTACAAAAACATAAGAAGGAAAACAGTCATGTGTGTTGACCACCGCAACGCAATGCAAAGTCAAATTGGCCAGGCAGATGTACAGTAGCCAGCCACTGCTAGGCAGTCAAGATATATGGTTTGAAATGATGTGTGATGCAACACCAGTAAATATATCTCTCTCTCACTTCAACCAGTCCAAAAACTGTTGACTGGCATTAAGCTTCGAACAAATCTCTGGCCCCAAGCTCTTGGTACTGATCAATAATGCATTCACAGCCCTGCAGTTTATACTTAGTCATAAGACTGTGTCATGTGCAGAAAATAGCACATCTACAAGCTCACATACTACCGTAGCGTCGTGGATGCGACACATTGTGAACTTGTAGATCCACTATTTTCGGCACACGGCAATGTCGTACGACGGAGCGTACGATTGGGCATCAGTCTGCATTTCACAGCAGTGCCGAGCTGTCATTTTGTATTTGGTAGACACCGTTTCAACAGGCAACGAGCGAGAGGGAGTGTGTTTTTGTGTGCATGTGCATATATCTGTGCACATGCATGTGTGTGTATGCCTGTACGTACATACACACAAACACATACACACACACACACCCACCCACCCAGACACACACCAACTGACACAAACCATGTGATGCAGTGGAAGCTGGACGACCACAGGCCAGATAGGCAGCAGCTATACCCATTACCATCCTACCTCCCCGTTCCGTTCCACCACAAAACCCTGAAGTAAACCGACCCCGAAACCTCACGACCGCACGCGGCACAAACGCGGAACTGATGCTTCCGCCTCGCGTTTTTAGAGTGTGCATTTATAAAGCGAGTGAAAAGAAGAGTTTCATTCCAAAATGCGATTCCCATTCATAAAAAAATACGACGACACCCACTGTCCCGTACTTACAAAGTGAAATGAAAGTTCACCGTACTATATTATTGTAGTTATTATAGTTATTAGCTCACGTGAGTCTTTTGCTTACAAAAGAAGGTATTAGTAATATCCCAGGAGGATGTAAGCAATTGTAGTTCTGAAATATTGAGCAATGAACATCATGTAACACTTGTTTTGGGGTGGAGGGGGGGGGGGGGTATACAGTATGAAGTTTTTTTTGGAATGATGCCCTTCAAATATTACTATTTACCCATGAGCCACTAAACACACGAATCCTAGCATCCCTATTCTGGGCATGTCATAATAGGCGAAACATTCGGCGAAAACTGCAGATCTGCAATCTCACGATGTGACGCATTTGCGACGCATCGTGAGCTTGATCCGCTGTTTTCGCCAAGGAGATTTGGTGTAGAGGGGAAAAGGAAGGGGGGCCCCCAATTATAGACCCCTGGGTGACCCTCGTCAACTAAGTTTATAGGGTTTAAGAGGCTAAGCATGACCCTGCGCAAAAATACGCAGGGAGGAGAAAAAATAATATCCGTCTGTAAAAACAAGGCCATGTTTCATGTGATATCGTTCTTCCGTGTGGTGTGAGTTTGGCATCGTCGTGTACTACTGCACCGAACACAGCGCTCCTCCATTGTGTTCCGAAGCGGGAATTGAACCATTCGAGACTGCAGCTGTCTTCAGCGTCAAATCTCCAATTGAGCCACTGTGGGGGAGTCAAGTTCCATAACGTACTGTACTGTTCCTTCCTGGTAGGTTGTCTCCTTTGCATTGCCCTGAAAGTCTGGCTCGTGTCCCCTCGATGATGTACAGAAAAACAGAACAACAACCCCCCTTTAAACCCACCCACCCACCCAGCTAGGTTCTCTGCAGAATCTGGAAATCAAATAACAGATATGCCATTGCGAATGAAATGAACAAAGTGGAAAATTAAACAGAGAAGACAATGAGGGAATTGAGCGTACAAGTTCGAGGCAGAAATTAAACTTGGTGTAGGCTGTCCTTTTTTATAGTTCCCTTTTTTTGTTTTTTGTTTAGTTTTGGGCAAGACACAGAAATGGAAAAAAAGACACGGCACCTTGAAAAGGGAAATGTGTGGCTCCGTGACACACATCACACCAAAGAGGAAGCCAGAGACTCCAGTTTCCATCAATAGTTTCTTACTAAAACCAAGTCCCTTCCTCTATCTCTCTCTCTCTCTCTCTCTTACTGGTTGGGTTGTCATCTCTCCCACACGCAAGAGCAACAGTTCAACTTTTATACCCTCTGGGAAAAAAAAGGTAACTATATTACACAAAGTGGCGGAAATAGCGATGTTACTCCTTGTGGCCTTGAGGAGTTGATTTATTTCAAATCCCATGTTTGTGTGTGTGTGTGTGTGTTTACAGTGTACAACGCATGTGCAACCTCCATCACCTCAACTGAAACATGTCCCACACAAAGTCTTCCAATTGTATTATTATTTTTTCCGTCACGCTCCTTGATGCCACACGTCCAGATCTGCACGTGTATCCTGACTCCCGTCAGTGGCGGATTACTCCCAAAAAAGAACCCCACCAAAGTCTTTTTAAGAAACGCCCCTCCTAAAAATTAAAAAATAAAACGTATTGAAATTCCCTTTTCTGTAAACGCAACGTCGTTTTTCTGAAACCACTTTTTTTTTTTTTTTTTGCGAATAAGGAATGCGGCTCGCCTCCCCTCGTCAGTACCGAAGTTTTCGTTTCAGGCACCTCCTCAATGACGCTGGAACCCCTGTCCCATTGGTCACATAGCTCTGGGTGTGGGAAGTACGCAGCGATCATCAGCGTCTGCCCACCTCTCGCCTTTCTGTCTGTCTGTCTGTCCGTCCGTCCATCCATCCCTCCGTCCACCTGTCCATCTTGCCTTTCGGTCGTCCCCCTTTTCAAAAGGGGGTTTAGGGTTTTGAGGGGGTGGAAGGCGGTTGATGAAAATTCATGGCATTAAGCGTTAACGTCAGGGAGGGAAGGGCGGCATTTCGGTCAAGCCGGGTCTCAGCCGGCCCGGGCACTTTCCCTCGAAGATGGTGTGGGGTTTGTGGGGAGCGGGGGGGGAAAGAGCGAGGGGGAGAAGGAGGGGGGGGGGGGGGTTGGGTGGAGGTGGAAGGTGGAGGTATGGCGGAGTATCGGCGGTGTTCGGGTCGGGTTGGTGGCTCTACTCGATGACCATGCAGTGTGGCAGGTGCTGGGAGTAGTACTTGAAGAGCTCGGCGGTGGCTCCGGGGCAGTTGGTCAGCTCCAGCTCTTCCAGCTCCTGCAGTTGGATCAGGCCTGACAGGCCGGTGGTGGTCAGCAGGGGGCAGCCTGGAGCACACACACACACACACACACACACACACAGGACAATACAAAAGCAAAACACAATGATGATCATCACCCCATTATAAAAGGACAAAGTACTCAACTCCAGTACGTGAGTCAAATTCGAGATACTGTTAGTCAGATATTACTACGTGAAAGTCGCTCAGTCAGATTTGTACTTAAAGTACTGGATGGTGTACATGATTTAAAAAATACTTAAAAGGGGTATTTCACTTTAAAACGCTTCTGGGGTCGTTTTAATCTACTCTTTTCTGTAAACCCAAGACAGTAAAAAAATGAAATAATAATAATAAGAAGAAGAAAAATTTAAAATATGAATAAAATGAAATAAAATAAAATAAAATAGAATAAAACTAATATATAGTATATAAAACATGTCACCAGAACCAGGGATGTGTGTTTTCAATGAGTCTACATGGTTAAAATGGAGTTTGAAGTTCAATGTGGTTACTTATACTGTAGTAGGGGGCGTGTCTGATCAAATGATTGATGAATGATAAATCTAAATATATTAAAATATTGAATCTAGCAACTTAAAAACATATTTACTTATTAATTTAAGAAATAATTGTTATTCTTTTTAAAATAAATAAAGACGAACATGAATTGGAAAGAGGAGAGGAGTGAGATATTGGTGAGGGAATCAGAATTAGTCCATCCATGGTAACTGAATGGCTTCACATTGTGTGATACCTGATGTAGACACCAGAGGGCGAACTTGAACAGTGGGAGAAAGGCAATGCAACCATCCTTTCTCCTCAGCTGTACTATGTCATGACCTGAGGCCTCATTACTGAAACAAATCCTAAGTCTTTGTCCTATCTTATGCTAAACGGCAGAGATAGGAAGAATCATAATTGCCAGCTGTGCTCTATTTTATCTTAACTTTGGAATTCCTACCTGTTTTATTTATATTTGCATATGCCTTCACGATTAGAATGCACACAAGAGGCATTTTGATTGATTAAAGGACGACTTCACCCATTTTCTTCATATAATTGGTCCTCACTAATAGTCATTATAAAATGGTACAATTCTTTTCTACTCGGTCTGTGTCTTATAGGAGGGCTGTGGACACTTCAGAAACTCGCCTACCAGTGACATCATCGTTAGGCAGATATGTTTTTGTTTTTTTTCAAACAAGATTTCAAATTTTGTATTTAAATCTGAACTGTCCACAGCTCTCCTCTGAGACACAGACCAAGTAGACGAAAATGGTACCATATTATAATGAGCATTAGTGAGGACCAATTACATTTACCAATGGCTTTCTATCAGTGTCTGTGTTTTGTTTTTTATCAATGGCGGTGCTTTTTTTTTTATCGTTGTTCACTGTGGCAAAGGTTACCTTAAGAGTAAACGAGAAAAAAGAGAGTGACCTTTAATGTGTTAGCAGTGCTATAGTACAAATACCTGGCTGACTTGACTCCTGTTTCTCCCTTCACAAATGTGTGTGTGTGCGTGTGTGTGTGCGTGTGTGTGTGTGTGTGTGTGTGTGTGTGTGTGTGTGTGTGTGTGTGTGTGTGTGTGTGTGTGTTCCCTGGCACAAAACATTTTCAGATGGGGTGGTCCGCGGCCAAATACATATCAATTTGGGGGTCCTTGGCACGAAAAAGTTTGAGATCTACTGACGTACATTCAATGTAGTTGCTACAACAGCGACAAGAACGTCCGCTAACAAACCGACGCCCACGGCTTGTGAAACCAATCATGTCACCATCCCAATATGAAGCACCACCCTATTGTCTTTGCATTGGTTCTGCAATACGTAGCTATAATTTCTTTTAAATATCTGAATTGTTTCCACCCCGTTTTAGTCGCTACATAGAATTTAGATGTCACCTGACGTATCAGTAGACGAAGATCTCCATTCGTCTAGCTCTTATTTCTTTTAAAACACAACTCAAGACCTTTCTGTTTGCTGCTGCCTTTGATTGAGTTATTTTTCCCTTTTTTTTCTCTTTTCTCTTCTCTGCACTGTAACTGCATCTATTCATTTTTACTTTTGTTTTATGCATCCTAATGTCATTTTATAATTGTATTATTGTGTTTCCTTTGCTTGATGTTTTGTGTAAAGAACATTGAATTGAATAAAATGGCCTTGCCTTGCCTAGCTACGCGAGACTAACACACAAGTAACACAAGTATTTTTTTGTGATGAGAGAGCAAGTCAACAAGGCTATTTGATTTGTGCTATGGTAGTGTCAGGGCTGGCAGGGACTTTAACGGTTTAACATCAAACCGTTAAAGTCTACCATACCAGCCCTGACAAAAAGGGATGGTCATTTTGTATTTTAAACAAAATGTAGACACAAAATGTCATTCTCTTTCTTTCCATTAACTTTTAAGGTAACCTTTGCCATAGTAAACAACAATACTTGTGTGTCTGTGAGGACGCCACAGAGGATGACATGTATTGTCTACACATTCTGTATTATTCCCATCAAAACATCATCATTTTCAGGCCTTAATAATCTCTCAAGCATAGAATTTCTATTAAGATTCATTCAGGATTCTTTATTGTTACGTTCCATTATAAAGAGGGTAGAATTATTGGCTTTCGGCTCCTATTGTGTCTCACCCTAATGAAAATAACATAGCTGCCATTTTAATTGTTAGCAAGAAGAATAATAGCAATATTTTTAAATGTAAGGCGGGTACTGTGCCATCCTAAATACTGTGATAGCTAATCCGATCTGAACATTGAAAACCTAGAAAGTTTCTGTAATGTTACAAACATTAACATTAAAGGATGACTTCAGCCATTTTCAACCTATCTTCATATAATTGGTCCTCACTATATTATAATATGTTATATTTTTTGTCAACTTGGTCTGTGTCTCAGAGGAAGGCTGTGGACAGTTCAGAAACCCTCCTACACTTTGACATTACTAACACACATCTACAGTAAGAGACGCTGGGTATCCATAATAAGAAACTGCTACACCAATGGATATTTCAACAGACTCTTTAAAGGTCATTGAGACACGTCCCAATCAAACGTAAGAGCAAATCTGTAGCGATTTATGTAGTAGTAATATATACTGTATACTGTATATTGTGCCTGACATCATAGACTGGCCTCCAAGTACTTTGTGCCTGAAACCTGAACAGGCACATCTATTAAAAAATAGCAGATATACCAGCTCACAGCACGTCACTTCGTGCCGCTCTGCGAGCTTGTACATCTGCTATTTTTGAACATTTTTGGAAAATCTTTAACACAAAACCTTCTCTTCTGGGGGTCCCTGGCACAAACATTTTCAGATGTGAGTCCGCAGCCAAATATCAATTATTATTTTTGTTGTTGTGTGTCTATGTCTGTTTTTGTTAGGGTATGAGTGTGGAATAGGACCCAAAAGCAGGGTGCACAGGCAGGCAAGGTTAAATTCAAAGGGTTTAATAACCAAAAGGGCTGACAAAACATAGGCAAGAACTCGACCTAATACAGAAGGCTCACAGCTTAATCGCTAAACTCACGCTGACACTAAAACCACATACTGACAAAGAACTGACAACACAGGGGAGTTTAAATAGACACGGCACTAACAGGACCCAGGTGAATCAACTGACAATCAACACAGGGATAGGCTGGGGCAAACAGGACACAGGTGACTAGGGTTAACAAATAATCAGGGTGGAGAGACAAGACAAGATATTTTATAAAAAAGTACGGTCGTCTACGTAACTTTCTCTATCCAGCAATTCCAGCTGGCAGATTCGTAGGGAGGCAAACTGCATCCGGGAGGTCAATGGAATGTATGGCAGTCGATGAGGGCCAGGTGGACCAGCTAATGAACAAACACTATTTCTGAACGATTGAGACCTTTGTAAAATACTCGGTCCAGGAAAATGAAAGGAGAAATATCACACATTTGTTTTCTGCTGTGTTGCTTTTCGATGTACACTGTGTAATTTTATAGAGGTATCTAAAGATCACAAAATGCGTTTATGAACGTGCCAAAGTGTTGATCATTGACAGCCTGACAACCAAATAAAAATCAATTTGGGGGTCTGTGGCACGATAAAGTATGAGAACCACTGCACAAGGGTTCAAGTGGAGAGATGGACGCAAGCTGCAGGTAGACATGGCAATTTGCCTTGAATGCTCATTGAGTTCATTCAGTTCGGGTTACCGGTTCAATGCAATGGTATACACGTCTGAAATCCTGGGTGTTCTGTTACGGGTCCATTTTTACACACTCAGAGTTAAATGAGCGTGTGTGCAGGAGGATATGGAGGAGGAGGAGGAGGAGAGGGATGGAAACAGGAGACGAGAGCACATACATACCTGCGAGAGACAGCAGACGCAGACTCCTCATACCGAATAAATGCTGTAGCCCGAAGTCCTGCACCTACGCACATAGTCGTGCACACACACACGCAGACACACACACACACACACACAGATACATGAGCTTTCTAATGAAGCCACTTAGAATTGGAATAGCATATCGTCTCTGTCGGATGGAAACCTCATTATGTCCAAAACTGATACTTTTCAGGATTCAAGTTCAACAACAGCAAAATTAGCAGATCTACAAGCTCAAAACGTGTCGCTTCGCGCCGCATTTCGAGCTTGTGAATATGCTACTTTTGATGCTTTTGCGTGACGCTGTAGTATGATCAAGTAGGACGTTAAATTACGGGGAAAAAATAAATACATTTAATTAGGAGACAAGAGGTTTCTGCCCCACAACAGTGAGAAGTTGCATGTTCTATGTACTAGTTGCGTGTGTTTTGTGTGCGTGTGCGTGTGCGTGTGTTTATTACCTGACAGCACCAGCGCAGGTAGAGACTCCTTAGTGACGACATGGTGGACAGGTAACCCAGGCCTGTGTCTGTGATCCGAACACACCTGGAGTAGAGACAAAATACTGTCATTCACACCTTCCAATACTTTGATACGACTGCATCTGATTAACAAAGAAATAATTATATTGTATAGACCAGTTGTTCTCAACCTTTTCAGGCCGCGCCCCCCCCCCCCCCCCCAAATAATCATATTTGAACTGCGGACCCCCCACCCTGATAAGCACTTAGAATCGTAGGAGTTGAGGCATTATATCTAGTTTGACTACTTTGATAAATATTAAAATAGCCGATCTACAAGCTCACAACGCCTCGCAACACGAGGCGTTGTGAGCTTGTAGATCAGCTATTTAAAAAGAATTTGCCTCTTTCTTATATTATTTGACAATTTGGCTCTGTTGATTACTTTTGATGCAGTAAGGTTCTTTTTTAATTTAATTTCTTAATTTGTTTTTGTATTAGAAAGGTCTTAAAAGTCCTTAAATCGTCACTTTACTGTCATCTGGGGACCACCCCAAAATCATGTGGGGACCCCCCCCCCCCGACCCACAGGTTGAGAACCCCTGGTATAGACATTCAAACGTTTTCTGGTGAAACATAGATCCTTACAATACACACCCACACATGCACACGCGCGTACACGCATGCGCGCACACACACACACACACACACACACACACACACACACACACACACACACGATATAAATGAGGATTGTAAATGAGGATTGTATATTCTGGGGTCCCAGTCGTGTCTGTCTCTGTGCTTCTACCTTGTAAACTCATTGCTAAATAAAAGGATAACATTTGCCAGTGCAAGCTAACTGATGAGCGCCTACGCAGTTTTTACCTGAGCTCAGCGCAATCCCCATCATCGTTATTAGAGCGCTGTTACTCTGCGAGACACTCTGTGTCGTGATTTATTTTCAGCCACCTCCCACGTGCGGCGCAGCAATATTTTATAATGACAGGAATCTATGGGGAGCAACGATACGGGAGCACTGCAACTTTCCTCCCTGGAACTTTTAGATCGCAGGCAACATACTGTACACACTTGGCCTCATCGACGGTAATATTGGGGATCTCATATCCATGTTGCTGTTGAGGCAAGAAGGTTCCGAGGTAATTTGCTGAAAAAGGCAATTTCATGCAAAATGTATGAACTCATAAATGTCATTTGCAAAAGTCAAGTCTTCTACTGATAGGATTTTTTGCTGGGTCAGATAATGTTTTTCTACACTACTGACTGTAGTACACTCTGTACAATATGTGACCTGCTCAGTCAGATGGCAAGAAAATCCAATAACAAAACAGATGAGGAGGGAGACCACTGTACAATGCAAAACAAGTGTTCTAATGCCTTCAAATACTTATTGTTTACCATGCTTATCTAGGCACCTGAACACAAAAATGGCTTAATTAAGACCTGAGGTCGATTCTACACATCCTACAGTTTTCAGTTGCTATATCAGTGCTCAAACTTTTTCAAGTCAAGGATCCCCAAGATGATATGTATTTTGCCGCGGACCCCAATCTCAAAATATTTTGCTCAGGGACCCTCAGCCCCCCCAGGGACCCCCAGAAGCAAGTTAAAAAGGTTCGCTTTAAAACATGTATGCAATCAAAGATTTGCACAAAGTTTCATGATTTAAAAAAAAATAGATAGCAGATCTACAAGCTCATAGCACGGCACAAAGTGACGCGCTATGAGCTTGTATATCTGCATAACAGAGAAATGACTATTTTGCTGCCTGAGGAAAAAACTTGGTCTCCCTCCTCATCTGTTTTGCACTGGGTTTTTATCTGTTCTCATAGCTTATTGCCTTAGCGGTCTAATGACATGACATAATGTGGCATTATGTTGGTACTTGGCGAGCTATGTCAGTATGACACATTATATTATCGACTATCACCAAGCTGTACAGTATAATGTGCTGCCTTGGATGACATGATCTCCATATTGAGACTGCTGTCACTGCATGATGTCACCATGTTTGGTGAAATTGCTGCTCCATCACAGTTTGATGAGCTGATGATCCTGCGATTCTCCCTTTAACTCTCTGTGTGCCCTGACTCCTCAACTGATCTGCATCAGACACAGCAATATTTTATGATAATTGCCTTTCATACAGTGTATCAATTTAGGCATTTAGCAGACGCTCTTATTCCAGAGCAATTTACAGTAAGCGAGGTGAACACAAGGTAATACATCACATGCATAGAGGCAGTGTAGTGCCTCAGAAATCTAGGAGGATCATAGGTAAACCAAGAACTATCATCAGTCTAAAAATACATAATATGTACATTGAAACTATACAAACTATAGGATGCCAGGTCAACGAATGAACCTGGCATCTGTCTGAATAACATGCTATCTGAATTTCATTTTAACTTTGCATAAGACTGCATGGTCGTCAAGGCTACGGCAAGCGCTGCAGGCTAAGGTGGAGTCTGAAGAGGAGAGTCTTTAGATTACGGAGCGAGTCAGCAGCTCTATCTAACTGCAAGGGGGAGTTTGTTCCACATATGTTTCTGTTTATGTTGTGTTTGGATAAGGCCCCCAAAGGCAACCTTAACAATAACTAATCTAACATTAACCCTAACAACCTTGTGCACCTGCAGTGAAATCAAATAGAGGAACAAAAATGTTGTCCCCAATAACATATTGAGTCATCACTGGTCCAAAAGACCAAAAAATGGGCTGCACAGTTGGTCATGTTCATGGGTGGGCAGCCGGTAGGGTGCAGGTCATCTCTGTAGGGTGGAAACCTCATTATGTCCAAAACTGTTACTTTTCAGTATTCAAATTAAAAATAGCGCAAAACATTGCATGCGTTTCGAGTTTTGGATCTGCTACTTTTGATGCTTTTGTGTGACGCAGTAGTATCAGTATGATGAAGTAGGGCGTTAATTTACGAAAAAACACAAAAAGTTTAAATATGGAGATAAGAGGTTTCTGCCTGACAGCAACGTCGGTCCTACAGGTTGGTCAGGGTCAGAGCGCATGTTCTCCAGGGAGAGGGATAGCGTGTTCCAACGGACACGTTACCGTACACGTTCTCCCAGGCCCTGTTAGGCCTGTCATAATTGTTAGGCCTGTCATAATTATTACCTAATGCAATTATTTTTGCATAATCATCACACTCGTTTCCATGCATCTGTATAAATTATTCTGTTGAAAATCAGAATAATCGTGACAGTCCTAAACACTGTTCGGTGAAAAGAAGCGTCTTGGTCAGGTGACTAGTATCCTCACTCCTCAAGCCCCTCTCCTCTCCTCTCTCAATTCTCAACAATGTCCGGGTCACGGCTGGAGGACGGAGGAGGCGAGGAGACAGAAACATTGTTAGCCTCATAGCATAATTGTCTAAGTCATATTTTCAAGGTTTTCAGAAAAGAAGAAATGAAAAATCACTCTCTGCCAAAGTCATCTAGTTGACTTAAGAAATTATGAGAAAAAAACGAATTCAGCCTAAAGGTCCTTACACACCGGCGAATATGCGAATATACGCAAAATTCGGACTCGTTCCGAATAATTAAAAGACGCTTTTTCGCTTCGCGAAACTGATGTGGACGCTTGCATTGACTTTATAAGGTTTTAAAAAAAAACGTATTTATTCGCATGAAGAATTCGCCCCGGTGTGTAAGGACCTTTAGTCATGTTTATCTGCCTTTATATATATCTGCCTAACTCTACTCTCCCAACACTGATGATTCATCCTGCCTTATTGCCTATGTCCTCAGCCTATCAGAATGCTTTTAAGTCACAAAGTTTACTTAAAATGACTTAGGCAGGTATTGATTTTGGAAGCATTAGAAGCATTCTGATAGGCTGAGGACATAGGCAATAAGGCACAATGAAGCAGCAGTGTTAGGAGAGTAGAGGTATAGGCAGAAATGTCAATTTGGCCAAAAAATTACTGACCGATAGGCAATTATGCTATGAGGCTAACGAAATGAGAACCGGAATTTGGCTCAGGAGTATGAGAGGAGACACATGGTTGTCTACGCCGTCCCCAGACCAACAGAAGGGGTTGGCAGTGACAGGGACTAGATTGGCATAATGACTAAATTGGGGGAAAAAGAAGAAAAAATACATAGCCAAATGTGACTCATGACCAGTGTTGCCAGATTTTGTGAGAGAAATAAGCAACCAGTTATATTAAAACAAGCCCAAAAGAAGCCACTATAGGCCGCACAAGCACTTTCAACCTAAATCGGCTATTTGAAAATAGCTGATCTGCAAGCTTGTAGATCTGCTATTTTCAAAAAGAAATCTTGAAATAAAATCTCCTGGCAATGAATATTTTCAGATGGGGGTTAGGAAGGGACAAATACAAATTAATTTGGGTGGTCCATGATGACATAAAAATGTTTGGAGAACCACTGGTGTAAACAACATTGGGAAGCAAACCCCAAATAAGCAACTACACTTTAGAAACAGGCCCAGAAAACCACAACCCGCGACTACCAACATTTACAAGGGACTTGTAAAGCCCAAAGTCGCTTATGATAAGCAGACATGGCAACACTGCTTATGACCGGCGTGTGCACACACACACACACACACACACACACTACACTGACTGACCTGTCCAGCACCAGCTCCTCCAGCTTGTGCAGGTCACACGCGATGTACTCCAGTGCCATGTCGGTGATGCGCGGGCACCAGGACAGGTCCAGGCTGCGCAGCTTGCGCAGGTTCTCGGCCACCAGCTCCACGCCGTCGTCCGTGATCTTGGAGCAGCCGGAGAGGCTGAGGGCGGTGAGGTTGGGCAGACTGTGCACCATGTTCACCACGCCGTGGTTGGTGATCTCCCAGCAGGAGTGCAGGCGCAGCGTGTGGGTGGTGTAGCCCTGGTGGTGGGGGGGACAAAGATGTGTTATGTTATACCAGTGGTTCTCAAGCCAAGGACCCCCAAATTGATGTGTATTTGGCCACGGTCCCCCCCCCCCCCATCTGAAAATGTTGTGTGCCAGGGGACCCCCAAAAGAGAAGATTTTATGTTAAAATAAAATTTAAATTATTCAATATTTTCCAAACATTTTCGATATTTTTCAAATATTTTCAAAAATAACAGATGTACAAGCTCGCATTGGTGATGGTATATTAACTACTTTTTCTGGGGACCCCCTGGAACAACCCCCCCCCCCCCCTGGTTGGTTCAAGCTCACTATATAACTTTTTCTTAATTAATAAAATGTAATTTTGTCCAATTTGTATGGTAGAGTATGCTTATACAATATAACTAATACAACTGGTGTGGTTGCATTTTTGTCTCCCTGCTCTTCTAAATTTGAGACATTTAGATCGTGTCAAAGGTCATGTCTCACCTAGACACAGGATCTGACATGAATTTTCTACCTGATGGTCAAGATTCAATTTATCCCCTGAGCAAGCAAAAAAAAATCAGCACTTGCACAGGGAAAAAGGGTTCAATTCCGGGGTAGAAGAGGAAAGTTGCATAGTGCTGCTTTAAGTCTGTATTACCAAAGCTTATGACAAAATGACTAGGCTACATTGGATCCATTGGAACACAGGTTCTTTTTTTCATTTCCTGAAAAGTAACCGATTTCCGGCCGGGTTTCCGCCTGTCAGCGACTATATTATATTGAAAAGCATTTATGTCAATGACGGCCAAATGTCAGCCAGGTCCCAGATGTGGAGGTGTAGAACAAGCTGACAAATGAGCATGAAACAAGAATACAAGCAGCCATAGACCATATTCACACGGCGGCCATATTGGAATTTAACATTGAAAGTGCCGCCACCAGGGGTGGCTACTTTCATTGACTTCATAGAAACATGGCCGCCGTGTGAATATGGTCTATTCTTCGTCGTCGCAACAAACAAAATACACACTGCCTGCATGGGTTGCGGGCCGATTTAAAGGTGCGATCCGTGACTTCCATTGAGAAATCTCCCACATGAGAAACCAAAGGAGTTGCAAATACCTCTTCTCTGTGAATGGAATGGAAAACATGAATGGACATGAATGAATGGAAATAGCCGATCTACAGGCTCAGTTTTAAGCTTGTCGATCTGCAATTTCCACTTCATCTCCATTTCATTTGTTTGAAAATATATGGACATTTTTCAACATAGAAATAATTATGACGATTATGCAAAAAACAAAAGTGATTATGCAAAACAAAATTGCGATTTTCTCAAATAATTGCGATTAGGCGATGATGTAATAATTGTGACAGGCCTACACGTAAGGGTCCGTTTGGTTACATTTGCACACTCTCAGAGCTAAATTGACCTTAGTTAGCATCAGTAACAGTATATCCAGGCGTTACCTGTTTGGCTGTGAAGTAGGCCATGGCCGTGTCGGTAACGTGATAGGCCTGCAGGCTGAGCTCCGACAGGTTGGGGAGGAGCTGGGAGATGGCGGCGATGGCGTCGTCCGCCACGTTGATGCAGTCGCTGACGCTGAGCGAGGTGAGCCGGGCGTTCAGGCTGGACCACAGGCCCGCCTCCGTGAAGTCGTTGCAGCCCGACAGCTCCAGGTGCATGAGGCCTTGCATCTGCTCCAGCATCACCTGCAACAAGACGCCAAAAAGACACACACAACAACAACAACAAGCGTGTGATTCTCATGATCAACACATACACACACACACACGGAAGTAACCGCCGTAATCTGAAGACGCCACCTTAGTCCGTAGCACTTGCCCTAGCCTTGACGACCTTGCAGGCTTATGCAAAGGCATTTAAAAAAAATTAGATAGCATGTTATGTAGACATATGCCAAATTCATTTGTAGACCTGGCATCCTATAGTGTGTATAGTTTCAATGTACAGATGAAACTTTTTTATATATATATATATATATATATATATATATATATATATATATATATATATATATATATATATATATATATATATATATATATATATATATATTTTTTTTTTAATATATACTGTTTAGACTGATGGTTCTTGGTTTACCTATGCATTTGATGTATTACCTCGTGTTTACCTTGCGTCTGCTAAATGCCTAAATAGTAAATTGTACAGTGTAGGTGTATACAAAGAAACTAGAGGTGCAACATCGAACTAATCGCATTAGTCCATTATAAAAAAATAGTCGCCAATCGATCGTTTGATAAAATAATCGATTAATGATCGATCCCTATTATGGCATGTCATTATAGGCAAAAAAGAGAGAAAAAAGTGAAAATCTTGAAAATAGCATATCTACAAATCTCACAGCGATGCATTTTAGATCGTGCTGACGCAAGTCCTACATCATATATATCGTGTCTGTTGGGTGGAAACCTGTCCAAAACAGTTACATTTCAGGTTTCAAATTCACAAATAGCTAAAGTAGCAGAGCTCCAAGCTCAGAACGTGTCACTTCGTGCTGCATACCATGATACCATCAATGAGTGACATCACAGGTGACCGATGTCACGCAGGTTGGCCACACAAAGTCTGAGTTCCACATTGGAGCCATGCCGTTCCCATGTGGATCCAGAGATCCACACGATGATCTCCTGGTGTAGAATCGGTGAAGTTTCCTTTTAACACTCCAAATTCTGCTGTGTATAACTGCTAACCTCAAGCAGGACCAAAGATAAAGTAAATAATCTCTCAGTCTCTCTCTCAGTCTCTCACAGTCTCTCACAGTCTCTCTCTCTCTCTCTCTCTCTCTCTCTCTCTCTCTCTCTCTCTCTCTCTCTCTCTCTCTCTCTCTCTCTCTCTCTCTCTCTCTCTCTCTCTCTCTCTCTCTCTCTCTCTCTCACACGTGCCCCAGCTTGGACACATGTTGGCTACAGTAGGAACATTACAAGATTGATATGCTTTGGTTTGTAAACATTATTTTATAATAAACGGGCAGAGACACGTTGTCTTACACGTAATCATGTATAAAAAGAGCTGAAGAAGTAGTTTCCATTCATTCTGGCATCAACATATAACTAAAACGAGGTTATCATGTAATCCTGTCATTCATTTAGCTGATGCGGCTAAACATGGAAATGTGGTTTCCAAAATATTAGATCCGTTTCGTTTAATCTTTTAATCTGGCGGTTCCAGGCCAGTGGAGTCAGCTTGTGGTAAGGTCATTAGTTGAGACGCTGTTGTGGCTACACAGTACAATCCTCCGTGTCGATTTATCCATTAGTAACTCTGGGTGTGTGCGTGTGTATAATGGGGCCTTCTTCAGGGTCCATTTAGTTACACTTGTACACGCAGTCAAATTAACACTCAGGATTTGACTGTGTAGGCGGAGGCACGGTGTGTGACCCTCATTATACTTTGTTGCTCGATAAAAGTAATGGAGTTTCAAGTGAAAAAGTGAGGCTGGGTTTGATCGGTCTATAGAGTGCAGAGGATCAGGGATTTCTGCTGCGCCAGAATTCATCTGTTCATTAGGGATGGGCCGGTAAGAAAAGTTCAACACGTTGTGAGAGAGATTTGGTGTAGATGGGGAAAGTTCAGAGCCAGTGGTGGAAAGTAACTAAGTACATTTACTTAAGTACTGTACTTAAGTACAATTTTGAGGTATTTGTACTTTACTTGAGTATTTCCAATTTCCAATACTTTTACTTCTACTCCACTACATCTTGGATCCAAATATTGTACTTTTACTCCACTGCATTTATTTGAAAACTTTAGTTACTAGTTACTTTATTTTGATTATTTTTACAAAACACACATTAACCACTTCAGCCCTATATACATTTTGGCCATTTGAAAATAGCCGATCTACAAGCTCACAATGCGTCGCGATGCGACGCATTGTGAGCTTGTAGATCTGCTATTTTCAAAAGATTTGTATACATTTGAAAACTTGAAATGGGACATTTTGCATAATGAGTACTTTTAATTTTGGTACTTTAAGTACATCTTGATGCCAATACTTTTGTACTTTTACTCAAGTACATTTTGTATTCTGGATTTTGACTTGTAACAGAGTATTTCTACATTGCAGTATTGATACTTTTACTCAAGTAAAAAAGTTGAGTACTTTTTACACCACTGTAATCAGAGCCAACTCAATAATCAAATCTCTATGCGATGTGATTATTGTGTGAGCGTAGTTTTACCAGTGTGAGAATTTGTGACCACCTGGATTTAAAGCTGGGTTTCCCACATGAGAAACAACACTTCTAGCACTCAGGGGGATCCCCCCCGATTCCCCCATCCTCCTGGCCTAGTGAGATATTAGGCTTCTGGGATTCAGGTATAGGGCTATTAATCTGCTACATGAACATCATTCTTTCTCAGAGTGCATGCGCATCGTGCTGTGTTTACCAATGTATTTGACTGTGTGTGTGTGTGTGTGTGTGTGTGTGTGTGTGTGTGTGTGTGTGTGTGTGTGTGTGTGTGTGTGTGTGTGTGTGTGTGTGTGTGTGTGTGTGTGTCTGCGTGTGTGTGTGTGTGTGTGTGTGTGTGTGTGTGTGTGTGTGTGTGTGTGTGTGTGTGTGTGTGTGTGCGCGCGCTCGTGCGTGCGTGCGTGTGCCTGATCGCACGCTAATTATACAATCCATGCTGATCACACAAAAGCTTTCACATAAATTCAACAGCACCTGCGCTGTGTGTACAGTCAGTATTTCCATCTGCTGCAGGGCAGAAGATTATTCTCCCGGGTCTACGACGCAGCCATTGTCAAAATACATTTCAGGTTTATGCTGTAATATTACGATTTTTTAATGCACCACTCACTCACCATATTACCGTTTGATCACGTTTGAATTATCCTTCCCTCGCTATTTCATCAGACGATAAATGACTGCCGTAACACTAACTGTAACAGTTAGTAGTGAAGCTAATAGTGAAATGTAGCCAGTGAGTGAGCTGAGAAAAACAGTTATCGTGTAGAACACAGGCGGCATAACACACTCAGAACAAATGATCAGTCTTTCATAAATTAAGAACGATGGGAGAGATGGAATGGAGCTGTAGATCAGATGTAAGTCGAGTTATAGTCAGTTGTGCGATAGCAGCGTGCAGATAAGAGTTTGAAAGCGTCTGTTGCCGAAAATCTGCCGTTGAATGGGCGGTGGGTGCACTGTCGCGTCGGGTCGCAAGTTGTAGGGAAGCGTCGAAAGCTTTCGACCGTCGGTCGGATAGCAGCGGGCTTGTTGTTGAAAAAGACATTAAGACATCTGGGCTATTTTTAGCCCCAGAGTAGCCGTCTGTCGGTGTCGGCTCTCAGGTGCATTCAGCAACCTTTTTTCACACCATCCAATCTACTGATCTCCCGACTTCATTCGATTGCCAGTCTGTAGTAATCTGTAGGTGGAGATCTACCTTAAGGGGCATTGTCCTCAGAAAGTGTTTTTTGGAGTGGAGGGGCGCTTTGTATATCATTGCTGCCGGGTAGAAACCTCATATCTATACAAAGTAGCAGATCCGAAAGCTCGAAACAACGCGACCCGTGTTGAGCTTGTCTGCTATTTTTTTATTTGAATCCTGAAAAGTAACAGTTTTGGACATAATGAGGTTTCCACCCGACAGAGATGATATCATGTCCCTCCAGAGTGCTCCCGCACGCAGCGTTTATTGATACGTCCAACATTTAAACCTGTCAGCCGCTGCTGTAGTCTAACGTCCTCGTCATCTGCGTTATCAAGCAGCAGCAATAAAAACATGGCAGTCGTGTCAACAACAAAAAAGGCCGCCGACCCTCCCTGTACTAAAGCCTGATTTATGTTTGGGGGCGAAACAAAGTGCTGCGCTCAAAAGGGAATAAATTATAAAATACAACGTGTGTAAATACCTGTATGTCGTGAACGGTTTAATCTACACATTTTGGTTTAATCACTCAGTTTGGATTGATGTATTCACGTCCTACTTGTACATACTTTAATAAGGTTGAGTATTATGGAGTTGGGATTGGAAGTGCTCTATAAACACATCATCCTGAGATACGTTACGTATACATGCTGTGTGTGTGCGTATGCGCGCGCGTGTGTGTGTGTGTGTTTCTGGCGTACGTGTGTGGGAATTGGGGGTATGTGGCACACATATCCGTGTAGAAAACTACATTCAAAGTGTGTCTTTGATGTTATTATAATTGTATTTATTCATTTTTTGAATACGTGATGAAGATGCGATAACTACAGGTGTCTACATGGGGGGGGGGGCGTAGGCCGACTTGTTTTGTTATGGTTTGTATTTTTCTAAAAGTGTAGTAGCTGTAAGAGCTACATGCAAATGTTCTGTCCCAGTGCTATTGCTTTAATAAAATATATTTGTGTAAGAACACAGGCCACCGCCGCGCCGACAATACCACAGAGTTCTCCATGGCAACCAACCACTCAGCTCCCAGAATAGCAGCCTAGCAGGTGTGAAGAGCCTCCTGAAAAGTTCACAGGCTTCAAACTGGCACACTGAAATCCAAGCATTATCGCTTTTATTGTTTCTGATCGAAAAATACAGTGCTATAGAATAGAGGGAATGCATTTTTGGTTATTTTTGTTTGACCCATTTAGACCTGGAACGCATCTGTGTAATTCTTTTAATTTGAGCTAATTTTACACTTTGGCTTTTCAAAAATAGCAGATCTACAAGCTCATAGCGCGGCACCGAGTGCTGCGCTACGAGCTTGTAGATCTGCTATTTTAGAAAAATTGAGAAAATGTGTGAAAATCTTTGAATATATGTTCTTTTAAAGCGAACACTTCTAATTAAAATCTTTGCTTCTGGGGGGTACCTGGAACAAAATATTTTGATATGGGGGTCCATGGCCAAATACATTTAATTTTTGGGGTCCTTGACATGAAAAGGTTTGAGCACCACTGATATAGCAACCTAAGTTTTTCAGAAAACTGTTGGGATTTAGAAGACATTTGTAGAATCGGCTTCAGGTCTCAGTTAACCCATTAAGACCGGGAACGCATCTGTGTCACTTTTAGATTTCTTTAGGCTATTCAAAAATAGCATTATATTCATTAAATAGCAACATATTTTTGTAAAATCGTGAAAATGTGTGCAAATCTTTGAACATATATGTATTTTTTGAAACGTTAGGATTTAGAAAACTTTTTTTTTCATTGGCCTCAGGTCTTAATGGGTTAATGAAGATTATTTTGAGCCTTTTCTGTTGACTTTTTTTTTATACGGTTTAGTGTACAGAGAGGTGGGAAGCAGGGTTTAACACATTGACTGCCAAGATATTAAACATAGTTTTCTATCCCCGTGCCGGCGTATAATTACCTCAATCCGATGATATTTGAAACGCCGTGGAACCGACATTGTGTAAAAAAAACACACGGAAAAAGTTTCCTGTGAGTAGACGGAAGGATCTGTGTATCCATGGGAACAACAAGTTTCCAACCGCGATCCGCCATTTTGGAGCTTTGGTCCGCTGAAAACGGGTGGTTTTCAATGGAAAAAAAAGAAACTGAGTTACAGCCGTTTTTCTGAAAATCCCATCATTGGGGCGGATGGAAGTGACGTTTTTTGGAATGACGTCACATCCACATTGTTCTTCTCTGAGAGACGATCGATCATTCCAAAGCTGTGTTAGGTCGCCCCTTGTGGAATTTTCCCCCAAAAATGTAAAAACGAGTTAACTCGATCTAGGCAATCAAGCGATGGATTCTAAAAACGAGTTGACTCGATCTAGGCAATCAATGTGTTAATATGTAAACAAGCGTGTCGCGATGTTCGACATTGCAAACATAATATCAGACAGCTGTCTACATTTCTGAAAAGGAAATTCAGGCTGAGCAGAACCAGGGATCATTGAAACATATCGTCTCTGTCGGGTGGAAACCTCATATATCCAAAACTGTTCACTGATTCAAATTCAACTAGGAAAAGTGCTCCTCGGAGCACAGGTCACCGCCAGGTCAGCTAAGTTATTGTAGGCCAGCAATGTTCGGAATTCACCAATCAGGATGGAATATGAAAAATCAGACGTCTTGATCACTTGACTATTGAGATAATATACCGATTTGCATTGTTTGGAAAAGATTTGTAGGAGTAATATGAAACAAAATGTTTTGCCAAAATCTGCTTCCTGGTGGCGCTATAATATGAAAAATCTGAAAGACCCGTTTCGGTTAATGACTATAAAGATACTGGGTACCGCGTGATGTTTGAACAATATCTGTAGGAGTACTGACAAAAATATTGTTTGGCAAAAAGCGGCCTCCTGGCGGCGCTATAACATGCCCATGTGAAAAATGTGGGCCAGAGGTTCTGCTCTGGCACAACGGTGCCGGAGATTAGCTGTTCACAGACACGGACACACGGGCGGACGGACAGGGTGTAAAAAATAGTCTCGGCCATGCTTTTCGGCCTGGTGGAGACAAAAGTATCAAAAGTAGCAGATCTACAAGCTCTGCTACTTTTGATGCTTTTGTGTGACGCAGTAGCGTGATAAAGTAGAGCGTTGAGTTACGAAAAAACACAAAAAGTAAAAATATGGAGATAAAAGGTTTCTGCCCGACAGCAACAATATGGTATCCCCACTGGTGATAAAAATGAATGACCATAAGGGGGATATCAAAAGAAGAGGCAACCCCAAAAGTACATCCAACCCAGGTTGGAAGAACGGGGGAAGAGAGCGCTTAACATGCAACACGGGTCATGAGCTGGGTTTCAAGCCATGACATCAGTATAAGATCTCTGCCAAAGTATTACACAAGGGACTAACAGGCTGAGTCACTAATGGCTCCCTAAACTACAACTGTACTGAAAACATAAATAACTGCACTAATGTTATAAAGGGGAATGAGACTGTGCCAATCAACATAATACTACATGTAGCTTAGTAGGTCATGGTCAAAGCACAGATTCTGTACAGGAGTGATTCTAACCTTTTTAATTTCAAGGACCTCCTGTTCGATAAGCATTGGGCTACGGACCCTCATTTAACTCATTGAAACCAGGAAGCATCTGTGTCATTTTAGATTTTAGATTTTAGATTTTATAAAACTCTTTATTTAGAACAGTTCAGAACAGTGGT
Organism: Gymnoscopelus braueri; assembly: GCF_963280865.1. NCBI lineage: Eukaryota > Metazoa > Chordata > Actinopteri > Myctophiformes > Myctophidae > Gymnoscopelus > Gymnoscopelus braueri. The sequence goes on from NC_137615.1 coordinate 12,837,695, forward strand.
TCTTAAAAGCTCAACGCGAGCTTGTACATCTGCTAGTTTTGAACATTTTAGAAAAATCTTGAAAGTGTTTGAACATTTTAGCTTTTTTTAAACACAAAACCAAATCTTCTGGGGGTCCCAGGGATAAAACATTTTCAGATGGGGGTCCGCGGCCAAATACATATCAATTTGGGGGTCCTTGGCACGAAAAAGTTTGAGAACGTACTGATTTAGAAGGCATTTGTAGAATCGGCCTCAGGTATTAATGGGTTAACTTAACACTGAGTTGCAGGCCCATATGGCTCCATTTGTTTCCTAACTATCAATCATTTAGCTAGGATTCCCCCGGAACTCCCTAAATGTCCCCTGGGGGGGAGGAAACCCAGTTATGTCACAGGCCTATACAGGCAATATAATGGTCAAGAAGGTAAGTTATGTGGTTAGAGAAAATACTTAGGTTACGATTATGTAATAATTGTGACAGGTCTACTTAAATGTTAAAGAATGTATTCGCCGTAGACATTTCTAAAGACAATGATTATTTTTCTTGAAATCAAACACATGTCTAGAGTCTAATCAGATTGAGCTGGCTTACTGAGGAGGTATTTTTAGTAGCGGAGGAGGGTCACCGGTATAGCCTCCAGTCATTGACCTCATGTTTTATCATTGCCTTTTGTCGGAGGATGTTCTAGTCTACTTCTGCCATTAAGTAGGACGACTAAAGCAACATGATAAAATCTCGACCGTTGTGGCATTTTTTATAAAGAACGAAGGCAAACGTCAGAAGTCAGGACGTTTTCCACATTGATAGTCATAGTGTAAGGCTCTGGTCATCAATGTTTTTCAAGTCAAGGACCCCTTAGCTAGAGAGATGAAGTAGGGGACCCACTACATATTGCATAAAATTGTGTTGCAGATAAAACTTTTGCATAGATTTCACTGACAGCTTCATAGACTTGTTTGACAGCACTGTCATCAGCGTATGTTAGATCCATGTTAATGTGTATTTTCAGACATCTAAACACTTAAACCCTCAATATTTAGTAAAATTGACCTTTCACTCTGTACTTGGTCTGCTCTTTTTCCCTCTCTTTGCCAAAATTCACAACGCTCACAACGCTTACAACGCTCGCAGTGTGAGGCGTTGTGAGCTTGTAGATCTGCTATTTTTGGATTAGAATAGGGATGCTATAGAGTTCAAGTGGTTCATGTAACAAAATTATCCTTTCACACAAAGATTTGGCGGCCCCCCTGTAGTAACTCCGAGGACCCCCTAGGGGTTCCGGACCCCCTGTTGAAGACCCCTGCATGGTGCAAGGGATGCCGCACGGCGAGCAAGTCAGTTTACACCCATTTATCGTGTCATAACTAACTTGCTCACAGTGCATTATCACACTTGTACCACATGTGATTGCTTCCATAATTTCAGCCTCATCCCCACATCGTTATCAGCAGCAGTACTGATCAATTCATGGTGATAAATCCATCAAAGCACTCACACAGATAGTCCGCGTGGTGACGTCAAAGTATATTAACCACTAGTTGGAAGAACTACAGACAGCGTTTCAACTGCATGTGGCTGCAGACCACAGAACGAAATGAAAAGTAACCTGACCAGCTCACAAACCATATCGTTGATGTCGGTTAGAAACCTTGTATCTCCATGTTTGTTGTGAGCTTGTATTTTTGCAACTTTTGATTAAATTGGAACACAGGTTCTTTCTTTTTGTTCCATTTCCTGAAAAGTAACGCTTTTGTACATACAAGATTTCCACCTGACAGCGACGATACATACAGTATGGATGCTCAACTTCCTTTGCAATGCATTCTATATTTGACAATAGCCTCTATACTGTACATCTCTGCCAATGGGAACCTTATCTGCAGTGCATACTTGTAATGTAGCTACAGTACATGCAGGCACCGTCGGTAAGGCTATGTGAGCCGAACAACTCACATTTCTCTGTCAATACAGAACGCAGTGAGGATTTGATTGCTTCAAATACATTGACCATCAGCTGGCCTGTCACAATTATTACATAATCGCCAAATCGCAATTATTTAAGATCGTCATAATCATTTCCATGTTGAAAAATGTTCAAATATTTTCCAAATACTTTCCAAAATAGTGGATAGTGGAAATAGCAGATCTACAATCTCAAAACGCGTCACGATAGATCGGCTATTTCCACTATTCATATAAAGTTATTAAATTATGTAAGTTATAAACCTTTTGTTTATGAAGCCTAAAACGTAAAATTATTCATAATGCTCAACGACAGAAACCCAATTAAATCGTTAATCGCAATTATTTGAGCGACAATTAATTGTAAAATGTCGTTATCGTGACAGGCCTAGCCATCAGTAATGACTGCATATCCACAGAACAAGTTCTCCGTTAAGTTAATTTGTACAACTGTAAACGGATATTTTTCTTTCCACATGTTCCTTCTACAACTAGATACTGTACTCCCACACAACATTCTGTGTAGCATTCTACAGCTATGAGAGGTCGTCTCCTGGGGCCTCTACTGTAGTTTAAGCAGGAGTCAATCGATTATACCTTTTGAAGCCTGATATTGACATTTAATACACAGAAATAGTACTACAGTTTTAGGTTCTTTTGTCTTTTTTTATTGTATAATTAGATTTACCAAGAATACCAGTGGTTTACATCAAAGCAGACGCAACTGTTTCTCTACCCCAACCTAATCTCATTCCCAGGCTTTCTCAAAAAGGAGAAATTGTGTAACTCTGTGTGATTCCCGTGTCAAAATGGAGTGATTGGTTTGTCGAGTTGTCAATCAAAACTTGCAACAGAAAGTGCAAAGAAAGATGATACCTGATGAGATCTAAAAGACAGGGTTATTGATTCACTGAATTATTAACTCTCCATATTACAATATCGGCTTTTTGTTGATTTCCACTTACCTAAAAAACGTAAGGGGTAATTCGGACTGCTGCTGCGAACGTGGAAATGTCTCCACAGTGCGTGCAAAGTACTGTAAATGGTTTAGTCTCCTGGTGAATCTTTGATCTGAACTAGGCATAAAAACCTTTACTTTAACCTCACCAGCTAAAGCCCGCTCTCAGACTCACCTCCAGTCCGGCGTCTGTGATAGTTGACCTCTTGAGGCTGACCGAGCGGACGCCCTTCTTGGACAGCGGGTAGTTGTCAATGAACTCGCAAATGTCCAGGTCCGACACCCCCACCAGGCAAAAAGACTGGAAGCCGCGCAGGGCGAAGGCCTGCAGACTGACAAACTCCTTCTCCCCGTTGGGCAGCAGCGCGTACAGCTCCTTGGCGTGCAGGATCGGCGTCACGCCCTCCCAGAACTTGGGCTGGTACAGCACCTTGCGCCACGTCTTGCACACCTGCGCCAGCGCGCACTTCTCGGTCGTGGTGAAGTACCAGAGCAGGCGGTTGAGCAGCTTCTCGTCCAGGACCAGCTGGCGCTCTAGCAGCAGGGGCTTGGGGAGGGTGAGGGGCGGCAGCTGGCGGAGGCCCGGCTTCAGGCCCACCAGGGGCTTCCCGGGCTCCAGGTCAGGGCCCAGGAGGGAGGCGGCCGTGTGGGGCATGCCGGGAGGGTTGAGCGAGTCCAGGTGATGGTGGTGATGGTAGGGCAGGGAGGCCGGCGGCGGAGGCAGGATGGAGGGCACCGACGACGATTGGCACAGGCGGTTCTTGGCGGCGGGCGTGCCTTTGGTGATGCTGGCGCTGCCCAGGCCATTGGGCTGACTGGGGGGCAGTTTCACCATGCCGTTTCGAGTCACACAAGGAGACTTGAGCTCACTGGGGGTGGACATGTTCAACATTAGGAACCTGCGGAGAAGGGAGAGAATGGTCAGTGAACACATTATACATTATACATATGGGGCGAATGTTGGGGCATGCCCGTGCCCTAAACGCACACACACACCACACAGCAGTGTCCAATCACTAACTAACACCGTGTTTGGAAGTGTCAGTAGTGCATGTTTCTTAAATCATGTGTACATCTGACTGCATTTTTAAGTAACATCACAATGGACTGCAATGGTTTTAAATGTTTATTTATTGGAATGGGCAAAGTAAATTGATTGTTGGTCACCTGTCTCTCCTCTGCAGTGCTGGCACTCTTCTGTAGATTGGGTGGGTGCCAAGTACTGTAGAGGAGGAGGGGTGTTCTGTTTCGTTTTTAAGAGAAAGCTTATTTTAATACGGTTTGTGAGCGAATGGGTGCCCGGAAATGTCTTTGAGTTGGTTGGTAAGATGTGATGTAATTGTGTTTTAAATGACTCATGGGCCAGGAGTAAGCTTCATATGAGTTAATGGTTTACCAATTACTAGTCATGTGGTAGGATCCACTCCCTATAAAGTGGAAGCTACAGGTGTGGAGTGACAGTTGAGCTTGAAGCTAGCCAGCTGTGAACACCTAGGGGCGAGCTGCCGTGGCCCTTCGGATAATTGGACACAATATCAGGCTTAATATCCCTCATCAGGCTTTCCCTCCAGGAACACAATAACCGGCATCTACAGTATGTGCACACACACGCACGCACACCAACAGAAATATACTCGTATACAGAAACCCATGTCCCCAGTTGGGATTAATGTTGTATGCTTAGATTTCATGTTTTAAAAAGTTTGATGGAATGCATGTTTTGCTGATTTCTTTTCCACTGTGTCTTACGAGCGGTCAGGTTCTTTTTCAACCTGCCTGCACACTGGTGTGATGTCAGAGTGATGTGGACTGATTAGGGATCTATAGTATAGTACAGCACAGGACAGAAGCATACAAAATGAGCACAAAAATGTGTGTTGTCAGTTTTCCCCCTCTACACCAAATGTCTTTGCCGAAAATGGCAGATCTACAAGCTCACACAACACATTGCAAATGCGATGTGTTGTGAGCTTGTAGATCTGCTATTTCTGCCGAATGATTGCCTATTTTCACCTGATGTTCACCTAATACATGCCCAGAATAGGGCTGCTAGGGTTCATGTTTTAAGAGCAGCACTCTGCAGCATAACAGTGTTCTGTCATTTACACCAAGGGTTACCAAACCTTTCAGGCCGTGACCCCCCAAAATAATCATATTTGAACTCGGGGGCCCCCCACCCTGACAAGCACTTGGAATTGTAAGCATTACATTAAGTTTGACTCGGTTCCACGGTTCCACAGATAAATATTGTGAAAATAGCAGATCTACAAGCTTTGCAAGGTGTTGTGAGCTTGTAGATCGTCTATTTTCAAAATTTTTGCCTCTTTCTTAGGTAATATTTGACAATTTTTGCCAGACCCAAGGGGTCGGGCTTACATGAGGCTTTGTATCTGTTTCGTCCATACATGGGCAGGGGTCATTGTCCTCCGGCCCCAGCCAAAAAAAAGTTTGTGACGTCCCCTTTCGTCATACATGGGCACGGGCCATTTGTCCTCCGGCCCCAGCCAAAAAAAAGTTTGTGACGTCCCCTTTCGTCACGAACTATTCATGACATCATGAACTTCAGTTATAAAGTGGTTTGTAGGTGTGTTACATACTAGGACTTCATTTTGGGTCTGGCAGAACCAGGTCTCCTGGTCTTGTTATAGTATAGTTTGTTGGTTACTTTTGACGTAGTAATGGTCTTTTTATTAGTTTATGTTTTATTATTTTCATTTTAAAGGTATTAAAAAGTCCTTAAATTGTCACTTTAGAAATGTGAAGGTACCCTGTATGCACATACATACTGTATGTTGGTTATGGTTTGTTTACTATTGAGTGAGAAAACAATGTTGCACATAAAGCTAATCATCTGGGGACCCCCCAAAATCTTTTGGGGACCCCCAGTTTGAGAACCACTGATTTACACAGTATCACAGGAGAAAAGCCTCGTAACCACAATTTCGCTCAAAAGCAAACTGGTGTTCTTGAGCGGGAGGTTCGTCAGTTACCAGTTCATCGTCAACAACGAATCTACAACCAGTCTAAAAATTCGCTTGGGAGGAAATAACAAATACATCTGGCACCAATCTGCTATGATGTTGTAGTTCAATGATGATGTGTTTATCTACGATGGATATCATGCTGCTGAAGAGCAGTTTGGAATCTTGTTTGGATAAGCGCTATACAAATAAATTCACTATCATTATCATTACACCAGTGGTTCTTAAACATGTTCATGGACCCCTAAAGTATACATCTTTCTGCCTTTGGTTTGCTACTAACATGTACAGTATAACCCAGACAATGAAAAGCCTACTGTATGCACACACTGAACAAAACTAGGAAAGAAATGGATTACTGTATTTCCATTTTTACTGAAAACATTGCACCCGAGTCTACAGCTGCTATTGACAATGAATATATACCAACAACTTAGCAATTCAGTTTCTCACTGCTCCCCTTAAAAGATTTTCTTCTAATCCAAACAAAAACATCCTTTATACCTGGATTGTTGAAATACGATATGTATATTGCTTTTGCGATAATGTATATTGTGCATGTTCATATCGTGATGACGATAAATCTTCTATACATATTGTACAGCCCTACTACCCTCCCACTTTGAGAACCACTGAAATAGAGCCTTGGCAGTATGACTAATAACCGAGTTGAGCAATCAGTAAGCTTTTTTATGAACGAGAACCCTAACATATTATTCCTTCAATGTTCTCCATGCATCATGATGCACTACAGTCATGTTGGTTACAAGCATTTTAACCATTGTCATGTATCTTCAAGTTTGAGGGATTCATTTCAAAACGAAACAGCATAACATATCGTCACTGTCGGGTGGAAACCTCATACTGTATGTCCAAAACCCAAAACTGTTACTTTTCAGGATTCAAATTCAAAAACAGCAAAAGCAGCAGATCGACAAGCTCAAAACACGTCGCGGTTTCGAGCTTGTGGATCTGCTGCCTTTGATGCTTTTGTGTGACGCTATGCGTATGATCAAGTAGTGCGTTAATTTACGGAAAAAACACAAACAATTGAAATATGGAAATAAGAGGTTTCTGCCTGACAGCGACGATATATAACGCGTGTTTGTGTGATTTTGTAGACGTCTATCTGGGTGCACCTCCGTTCCAACTGAAGTCATAAAAATAGCACAAAAGACAAGTGCACATCTCGCTATATGTGGCAGACCAGGTCCAAGAAGCACGGGGGTGGAGGAAGGATGGTGAAAATCGTGATACTCGTTGACGACAAAATTGCAGTGCACTGCTGATTTGCAAATGAAACACCCTATGCACCACACACACACACACACACACACACACACACACACACACACACACACACACACACACACACACACACACACACACACACACACACACACACACACACACACACACATTCATGTGTTCATGTGGTTAAAGCTATTAGTTACTGGGCTGGGCGAATCATGATATGATTTCAAATCAATATCACCAACGATTATTTCAAACTTTTGCCTTAATTATTATGATTAATGAACAATCATTTAAAAAGGGAAAATAGCAGATCTACAAGCTCAGCTATTTTGACAGTTTTTGCACGCCACCATTGTACAACAGAGTATAATAAAGAGCTTAAAGCATCACTGTAACTTTCCTCTTCCACCCCGGATTTCAACCCGGTTTCCTGCTCTAGTGCTGACATTTTTACCGTTGAGCTAATAGAGCCTGCCAGTTTGCTCAGGGGAGGGGATACAATGAATCTTGACCATCAGGTCAAAATTCATGTCAGATCCTTGTGTCTAGGTGAGACATGACCTTTGAAACCATCTAAATGTCTCAATAGAAGAACAGGGAGACAAACTACAACCACCCCCCAAGTGTATAAGTTATATTGTGTTAACATACTCTACCATACAGATTGGCCAAAATTACATTTTATTCATTAAAAAAAGTGACATAGTGACGCTTTACGTGGTTAATCAGACTTATCGATGTATTCAATATTATTCGATTAACCTAGATGAGCAAGATTAAGTAGGTTATAAGCCTTATAGTAGGTTATAAGCTATATGTCGGTTAAACTTTCAATATAATGTCAGTTAAATTTCCCATACCTATCACAAAGTCAAATAAAGCAGTTACGCTTAAGTGCTGTGTATATACCACTGCCAATGCCATCTCAAGTAACCCACACTAACAGGCCTATTTATTAGATAGGCTTGCTCTTCTTCTCCGGGCTTTAAATGTCTTTCTGTGCTATCAGTACATCTCTATAAAGAGCTTTATCATCATCCATCCAAATCAAACGGACACATTTATCATGAATCAGATTAATCCTGTTGTCTAGTTTATTCTCCGTGAGCCTCACACTGTATCATTATAGCAGGTGGACAGTTGAGATAGAAGCTCTCAGACATACAGTTATGTAACTGCTGTGTATAAGGCAACTGGCAAGGCTTCTTCCCCAGCACAGCCAAGTAAACCTTGCCATCCATCCCCACCACAGTAGCCTACATGCATACACACACCCCAAGATGCACATTTGACGTTGTTGCAGGCAATTTGGGGCCGAAAATCACATCATAATGTTACATTTGGGTACAATTTATTGTTGGTCCAGACCCAAGTAGCTAGATGAATGGCCTGACAGTAGAGAGAGAGTCATGTGGTACATATATTGGCTATGTATACTCTATAGCAGCCAAGCATCATTAAAGGCTCTGCTATTGCATAATATCAATGCAATGTTGTGTGTATATATAGGCCTAAACGACATCATGGTTATTGAATCATATGATCTGTAGCCTATACATAATGGTATAGTTCCAAAATGAACCAGAACACGTAGCCTATAGAGAGATTAACGTTATAAGACTGTTTTTGGAAATGGCCTCCAGGCCAACAGTCTTATTACATTAATCTCGTTGCTTGCATTAATTAATATAGCCCCACAAATATATATATTTTCGAATAATGCCACATCTTGAAAATAAACGGAGCTATTGTCTATTTTTAAAAATGTATTATTATGTATTGATTTCGTTTTTAGTAAAAAAGCATAATAATGCTGCTGTTCATCATCATCTTGGGCTATCATCGGGTCGCTCGGCAGCACAGAGGATGCTCAGTCAGTCAGTGTTATATTTTAAAAAATAATATTTAAAAAAATAATATAATAATAAATAAAATAATAATAATAATAAATATAAATAATAAAAAATGATTTTCTTTTTGAGCCGAACGTGAACGAAAATAAAAGCCTGGGTACCGAGGCTTATAGTCAGTATATCAGCAGCACAAAAGGATCCATGCAGTGGCAGTTATAGGCTACTGTATGTGTGAATCATCCGCATTGCATTGCTCTCTTCTCTTACCTTCCGACCGTTGAACCTGACCGTTACACCCGTGCGTAGCCTATCCTATCTATCTCCGCTCATTCAATACGAGATCAATATTATCGACCCGATCATCGCCATGCTGCTGCTGCTGCTATCATCGGCATCCATCGGCGACGATGGCCGCGGAAAACGAGAGGTTTGTTGGCGGTGGTGGTGGTGGTTGGTGATGGTGATGGTGATGCTGCGATGCGCGTCTCTATAACGGTCCATTATTCAACAACAGACAGCGAAGCAGCAGCGGCGGCGGTGCCTAATTTCACTGTAAAGCTCATTGTTGTTGAAACCAAACGACACGCACACACACACACACACAGACCTGGTCTCATCATCATTCCCCCCAACGTCAGCATAATAGATATATCCGATTGCTTTGAATCGCCAACTAGTGGCAAATGGGTGAACGTCCCTAAATAGAAGCCGACACTGACTGGCATCACATGCATCCCCTCCACCACCACCACCACCACCGCCACCCAGCAGAGCAGACTGCCTGATGTCAGCGGAACTGAGGGGAGCGACCAGGGAGGCAGAGCAGAGGCTGCCTGCGATGCGGTAGCAGAGAGGAGGCGACGAGCCTCCAACCAACCGCCGTGCACAACACACATATTGTGGGCAGTGTTGCCAGATTTTTTTGCGAGAGAAAGAAGCGACAAGGTCTATGAAAATGAGGCCCAAAATGAAGCGACTATGTGGACAGTGGTTCTCGACCTGTGGGTCGTGGGGTCCCCACATGATTTGTTTTTTTTGTGGGGGGGGGGGGGTACCCCACAAACAAAGGGGGGGGGGGGGGGGGGAATCACTGCAAAAAGACCACTACTGCATCAAAAGTAATCAACAAACTACACTATAAAAACTGGTCAGACATTGGCCAAATTGTCAAATATTATAAGAAATAGGCACAAATTGTGAAAATAGCTGATCTACAAGCTCTATGAGCTTGTAGATCTGCTATTTTCACAATATTTATCTGTGGTCAGAGAGTCAAACAAAATGTAATGTCTCAACTACAATTCCAAGTGCTTGCCTTGTCAGGGTGCGGGGGCAGTTCCAATATGATTATTTTGGGGGGGGTTGCAGCCTCAAAAGGTTGAGAACCACTGCTATAGACCACATGAGCATCGGATATTTGAAAATTGTCGATCTACTCAAGCTCACAACGCGGCATCGCGATGCGTTGTGAGCTTGTAGATCTGCTTGTGAAACACTAATCTGGTACAGGGGTCACTCACAATTACAAAACACTTTTACATGTATTTTTCCATGGACCCATGGACAAATACATATTAATTTGGGGGGTCCTTGACATGAACATTTTTGAGAACCACTGGTTTAAACAACATTTAGGTAACAAGCCCAAAATAAGCAACTACACTTTAGAAGCGAGCCCCCAAAAAACGCAACCCGCAACTAACAATATTTACAAGCAACTTTACAGAAAAACAAGCCCAAAGTCGCTTATAATAAGCGGACATGGCAACACTGATAGTAGGGGGCAGGGACTGAAGCAAAACAAAAAATAGACCCCCATCATCCACACAACACACCACACCATGCACCCCCACTGTTGCCATTCATCAAACACCTACACAAGTGGTTCTTAAACATTCTCATTATATGACCCCCTTCTGAAAATATTTGTGCCATGAAGGGAGACCCATATAAGATTTTTCAAGATTTTTTTGAAAATAGCAGACCTAAGCTTACAATGCATCACGCCGTGTTGTGAGCTTGTAGATCAAATAGTTGATGTATATAGGGTTTAAGTGGTTCCCCTTTGAACCCCCTCAAAGACCCCTGGTTCTAATTCTAACCACTAACTGTGTATGTCCATAGCATGAGCGCGGTTCAAATTGTATTGTACTTCACACATCGGAGCATATATTTGACATATTTTCAGCCAAGTAAAGTCAGTCATTGTTCCTTTTTCCAATCCATTCACATCAGGCTTGTACCATAAATATCGTTAGGAAGGTGCAGTATGGCATTCAAGCAGGGACCATAATAGGATTTGAAACTAGAAAAAGTGCTCCTCGGGGCACAGGTCTCCGCCAGGTCAGGTAGGTTATTGTGGGCCAGCAATGTTGATGGAATATGAAGAATCGGATGCAAGCACGCACGCACGCACGCACGCACGCACACACGCACATACACACACACACACACACACACACACACACACACACACACACACAGAACAGAATCATTGAGGTGTAATTGCCTATTATACAATGTGTACTTATTCCACACAAATGCTAAAAAGCTAATGACATAACACGTTACTAACCTTCAGACCTCTACTCTACTGTAGCCTAGGTGAAATAAAACTGCCAACATGCCATTTGAACAAGATAGCAACCAACAAAACAAACTGGCTCGTAACATTAATAGAAAGAAAAGGGGATATCTATAACACCACTAAGGCTAAACAAATTATGCTAAACACCAGGCAAGAGGGCTCACATTAAAACAATATAAATTACATCTTTTCACTAAGCAACCGCCCAGTCTCCCCTGCGGACAAACCCGTCGCTGGTGTCACCAATCATCATATGACTTTTGGTCGTTGCAATAAAGCCATATTTATACAATGTTGTACGATGGTGTTGCACGCTGAAAACAGCCGATCTACAAGCTTGTCGCTGATGTGAAAATAGCTGATCCATCTGCGATGTGTTGTGAGCTTGTAGAACTGCTCTTTTTTTTGGTGTGCAACACCGCCTTATGACAGAGCATCAATCAGGCATAAGCAGACAAACTAGCAGATTTATATTTGGATGTTTTTGCACATTTTATGTTTGACAGGGGGGTGTTTTCCACTTAGCTGTGAACATCGGGTTCTCGCTATTTTTTGTTGTCTATATTTAACCAATCACCTGAGGTGCATAGCTATGGCAAGTATGCGGTGCTTTTCATCACTTCTCTGCATTACTCCACAATTCCGTGGTCTTTGTGATTTTCCACAGAACATCCAGTTTAGCTGGAAAACAGATTCAGCGATCGCGGGAATTGCGGAATCCAGGAGAGTCTAACTTGTACAATTACACACATTTAGCAACACACATGGGAGCTGCCCAGTGCAACCACAGTCTCTTGACTGTCAGGCAGCCAGAGTTATACATGGCTGGCATTGTATACGGCACCGAAAATAGCACATCTAGTGCAGTGCGACGCAGTTGTGAGCTTGTAGATATAGGCTGTTTTCTATGCAAGACACCGGTGCGCAACAAAAGTATAAATCAGGTGACAAGCTCCACTGAAGCAACAGAGGTTAAGCACCTTGCTAAAAGGCACCTCTGGGCATGATTTAGGGAGGGGAGAGAAGTTCTCATTCACTGTGGCCATCTAGATTTAGACCTCTAGTGTTCCCACCACCCTTTTACCCACAGTAAAATCCTCTTTGTTCTTTTTATTTGTACCGAGTTACAAATGGATACATGAACACAAGAGAATTGTACATTGCACGCGGTCCATCAGATCACGTCTAGTCACATCACATCACGGACATGCATTTGTGTTTGAGTTTTAAACTCCAGTGATTACACTCGGTGGTGGGAAGTAACCAAATAATACTCTTCTTAAAGGGTCTACACCATGAAAATCACTTTTTTCTTGGTTTTTTGGGGTCCCCAGTGTCTCTTGTACCCAAAAAAATGTTTTTTTTTTTAATTCAGTCATTCCTTCTCATTTCATGGATTTCCAGAATGGGCGTGTCTGAACAGGCGATCTCAGAATGGAAATGTTTATTGATGTCATAAACATTAATGATGGCAAACCCAATGTTAAATGAAAAGTGCCCGAATCGCTCCGAAACTTTTTCTACCCCCCCTAAGTGGGGGTCTACGAACAAATACTTCGGGCTCGGATTTTGGCTCCGCCCCCCGGAAGTGGGTGAAACAGGCACCTCAAACACTTGGTGGAATTGTTCAAAAATGTTCAAAGTGTTTTTTTTTCGATTTTGTATTTTTCTTAGATGCTTCTTTTTATGCAGAATTTTTCCATTTTTTTAAAATATTTTTTTTAATTAACAGACAGAATTGCTCAGTAGCCCCCCCCTGCACAAGAGGACGTTTTGGTATTGCAGCTGAAAGTGCTGTATAAGCCAGAGACAATTGACTTGGGATGAGTATATCTGAGTGATGACTTTTGAAAAAGGTTTGAGGGACATACACCATATGATATTAAATATCAAATATTTTTTTTAAATTCATGGTGTAGCTCCTTTAAAGCAGCACTACGTAACTTCCCTCCTCTACCCCGGAATTGAACCGGGTTTCCTGTACAAGTGCTGACATTTTTACCATTGAGCTAATAGAGCCGGCCTGCTTGCTCGGGGGATACATTGAATCTTAACTATCTGGTCAAAATTCGTGTCAGATCCTGTGTCTAGGTGAGACATGACCTTTGACACGATCTAAATGTCTCAATAGAAGAGCAGGGAGACAAAATACAACCACAACAATTGTATATGTTATAATATTACCATACAGATTGGACAAAATTACATTCTATTCAAAAAAACATTAGTGAGGCTTTAAGTATAATTTTGAGGTACTTTTATTTGATTCCATTTTGTGATACTTTAAACTTCTACTCCACTACACCTCAGAGGCAAAATTTTTACTTTTTACTCCACTTCAATTATTTGGCAGCTTTATAGTTACTAGTTACTTTGCAGATTATTAATACAAAACATAACCACTTTAGCCCAATTTTATATTTCTGCAAGCTCACAACGTGTCGACGCGTTGTGAGCTTGTAGATCTGTTTGTAGAGCTGCTAAGCTTGATCTAGCAGATGTTAGTACTTATAGGATGGCACCATTTATGTCTATTCACTCTGTGTCTCAGAGAAGGGCTGTGGACAGTTCAAAAACCTGCCTACCAGTGACATCATCGGTAGGCAGGTTTGGTCCTTTTTTTTTTTAAATTAATGCAAGAACAATGGCTTCTATTTCAGCATGCACATTTTCCGGGAACGGAGAAAGTCTTTAATTTCTATTAGCTTGGAATCCCCATCGATGATGTCATTGGCAGGCAGGTTTCTGAACTCTCCACAGCCCACCAATGAGACGCATGAGTAGACGGAAATTGTGCCATCTTCTAAAGAGCATTAGTGAGGACCAATTATATGTAGATAAGGTTGAAAATTGGTGAAGTGCTCCTTTAACCCATTTTGGACCCCCCCCCCCCCCCCCACCCCAAAAGAATCATGGAGCAGCCGACCCACAGGTTGAGAACCACTGCTTTAACAGTTTAAATACTTCATCTCTTACATGGATACAAACCCTATACCTCACAATAATCACCTCTCCTTTTTAAAGTATTTATTAGGCAACGCTCTTTTTTTCTCTCTACGGTTCTACATTATTAGTGTTTGTCGTTTGGCCATTGGCTGCCATTTGTAGGTCATTGAACTGATCCTCTGTCTGTGTTTGTTTTTTTCTCTCCACACAAATATCCCAGTCATTTACGGGATTTGTTTGCCTCAACATTATTTTGTTCTCCTTTATTTAACGTCACTGTCAAGCAGAAACCTTGTATCTCCATATTTATTTTTAAATGTCTTTCATAAATTAATGCCCCACTTCTTCACAAAAGTACATTGAAACAGATATAGCCGATCTACAATGGAGTTGTGAGCGTGTAGATCTGCAATTTCTGCAATTGTTTTGGAAACATTTTGAAAGTGAAAGTGTGTCTGTGGGATTTATAAATATTGGACCGATGGAAAGTATTAACAAGAGCTTGTGATTAAATATCGATCGAACTACATTCGATCGATTGGAACCTATTGGAACCTCTTGGAATTGTTATTTTTTTTCCATTTCCTGAAAAGTAGCTGCTTTGGACAAACAAGGTTTCCACGCGACAGCTACGATAAGTAAAATTGCTCGAGCAATGCACGCATGCACGAGTTCAGCTCTGCCCTGCCTTAATCCATAAAGACCGGGAACGCATCTGTGTCTCATTTTAAGATTTTTTTGGCTATAAATTTATATAAATGTGTAAAATATTTGTATTTATTTTTTCCAGGGACCCCCCCCCCCCCCCCAAGCAAAGATTTGAGTAAAAAATTATCGTTTTAAAAATATATATTATATATATTCAAAGATTTGCAAAAAGCAATGTCACGATTATTAAAAAATAGTAGATCTACAAGCTCATAGCGCGGCACTCGGTGCCGCGCTATGAGCTTGTTTATCTGCTATTTTTGAATAGCCAAAGTATAAAATAATGGTTTGAGTGGTTACGCAGATGCGTTCCCGGTCTCAATGGGTTAACATTCATGCAGTTATGTACAATCAAATCTGAGAGCACAAACACACAAGGGTCTTCTACTGTACCCTCGGCCCACAGAGCAGTTCCACTGAAGCAACACAGTTGTAAAGCGCCCTTTGCTATAATAGAGGCATCGCAAACAACACAACAAATAACCACAGACTGCCAAGGGGTTCAATTAAAAACATACAGTATGCAATATGTGCTGTAGCTGTAATTCCTATAGCATGCAGGAGTAGTGCATTCTACAGTAATTCATGCTTCCTGATGAATAGCTTTGATGTGCGTGTGTTGAGCCATAGTTAAGTATAGAATAGTACAGATTAGGCTTAAGGTGATGAGAGGGAAGGGGTTTATGGAAGAGGTATGGTAGCAGGAACGTTTCAAACGACTATTTTCGGTATCGGCAAAAAGAGTTACAGGAGTTAGGAGGCAATTATGTTGTGTTTCTGCAGATTCTGAACAGTTATTTCTGAAGATTTATTTGTTTCCCTGGCACAAAAGTGGGAAATAATAACACCAAAAACTAAATAAACAAATCGGTATATCGGCTTAATTGTTATTTCAAACATCGGTATCGGCCAAGAATTTCCATATCGGTGCATCCCTAATTATTTAATTTAATTATCAATTTATTGATTATTTGTCATAATCTATTAACTCATTCTGTGCCATTGATGTCGCCGACGTCCATATTATCACAGAGCGCCATTGACGTCGCCGACGTCCATTTTTGAAAAACCTCCAGAACCCAAGATAACGTGATCCGAAGATTTGCTGCTCCATTCACTTCTTGGTTAACATATTACTTAAAAATCCTGTATCTCTGCTTTTTTTTTTACTATGTATTTTTGGCAGAGACGTGCTATTTTCAAAGGTGGAATAAAGGGAACGGGAGGTCGCGATTTTTTTTGCGGAAGCACAGTGAAACCCTCTGTGATTAGCAACCACTAGGGGATCGATCATACTGGAGATAAATATTCTGTGACTACTTGAAAATCTACGAAAAAATCAAAAAATCTCTGGCACTGGGCAAACACAGACAGAAATAAGTCTGGCACTGAATGAGTTAAATCAATTCGGTTTGATCGTGCCGTAAAGCAAAGCACTGAAGCGCCCTGCTGTTCCAGGGGATCCAGGTCTTAGTATAAGGTTCCTTACAACAATGCTATTCTCACTTTAACTTCAACACCAAGGATAGCAGCACAGCACTGCAGTCAAGACAGTGACCACCGGCCACGTGTTTTCTTTATACCGTGTAGAATATTCTTGCATCGAGGACATTCGGTATAATTCAGAGAGGAAGAGAATGAATATAAAATAGTTCAACTTTCTGCAGAAGTCAAGGAATCCATTGCAGCACAGACATCATTTGTGTGCGTGTGTGTGTGTGTGTGTGTGTGTGTGTGTGTGTGTGTGTGTGTGTGTGTGTGTGTGTGTGTGTGTGTGTGTGTGTGTGTGTGTGTGTGTGTGTGTGTGTGCGTGTGTGTCTATATTGTGCAGTACAGAGAGTAGAGTACAGAATGTGGGTGGATGATTGACAGTGTGGGATGGAGTGCAGACTTGCAGTCTTACGGTAAAGACTGAAGAGTGAGGGGTGGAGTAGGCCTGTCATGATTATTACATCGCCCAATCGCAATTATAATAAGATGATAATAGAGATAATCTCAGTTAGCTTTTGCACAATCTGTCGTAATCATTTCCATGTTGAATTTGTTTTCATATATTTTCAAACAAACTCACAAACTCTCTCTCTCTCTCTCTCTCTCTCTCTCTCTCTCTCTCTCTCTCTCTCTCTCTCTCTCTCTGTCTCTCTCTCTCTCACACACAAAAGCTCATAGTGCGGCATCAAATGCCAGCTATTTTTGGAAAAATCGTGAGAATTTTTGCAAATCTTTGAATATATTTTTTAAGCGAACATTTGTCAAATATTTTGTTCCAGGGACACCCCCCCCCCCAGAAGCAAATATTTGAGTTAATGTTTGCTTTAAAAATATATATATTAAAAGATTTGCCCAAAAAATCACTGTTATTCAAAAATAGTAGATCTACTAGTCATAGCTCGTACCCGGGATTCAAACCCCAGTCAGCCACGAGGTCATTGACCAAACCGCTCTTCCAAGACAGAATCCCCCACTTAGTCTGGAGAGATATTGTACTTGTGAGCTTCAGGCAGTACTACTTGTCAACCAGTAGGTGTCCTTCTCACCCGACACCAGGGTCTAAATGACTCATTTGAAGAAGTATGGAGACCACCTCCAACCCCTGCAGATGTACTAGTTATCGTTGCTGTCGGGGCAAAAACTTCTTATCTCCATAGTCTAACTTTTTGTGTTTCTTTCGTAAACTAATGCCCTACTTGATCATACTACTACTACGTCACACAAAAGCATCAAAAGTAGCAGATCTACAAGCTCGAAACACAGCGCGAAGCGACGCGCTTTGAGCTTGTACAGTAGATCTGCTACTTTAGCTATTTTTGGATTTGACAGTTTTGGACATAATGACATATGAGGTTTCCACCCAACAGAAACAATGTGCTAGTCATATTGTATTAACCCATTGAGGCCTGAGGTTCCGATTCTGCAAAATGTCTTCTAAATCCTCGGTCCACGGTTTTCTGAAAAACGTATGTTTCTATATCAGTGGTTCTCAAACTTTTTCATGTCAAGGACCCCAAAATGCATATGAATTTGGCCACGGACCCCCATCAAAATATCTTGTTCCAGGGACCCCCAGAAGCAAAGATTTGAGTTAAAAATGTTCGCTTTAAAAATATAATTATTCAAAGATTTGCACACATTTAAGATTTTTCAAAAATAGCAGATCTACAAGCTCGTAGCGCGGCACTCGGTGCCGCGCTATGAGCTTGTATATCTGCTATTTTTGAATAGCCAAAGTGTAAAATAATGCTTTTTTAACTCAAATCAAAAAGTGACACAGCGTTCCAGGTCTTAATGGGTTAACATACTCTACCACACTGGTTCTCAACGTGGGGTTTCCGGGGCCCACCAAGGGTAACAAATGGACCCTTACAGGTCTGTAACTCTCAAGAGTTCAATTAACACCCTGAGGCTTTTAAGGTGTAGATTAGGGTTCCAGAGATATATAAAAAGAAGAAAAAATAGATTATCAAAAGGGTGTCCATGGCCTATCAAGCTGGTGGTCTTTGAAGTGTTCAAAAGCTTGTGAATCACTGCTCTACCACACAGATGGGTTAAAACGACGTTTTAAATAATGTTCCAGATTGCAGTTTTAACCCATTAAAACCGGGAATAGCATTATGTGTCATTTTAGATTTAAAAAATAGCAGATATACAAGCTCACAGCGCGTCACTTCGTGCCACGCCGTGGCCAAATACAAATACGGGTCCCTGGCACAAAAAATAACTTACTGATTTAGAAGGCATTTTGTAGAATTGGCCTCAGGTCTTAATGGGTTAAAATGACGTTTAAATAATGTTCCGGATTGCAGCTTTAATGTGACACTCACTCCAGATTTGCCCGCGCAAGCAGAAAGAAAGGCCTGGTGGATCCCTCTCTCTGCCTGCTGCAGAGTTGGCCAGTGTGCACATGAGTTGGCCAATGTGCATCAAGGTTATAATAGTTTAGGATTTTTCATTTTAGTTTAGTTTTAGTTTGTTTAGATATTTTTTTCTAATTCAGCTAGTTTTAATTAGTTTGATACTAGTTTTTTTTAAATACTTTCAGCCCTTTTCAATCCTGCACCAAATAAACAAATAAGTGAGTCAGGTGCAGGATTGAAAAGGGCCAGAGAAAGTACTGTGTAATAAAAACTCAAGAAAAGATGGCATTTAAAAAAAAAAAGAATTGAGTTACAGATCAAGCTTATAAATAAAATGACAAAAATGAAGACTAAGGGCATTTTTTGTCTATCATTTCAGTTTGTTTTAGTTAGTTTGGTAAACACACCATACAGTTTCAGTTAGTTATCTATTATTCTAGTTTTTATTTATTTCGGTTAACAAAAATGTTTTTTCAATTTGGGTTTTCATTGTTTCGTTTTCGTTAACTATAATAACCTTGGTGTGTGCACGTGAGTTGGCCAGTGTGCACATGCAGACACACAGCTTTCAGAGGCATCGTGTAGCACAATATCTGTGAATAAAACACAAAGCCCAGAGTCTGGGGCTTTCTATGCTCTCTGGCCATAGAGAATAATAGATACACAGAGTTCACAAAATGTTAGGAAGCGTCGGTTATTTTCCACGGGAGAGACTCACCACAATGCTGGTGGTTTAATGCAACAATGCATTTATAGTGGTTTAACTCGGTGGTTTTCAACCTTTCAGGCCGCAACCCCCCAAAATAATCATATTTGAACTGGGGACCCCCCATCCTGATAAGCACTTGGAATGTAGGAGTTTGATTTAGTTTGACTCTTTTCCACAGATAAATATTGTGAAAATAAATCTACAAGCTCACAGAGCTTGTAGGTCGGTTATTTTCACAATGTTTGCCTCTTTCTTATATTATTTGACAATTTGGACAGTTTTTATAGTATAGTATGTAGATTACTTTTGATGCAGTAATGGTCTTTTTCTTTTCTTTCTTTTTTGAGGTATTAAAAAGGTCTTAAAAGTCCTTAAATTGACACTTACTGTCCCCTGGGGACCCCCCCCCAAAAAAAAAAAATCATGTGGGGGGCAAGTTGTATGAGTTTGCAGATCGGCTATATATTAACAAAATATAAATCAGTCATAAGTGGTTAAAAAAGGAGTTTATTTTTTTGGGGCCGCAATAATAATGTTGTGTTCTTAATATTTGCAAACAATTAGATATAATATCTCGTACAACCTAAATATTGTATTACCTAAAACCTAAAAGAAGTGCATTAATTTTGTTTTTATCTCATCACGCATGCACCCACACCCACACGCACACGCACACGCACACGCACACGCACACGCACACGCACACGCACACGCACACGCACACGCACACGCACATGCACAGAAATAGATTACACACATGCACAAACTTGTAATTATCCATAGTTTGGCTGGAGACTGGCTGTGGGAACTGGCTGTCCTCGGCAGCGTGCCAGAAGACAAGGTGGTGGTTGTCAGCCCAGTCAGCCGTCCATATGCCTCGCCGGCTTTGTCATCCATTTTGTCACAAAGTATCAAACATACCATATTGTCAACTCAAACTCAAACTCAACTCAAATTTTATTTATAAAGCACATTACACTGACCAAGGCCAACCAAAGTGCTATACAACACATCAAAACAACAATGTTACAATACATACGGTGCAAATATGAAATACAAAATACAAAATGCAAGCGCTAATTAAGAAAAGGATAACAAGATAGTGAGGTAGAAACGATAATTATGGTGTAGTTGGTTAACTATTTTCAAAAGCCATGGAAAAGAAATAGGTCTTTAGTAGAGATTTAAAAATGTCTATGGACTGAGAGGCTCGTATATTAAACGGAAGGCTATTCCAGAGCCTCGGGGCGGCCGCAGCGAAGGCTCGGTCGCCTCTAGACCTTTTGTTGGTTGCGAGCTCGATCAGTAGCAACTGATCGGCCGACCTTAGGGGTCTGGGTGGAATATATCCATTAATGAGGTCGTTGAGGAAAGGGGGGGCTAGCCCATTAAATGCTTTAAAAGCAAGCGTTAAAATCTTAAAATCAATTCTAAAACGGACCGGGAGCCAGTGGAGAGAGGCCAGGACGGGAGTAATATGGTCCCGCCTCTTTGTACCGGTAAGGAGGCGGGCAGCGGCATTTTGGATGAGCTGCAATCGTTTTAAGAGCGATTTGTCGATGCCGATATAGAGGGAATTGCAGTAATCCAGCCGGGTGGAAATGAAGGCATGGATCACTCTTTCAAGGTCACTGGGAGAGAGGTAAGGCTTGACCTTTGTCAATAGGCGCAGCTGGAAGAAGCTGGCACTTACCACGGAGCTGACCTGTTTGTCAAATTTAAAATCAGTGTCGAAGGTGACACCAAGGTTTTTGACGTGGGGGTGAATGTTGGCGCTTAGGGGGCCTAGGGAGCCGGGTGGAGGGACGGAGGAGCCGGAGCCGAAGAATATGACTTCCGTCTTATTTTCATTCAGTTCGAGAAAGTTTTGGTCCATCCAATCTTTAATGTCTGCTAGACAGTCGAGCAGGGGTTGGTGTGAGTTTGAGGAGGTGGTTTCTAGGGGCAGGTATAGCTGGATGTCGTCAGCGAAGCAGTGGAAGGATATGTTGTATTTCTCTATGATGGATCCTAGGGGTAATAGATAGAGCAGGAAGAGGATAGGGCCCAGGATCGACCCTTGGGGGACACCACAGGTAAGAGGGGCCTTAGTGGCCTCAATGATCTTCTGACATCATACGCAAGATGCTGATGCACTGTAGACTAGTACAATGGTTCTCAGCCTGTGGGTAAGGACCCTCAGGTGGGTCAACCAATTGATTTTCTTTTTTGAGGGGGGGGGGGGGGGGTCCCCAATTCAAATAACATAGTGGGCATGTCATAATGTCAATTTGTCCGAAATTGATAATAAAAAAAAAATACAAGAAATAAACTGTCCAAAAATAGCAAAAGTAACAGAACTACAATCTCACAGCTTGTGAGGTTGAAGATCTATTTAAATAACTATATAAATAACTTGAGTAGGATTTGACTTCAGGCCAGGAAGCCTAAAGGGACGTAAAGGAGTAGTTCACCCCAAAAATGACTTATTTTCAATCAATCAATTACACACCCCATGAAGCCTTGAATTTGTGGAGATTTGTTTTGTTTTTGTTGCATTAATCCTAAGCCAATAATTTGATGACCGGCGGAGTCTCCGGTAGGAGATTGAAATAGTAGGAGAGTAGGAGACTCAAAGATTCTCCTACTGAGTCTCCTACTGCCTGATTATTGGCTTAGGAATGTGACAAAAAAAAAATGTGTGTATTTGATAGAAAACAAGTAATTTTTTGGGTGAACTACTCCTTTAACCACCACTACAGTATTTCTAGGCACCGTAAAGTCCATAATGTTTCTGTAAGACTCATTTTCATCTGACAATTATGTTTATGTAACTGGAGGGAAAATGTGTGAGTTAGTGTGCAGGCTGAAGCAATAAAGTGATTAAAGGCTGAGGGTTATTTCTAAACCTGCTGTCCCTATTTTGAGCATGTTGTTATAGGCAAAAATTGTCAAAAAAAAAGTTACTGTTGATCTACAAAAATTTGATCTACAAGCTCACAACGTCTTACAGATCTGCTACTTGTGTGTGCCGCTATAGTATGATCAAGTAGGGCGTTCTTAATTTATGGGAAAAAAACACAAAAATATGGAGATACGAGGTTTCTGCCCGACAGCAACGATACGATGAAGTACATAGGGGCTTAAGTGCTTTACGTGGAACAAAGAAAGCACAGCATCTCTCAGAAAGCTTCATCCTTATTCATTTAATTCCAGTGTATGATGATGCATTGCTACTTTGTTGACAATAAGCCCCGGCAGTGGAAGGAAAGGCCACGCGTCCGCTCTCCGAACATGAATGATTCATTTTAGCACTACTAGTCAACCGGGGCTATATGGACTCTCTTTGATGACTCTCTTTCATCTTTATACGTCTTCTTCCCCCAGTATGAGAACACAGCCGTTTTTCACAGTGCGATTAAGTGTTGTTTACTCGATAAGTGTTGATCAGAGTGTTGTTGTTGTTGTCTCAAGGGTCCGCTTTCCACAAATGTGTTTATAGCTGACAGAAGTGAGAACTTGCAGTGCATAATGTACAACGTTATGTTTATATCATTCAAATTTTATAATACTGTGTTAATGTCCCTATAGAGCTGTCCTACCGTCTTTTAAAAACCCCATTAAAGCTGGGAAAGCATCTGTGTCATTTTAGATTTTAGCTATACAGTATATATATATATATATATATATATATATATATATATATATATATATATATATATATATATATATATACATATATATATATATATATATATATATATATATATATATATATTTATATATATATATTTTTTTAACTCTTCAAGCTTGTTCAATCTTCTATTTTTGAATATTTTCCAAAAATCTTGAAAGTGGCCAAATACATTGTGGGGGTCACTTGGCACGAAAGCCTCAGGTCTTAATGGGTTAAGAGACCTTTGTTGTATTTACTGGTTAAATAAGGTTATATTATAGAAAATAAAAGTGTTTTTAGCTTGATCTTAGTTTTGTTGTTTGTCATCGATTTGAGGGTGGTGAGAACACCCACAGCAGTTGTGGTTCTTTGCCACGAATAAAGACGGTATGAGGACCTCTATAATCCTAGTACAGTAATATTTGAAAGACGGGCAACTTCAAAGACAGTTGAACAAAAATTTTAAAAAAGATAGCGATCAAGGCACTGTTGTTGTGGAAGATCCCTTATTTGTGTGGCTAATACGTACTGCCAGGGTTAAAATGCACCTAACATTAGTGAGGGACATAGACATACATTGCCATAACATACTAGATTGCGCAGGTGACTGCAAATGGAGGAAAAACAAACATATAGACACAGTATTATATAACATAAAGGCTTTTTATATTTCCACAGCGAGAGTGCCTTGGTCGCTACGTTTTTCAGATATAGCTTCGTTCACATTTGTACCAAAGAGCACCTTGTTGGATTTTTACTCATCTTCCAAAAACGTTGCGGTCCTCTTTCAGTTTTTTGACAAAAAAAAAAATTGAAATCCCAGCAGCTACAATCATTTGTAGCTGCTGGGATTAATCATTTTTGTCAAGTGGGTGCTTGCTGGATGTGCTGTAGAGGCCAAAGGCATAGCATTACATTTTAGTACCCATCGGAGGCTACCTAACTTGGCCGGCGCAGAAGTTAAACCATTTGTTTTGTTATTAATTTGTCACTATGAGTCATAACTATGATGTCCAGGCAGGGTTTCAATTACAATCAAGAACTGTGATGCACGGTCTCCCCTCGCTTTGCAATCTAATGAAGCAGACTTGCTTTAAAATTATCGATCATTTTCTGACCTTTATACCGTTAAGACCTGAGGCAGATTCTACAAATGTCTTCTAAATCTGAAACAGTTTTCTGAAACAGTTATGTTGCTATATCAGTGCTGCTAAAAAAAAATCATGTCAAGGACTCCCAAAATTGTATGTATTTGGACACCGACCAGAACATATTTTGTTCCAGGGACCCCAAGATGCAGATCAAAAATAGCAGATCTACAAGCTCCGCGCTTGTATAGCTGCTATTTTCTAATAGCCAAGTATAAAATATAGTTTCCCGGTTTTAATGGGTTAAAATACATCTCAAGAGTCTTTCTGCAATAGCTGAATATGTCCAGAAGAGAATAATCTGCATTTATGTATTATTCTATGACTAGTAATCTTTCCGTTTTCATCATGCTATAAGCTTAAAAGCCTATATTTTCCTGCAAGTCCTGTGTTCAAGTTGGAAAGAATGAAGATGAAAAACAACGCCCAAATCATGTGTACTGCAAGTGCTATTGACAAACTTAGTTTGCATTACTAAGTATGTATTAGTGTTTTCAGCACACTCTAGTGGACAGATGTGCAGCAGGTTTTCAAGTGGTGGTCCATGGACCACTGATGGTCTGTGAAGGTATTGCATCTTGTAGATCTGCTATTTCAATTTTTGTTTTTGTATAAAATTATTAAATATGTCAGTAATTTCTTTGTATATTTCAGTGATATTTGTCATATCTGACCTGTGCAATTGTTGATAACGAACTAGCCTAAAAGGCCAAACACAAATGTAATATGCATTCATATGTTCCAATGTCCAATGCCAAAAACACAAATAAATCGTTAATCACAATTATTTGTGTGACAAATAATCGTCAACTTAAATGTTGTAATCGTGAGAGCTCTAGCTATGAGACTCTGTCCCTGGCCACTACTATAGCCAAGAAGTGACAGACTGTGCAACTCAAGAAAAAACCTAAAACATTAGCTCATATCCCCATCCAGTGGTCCCCAGGTTGATTCTTCAGTCACTCTGACGAATGAAGAATGCCGCAATGCCCTGTCATAGATCAGGGGTTCCCAAAGTTGGGGTCGCGACCCCACTTGGGGTCGCGGGAGACTGACGGTGGGGTCGCGAAATTATTTTGGGTCATAAAAAAATATATATATATATATATATATATTTTCAAAATTCAACAGAATGGATGAAATACAACCTAAAATTATTACAAATAGTACATTTTACCATTTTAATACATTTCAAATGCGCACCGAACATGCAAGTTTATGTGCATAAATTACCTCCAGGGTTAGGTGGGGTCGCGAGTCAGTGGCCGCCTTATTTTGGGGTCACGGGCTGAAAAGTTTGGGAACCCATGTCATAGATAATAAGGCTATACACAGAGACAGCCAGACAGCCAGACAGACAGCCAGCCAGCCAGACAGCCAGCCAGCCAGCCAGCCAGACAGACAGATAGCCAGCCAGCCAGACACACAGACAGACTCGTTACAAGGATTTTGTGTTGCTTCACGGCTCAGCTATCTCCAGTAGCAGTATGTCACCCTACAAGATTCAAAACTTTATTCCTCATGTTAAACTAACTTTCCTCCTCTACCCCGGATTTGAACCCGGTTTCCTGCGCAAGTTCTGTTTTTTACTTATTTTTTACCATTGAGCTAATAGAGCCTGACTGCTTGCTCAGGGGATAAATATAATCTTGACCATCAGGTCAAAATTCAGGTCAGATCCTGTGTCTATAGGTGAGACATGAACTTTGACAAGGGCGCCGATACTGTGGGTGCCTCGGGGCTAAAGCACCCAGGGGAAATGACAAGCACCCATCACAAACCTCCGACATCTTCACTTCATGGACCACATTTTTTGTACCAAATTAACCGAAATAACCGCATTAAGGTAACAAAAACGCCCCCAAAAGGTAACAAACCCGAAAAATAACCTCAAATTTTTGCTCGCACGCACTGGCCGCGCTTGCGCGCGCGCTGCGCACCCAAAAGCACAGACATAAATCGGCGCCCCTGAACTTTGACACAATCTAAATGTCTGAATAGAAGAGCAGGGAGACAAAATACAACCACCCCAATTGTATAAGTTATATTGTATTAACATACTCTACCATACAGATTGGACAAAATTACAATTTATTAACTAAAAAGAAGTTGCATAGTGCCACTTTAAGGGTCAAAGTATTTGTAATACAACCAAAACCTTGTTTTATCGTAATCTGACTAAACCCTAAAAGCCCTAAAAATCTATCTGTTTTTCTTCAAATAATCAGCAATAACCAGAGGATTTGTTGAGAGCAGCTCAAAATTAAATAAAAACAAGCGATACAAGAAACTAAGGGAAATGTATATCTGCCCATTTCTGCTAGTCAAGCTGAAGCCATCATATCATCTTCTCTCTCACTTAGAGGATGATTTCCATCAAAGCTGGTGTTATATTTCTTTGTAGCAAGAGCCATGGTATTATGCTACTTTAGTCCGTTTCAGGAACTGCCTTTGTTGTGTGACGAATCCTGAACTCCATGAGGTAAATGGTGCCTTTATCCAAAGCGATTTATGTTGAGCGTTCATTAGCCTCGATCTCCAGGCTTTTATTGCTTAGTTTTGCTAAAAAATAAAAGCCTGGCCCAACTATAGCCTGTACTGGGTATGAGGAAGTGTTTCATTTCCCAACCAACCAGAGTGCAGTGGGCGTCGCTCGTAATGTTGTGTTAACGGGGCGGGGGTTGACGGACAGATCGGTGAACCAATGGGATCAGGCGCCGTCTCTCGCCGGCTCTATACACACGCCCCTTTATACACGAAATCAGGAGGGTTGCAGCAGGCTAAGCGTTCATTGACCTTTTCACACACCGGCGGCGGAGGAAACCAGGCGAGGCACCAACCTGCTCATCGGGGGCAGTTAGGGGCTCAGTAGTCTGCAATTCCACAATCTCCGAATGCTATATAGAGTCTGGAACTTACACTTCCCAAAATCCGAGAGAGGAAACTGGCACTTCCGTTCATGAAAATATATTTTAAAATATCTTTACATTTTATTTTTTAGTTTCCATTTCTGCTAAGCAGCATGCTAAATATACTTAGATGATTTTGATTTATATTAGGATACATTTGCGCGACGGATGTACAGACGAAACGGAAGTGGAGAGGAGGCTTCACATCCGGTTTATATTTAATCATGATCAGAGCTTCCGAGTCCCAGACTGTATGACCGGAAACATTTGAAAATTGTGGGAGGCAACAGTCTGGCCACGCGAGACTAGGGGCTCAGAGTCTTGCTCAAAGACACTTCAACACCCAGCGTGAGCCGGGGATTGAACCAAGAACCTTACTGAGGAGCTACAGTACTGTCCTGAGGCAACTGAGGAAACTGATCATAGATAGGTACTTCAAATCCAACATCTGCACGCAGCAGTAGGCCTGTCACAATTATTGTATAATTGCTTAATCGCAATTATCCTATATTAAAATTGCCTAGGGTCAACCGACGGACGGTGGGCAGGCGGGCGGACGGTGGACGCCACAAACTTAACATGCGAGACCCGCGAGGCGCACCGTTGCTCTGATCCGCACCAACACTGGTCAGGGGTCTGCCATCAGAATAGCCCCAACCCCACTGTGTTCCTCCTATTGGCTGGGCTTTAAACAGCCATAACTCCAGTTCCCAGCATGCTTAACGCCCCAAACTTGGTATACTGGTAGGTGCTCTTAGCCGGCTAATAGCAACAGGCTGTAATTTGCTGATGACCTGCCCCCCTCTGTGTTCCTATTGGCTGGGGTTTAAACAGCCATGCGATTTTTGTTTACGAAGCCTAAAACCCACACATTTAAATAGTTCAATCACAATTATTTGTATGACAATTAATCGTTAAGTAAAATGTCATAACCGTGACAGCCCTACAGCAGTCTGCTTTCCAGGCTCACCGTTGTGCCTCAGCCTCTAGCTCAGTGTGAAGCTTCTTCCTTTGTACTGTACTCAACCCAAGGAATAGCAAGCTCAACAAAATAAACTGTCCACTGGTTTTGGCCCATGATTCCAAGACAGATGTTAGTGGCTTGCATGCAGTACATCTCTCAATCCCACAATTCCCACAATTGTTGCCCTTAATTGTGCTAAGAAATACACTATAGATTATCATAGGCATTGGTCGTCTTATATTATTATAAATATTTCTGAAACATTCTAACAACACAAATCTCTCATTCATATATCTCATTCATATAATCATTCATTTGAGGCTCCTTGACATGAAAAAGTAAATCACCTCTGTCAGGTGGAAACCTCATATGTCCAAAACTGTTACTGTTCAGAAAACAGCAAAAGTATAGATCTGCAAGCTCAAAATGCGTCGCTTCGCGTTTCGAGCTTGCAGATATGCTACTTTTGATACTTTTGTCTGACACTGTAGTATAATCAAGTAGGGCGTTGTTTACACAACAAGTTAAAATATGGAGATGAGAGGTTTCTGCCCGACAGCAACAAAAATAATGCTTGTACAATTACACAACGTACTGGAGATGACCTGGCCAAGCCAAATGCCGATGCACTCAGAAGATGGCCCGACACGAGGAAGAAGAATGGCCGTAATCATAGATGCTGCATTCATGTTAAATTCTGTCCAGCTATGACTCTTCTTCTCCACAGTTTTCACTCCCCGTTTATCCAGTGCTCAGCTTGAAAAACTGCTTCCACAAGCACTGCTTCTTTCCTCTGCCAACACTCTAAGCTCCTCCACTAATTTCCTCTTTTCTACGGATGTTGCTTTGTTCCAAGTGAGCTCACACTGGTGCCAAGATGAAGGTCTCAATGCATTAGTTAATGCTATAACTCCAACCTTACTTTAGGGTTAAGGGCAAACTATCGATTAGTATGATTAGCTATTGATTATTTTCTTAGCGATTATTTGATCAATTACTTTTACGATT
Organism: Gymnoscopelus braueri; assembly: GCF_963280865.1. Taxonomy (NCBI): domain Eukaryota; kingdom Metazoa; phylum Chordata; class Actinopteri; order Myctophiformes; family Myctophidae; genus Gymnoscopelus; species Gymnoscopelus braueri. The sequence continues at coordinate 12,867,177 of NC_137615.1, forward strand.
AATCAAATAATCAAGAGGCAAATTTTTGGGATTGTTTTTTTTATATATCATTTATCATATAATTCTATATATTATTTCTAATCAACTGAATTGATTATTCTGATTGACCACTTGAGCCCTATTTTATACTTTGCACAAAAACATAGAAAATAGCCGATCTACAAGTCACATTTAGATTTTCAGGTTACAAAGAGGTAATTAAAAGTAGACTATTAAGTATATCCTCTGAATATTCATACGTACATTACATGCATGCTACGTTACGTAGCAATGTATGTTTACTTCTCACCATCAGGGAGTTCACTCTGCACTGACAATAAGGCTGTATCTACATCTGTTCTATAGCAACAGACTTTGAACAATACTGTAAATGAAAAGGAAGCGCGATCCCGGGCTTTAAAACCACATAGTAACTGCTGTTCCAGGATCAAATCCTGCCACAAATTAATTCACCAAGTATAATAGTACCAACCCACTGAATTAAGTTACGTCCTATAAATACAACGACAAGACGTACTCATTTATTCCACAACAACATCCCAGAGAAAACATGATTCATAGTAGCCTAACTAAAAGAAGCAAGTATGGCCTCGCCTTTGTTTATTTGAAGGCTTTCTGTACGCAACAGATGCTGAGGCTGTTTGTGTGTGTGTACTGTATAGGCCAAGGTCTCTTGCCTCTTTCATTCACAAGTTCCTGTTTCAAGATGGCAAAGTGAAAGGCCCATTGCAGAGCGCGAGCTCCTCCACAAACAATACTGTCTAATCACCTCCGTCTAATTGCGTGCATGGCTCTCAGGAGACACGGAAAAATCTCATTGAAAACATCCAGGAGGAAAGGAGGAGGAGGAGGCGCAGGTGTGAAAGGAGAGGTAGAGGAAGGGAGGGGGGGTTGGCGGAAGCTACTAGGGTAAAAGCGAGAGGTTTATTGTGCAACCCACAGAGAGAGAGAGAGAGAGAGAGAGAGAGAGAGAGAGAGAGAGAGAGAGAGAGAGAGAGAGAGAGAGAGAATAGTCTTAACATTATGGATTATGGAGCTTACACTCATACGCCATAATATTGTTTGCTTGTAATATCTGGTAAACAGCAAAGTCCAGAGTGTTAATTTAACTGCGAGATATGTGTAAAAAAAAATCCCTGGATTTTACTGTGATATAGGTACTAAGGTGACACTTATTATGTTATTCTGGACAGCAAAAACCCTGAAATGGTAACGGTCAAACAGAGCGAGTTCCACAAAAACAGACATGCAGTAGTGAGAAGGCATTTCACATAACATCTTTGCAAGAAAGCAAAAGAGAAATAAACACTGCACCTTTAAATAATGTGAATAATAAAAGTGCACGGGTGGTGCAGGGGTAACGCTCCGAATGTTCAGAGGCGCCTCCGGCTTAGCCGGGCGTTCCATCGAACACAATAGGGCCTAGGCTCTACGCACAGCAGCCATATTGGAAAGAAATTGGGCCTCTTCCTTTACTTCCTTCACGGGTGTTTTGGTTGCATTCGTACACTCTCAGAGTTGAGAGCCGTACACTCTCAAAGTTACACACCTGTAAGGGGCCATTTGGAAACCCCTCAAGGAACCATGAGGGTCCCTGGACGCCAATTTGGGACCCACTGGTGTAGCAGAGTGTTTCCATTGAGCCAACACGCACAATATCAGCACCCTGACCAGAATGGAACAGAGCCTTCATTAGTATCATTGGTAACACCTATGAGGAAGTGAGGAAGAGGCCAAATTCTTTCCAATATGGCTGCTGCGCATAGAGCCTATCGTTCACACGGGAGGGAAGCCGGGCAGGGGTCAGGGAGGGGGATCTCTGCCGCGGCACCACAGCGACTCCCGACAGGTTGGGTCGTTTCTTCCCGCCCGTTCAGCAGCAGCAAGAGGAACTGTGAGGGATAAGAGTCTTCCTATACACCAGTCTCACCAGCCGGGGATTCTAAATGGACACTTACAGATCTGTAACTGTCAGAGTTATGGGGGGTCCTTGAAATTTAAAAAGTTTGACAACCACTGCTGTCAATTAATTAAAAACAATTACACCCCCACTGAACAGAGGCAGCTACTGCAGCAACGTCATGTTTATCAAAGGACACAAGTGGTTGTAAACGCCCTCCCCCAGACCGACCAGTAGGGGTCAGCAGTGACAGGGTCTAACATGGGGGGGGACTTGACATAACTAAATTGGGAGAACATTTCCAAATTGAAAAAGATTGTCACTAGGCCACTGACAGATGGCCTTCATGTTCCTGTGTTCCATCCCTCATGGTCTCCAAACCTTGTATTTTTTAACAAAGGAGTAGGGTAGGGCTACGTCTGAGCAAATAAGGAGGAATAAAAAATTAATCAATCTCTCCTTAATCACAAAACCACAACACAACGGTGGCATCCAGCTGCCTTTTTATTAACTTTGCTCACCGAGGCATGGTTAATAAAGGACGTGATGCTGCGTTGATGCCTCAATAATCATCTCACATCCTGTTCTACTGAATGACACTCCTTGTCATTATGTTCGTCCTTTAGTCAGGTGTCCCCGGCTACAGGTACAGTAGCTGCATTAAAGCAGCACTATGTAACTTTCCTCTTCTACCCCGGATTTGAACTTGGTTTTCTGCTTAAAGGAGAATTTTGGACTAAAGTGTTCTTACCTTTTCTATGACGTTATGATATCTTAGGATGAATGGTACAGTAGAAAAATTTCATAACTCCACCCCTGAGCCGCCACAGCTTAAAAGGTGCGCGGATAGGCCTTAGGTTAGATCACATATTTTAATAGCTTTTTTTTTTTTTTTTTTTTTGAGATCTGACGTTCACTATGCAACCAAAAAAAATAAAATAAAAAAAAACAGAAGTCTCGCTAGACGAGATTGAAATCTCGAGATTTCAATCTCGTCTAGCGAGACTTCTGTTTTTTTTTTGTTTTTTTTAGTTTTTTGGGATAGTGTTCTGTCACTATGAACGTCAGATCTCACAAAAAAAAAAGAAAAAAAAAGCTATTAAAATATGTGATCTAACCTAAGGCCTATCCGCGCGCACCTTTTAAGCTGTGGCGGCTCAGGGGTGGAGTTATGAAATTTTTCTACTGTACCATTCATCCTAAGATATCATAACGTGATAGAAAAGGTAAGAAAACTTTAGTCCAAAATTCCCCTTTAAGTGCAGAAATGTTTACCATTGAGCTGATAGAGCCGGCCTGTTTGCTCGGGGGCTACATTGAATCTTGACAATCAGGTCAGATCCTGTGTCTATAGGTGAGACATTAGACCTTTGAGACGATCTAAATGTCTCGATGGAAGAGCAGGGAGACCAAATACAACCACCCCAATTGTATAAGTTATATCTTACATATAATTTGAGTAAACTCTGTCGGTCTGTCTGTCTTGGGGTCTTGGTGTCTTGGGAGATCAAACTGCGCATGCGTCGCGTCCAATCCAGCCGGCTCTGTGTGTGCGTGTGCGCGCACTACACCACTCGCGCTAAACTGTGTGTGTGTGTGTGTGTGTGTGTGTGTGTGTGTGTGTGTGTGTGTGCGTGTGCGCGCACTAACTCTCGCGCTAAACTGTGTGTGTGCTAAACTGTGTGTGTGTGTGGCGACACGATGTGTGTGCGCGCACTACACGACTCGCGCTAAACTGTGTGCGTGTGTGTGTGTGCGTGTGCGCGCACTACACGACTCGCGCTAAACTGTGTCGTTCTGTGATTGACAGAAAAAGTTGGCCAATCAGGAGGCGAGTTCGCAGCCTGAAAAAGACGAACGGCAGCCATTGTTGATGTGCGAGTCAGGGTACGAGTGCCTTGACTTCTTATTTTCGCTTACTAAACGCTCTCAAACTTCTTCTTTGACGCACGGAATTCACTTATAACATATCGTTTGGATAGAATTTAGTTGTTTCACTTCATATGTGTGGTCAATTAATCATGACAGAGCCTATTTTTAAAAAAAAAATCAGAGAACCGGCAGGGGCGACCAGTCACACGCATGTATCCCAATAAGTCAACCTATTTTGGGGATGGCGATCTCAAAAGTCCCTTGCGTCATGGCTGTCCCCCCCGCCCCACCCCCACCACACACACACACACACACACACACACACACACACACACGCACACGCACACACACAGGGAGAGAGAGGGAGGGTGCAGGGTGGGAGAGAGAGAATAGACGGACAGACACAGACAGAGAGACAGAGAGGGAGGGAGGGAAAGACAAAATAAGCGAGCCCTCGCTTATTTTTGCGCGGACGTAATTTGTTTGTCATTGTGGTGAATGTTTGCTGCTGATGTTTGTTGTGTGAAGCTTAATGTCAGAGTGTTTGTGTTGGAGCGCCTCAGTGCGGCTGCTGCGTTCATGTGCAACATCTTGCATGCGTGGCTGTGTTCACAGTTTTCCTTCGCCATGTCTGTAGGTCACGGCCTGGAGACCCCAGGGAAATTTCTTCATGAAAAAAAAAAACAGCCGATGGGGTCCGCGATGTTTCACGGGGGTCCGCGTTTTTTTTTGCGGTTCTGGGCGGATTGGGTTCCTTTTTTTCGCGGTTCTGGGCGGATTGGGTCCGTTTAAAAAAAAAGTTTTTTTTTTTTTTTTTTTTTTTTTCGGTGGGTAGGGGCCCTGCGTGGGGCGGGGCCCCACGCAGCCTGCGTAGTGTGCGTGTAGGGAGAAGCGGCCCTGTGTGTGTGTGTGTGTTTGTTTGTGCGCGCTCGCAACGGCTCGCACGCGCGTGTGTGTGTTGGCAACGGCCGACGGGGAACGGCTCCGCCTGTTAGATCTTTATATGCGCGGGTGTTTGTGGGTGTTCTGTTCCTCCACGACGGGATGTGCGTGTACACACTACACCATTGGTTCTCAAAGTGGGGTCCGGGGACCCCCAGGGGTCCTTGAGGGAGTTCCAGGGGGTCCCCAGCTAAATGATAGATTAGGCACCAAATGGACCCTTATGGGTCTGTAACTCTGACAGTGTACAAATGGAACCAAATGGACTCTAACGGGTCCATTTGGTTCCATTTGTACACTCTCACAGTTAAATTAACATACATTTTACCATATAAACTGGGGTCCAAGGGATAGAAATGCCATTAAATGGGGGTCCGTAGCCCTAATGCATGTCAAACTGGGGGACCTTGAAATTAAAATGGTTGAGATTCACTGCTACAGCCGTAAACAAATCTTCTCTTATGGGGGTCCCTCGCATATCTTTTCAAATGGGGGTCCGCGGGCTAACAAGTGTCAATTTGGGGGTCCTTGCCATGAAAAAGTTTGAGAACCACTGCACTACACAGTACAAACTCACTTTCGATCCCTGATAAACTGTCTGTTCTCACCGCATAACCCAAACTGCACACTTTGGGTGCTCATATCCCCCTACGGGTATGGTCTAGTTGTATTAACATACTCTAGCATACAGAATGGACCAAATTAAAATGTATTCATTAAATAGATACATAGTGAGGCTTTAACAGTGGTTGAAGTACTATTCAAACAATTGACTACTGCATCACTTTTACACACATATGCTGCTACTTTTTGCACCTTGTACAAAACTGCTGCTATGTGGACCTACCGATTTGTGATCACGTTTTTGCACCTTATTGTATATCATCTCTGTCAGGTGGAAACCTCGTCATATGTCCAAAATTGTTACTTTTCAGGATTCAAAAACAACAAAAGTTGCAGATCTACAAGCTCAAAACGCGGCGCTTTGCGGCGCATTTTGAGCTTGCGGTTCTGCTATTTTTGATACTTTTGTGTGGCGCTGTAGTATGATCGAGTAGGGCGTTAATTTACGAAAAAACACCAAAATTTGGAATATGGAGATACAAGGTTTCTGCCCGACAGCAACGATATTTGACCTCCGTTTTTGCCCCTTACTGTATATCTAACCTCATGTACATATCTGCTGCATTTTTATGTTATGTGTCTATCTTTGATGTTTTTCTGATGGCTCTCCCCCCCACCCCCGACTTTTTCCTGAAGACAACGAACGAATGATGGAGCATTTCAGCCATTTCAGCCATTTCTAGGGTACGTATCAATAAAAAAGAATAAGTCGGGTAATGGGGGTACTTGGATTCAGAAATCAGGTAGAGGGGGAGCTGAGTCAAAACTGTTTATTTGTTTATCTATTTATTTAAAAAAATAAAATAATGAGCAAATGTTACCTAGCCAGAATAATAGGAGTCACTGGTGAAACGGTAAGGGTGTTTGCAAAGATGTTGCCACTGCAGTTGGGTAAATCGGGTCAACAACAGCACAGTAATAATTCCAGTACGTACCAGATTCAGACACAGAGGAGTTGGTGAAGTGCTTAATAAGGGGAATGATGATTAGGACACTTTAAACTGGGTGTGTTGACCACTTTGAAGAGTTCATTATCTGTCAGCCTCCTCCAGTCAGCCATAAAGTCAGTCATAAACTTAAATAAATAGTGCAGTTATCAGAGTAGCCTACTTGGAGGCCTGTCTTGGGAGAGATTAGAATCTCCATGGTCAAGAAGTACACACAGACACAGACACAGACAGACAGACAGACAGACAGACTTTTTGAACCCCCAGGGTTCTATACCTATTTTTCACTCTACATCTCCGACAATAGCCGATCTGCAAGTACACAACACATCATGTCGCGCCATGTTGTGCGCTGTGTGCTTTGAGATCTGCTATTTTCACTATATGCTTGCCTATTTTCGGAGATGACTGAGGTCATAGTACTGATGTCACAGATGACTGTGTATGGACTGGCCATATGAAGTCTGAGACGATAGACAGACAGACAGACAGACAGACAGACAAATATTACACCTGAGGGACAGAGAGATAGAATGATTGTTCTTCATTTAGTTCTGTGTCTCTGACAGACAGACAGGACGGGGGATTAGGAAGGGTGATTAGTGCTATCAGACTGAGCCCATCTGGCATATCCCACTTGTTGGTGGTGCTCAGCGGAATAATGACTCATAATGTCTCACCCGGCACTCCAAATATGTATTAAACTACAATACAAGACAACTTTCACCCCTATTTAACAGCAGTGACTCAGATCATGTAGGGCCCTTTCATGCCAAACTGACGGCCAAGCATATTAGGGCCAACTTCTACAATCTCATGTAATGATTGATTATCAGCAGTGCACGTTTTCTTTTTTCTTTTTCTTTTTTTTTGTTGAGTCAATGTGACGCGGTGAGTGCAAAACCATAGTAATGAGTTTCCTGTTGCATCTTGGTTAACCGTATCCCCTTCACATCCATTATGCCACTATTGGTTTAATATATACACATACTCATCTAGTGATTTGAGTAAGTATGTAAGCCCAAATATATACATCATAATCAATAGTAATATTGCTGGCATTTGTAGCATACACAATAGCTTCCAATAAGTGCTAGGCAATGCTGAAATTTATAATTTCATTTTACTTGGTCAAGCAAGCTTGTGAATACTTGAAATAACTAAAAGTCTTTATTTAGGAACTTCTCATCTCAGTCTGCTCTGTGGTGGATGTAAAAGTTGCATCAAATGTTTTCACTACTGAAGACAAGAGGTGTATTACTCTGCAACTAACCTGTTACAAATTCATAATAATAATATACCCTGTAAACTGAATGAACCTGACTGTACTTCACATGTTGTTTTTGACTGTTGTAGTTTTGTGCAGTCTGTATGGAAGAGAGTAGTCCCAAGCAATTGACTGAAATTTATTTGTATTGCCAGGTATGTTACAAGGATTTTGTATCTGTGAGGTTGGTGCACTATTAAGCAACAAAGAAACATTGAAATAATTTACAAGTATACTATATTTATAATATATTTACTCTACATATAAGGTTAAGCAGAAATAGCTAGAAACTATACGATATGCAAAATACAATGCACACTACAGACTAGATGTTATGGCTAAAATGCAAGAGAGAGAAAAATAAATAGGCACTTGATAATACCCCATTCCTTTGACTTTGTGGCCAATGTTTGCATTTCATTTTCCATCTCTTAAGTGAGTAATTTGTAACCTGCTCTGCCATTTTCAGTCGGATGAACTGCATTGCTATGCACTGCAGGGAATGTAGATATTATTAGCCTCTAATGATCCCCATATATTATTTTTGTAAACCAGATATTGAACGAGATGTGTCACATTACATGGTGACTTCCAACATACTCTCGTTGTCGAGGGAAAATTGGTGCAAAGTTTCCGGCAGTGACATTAAAGAAACGTGCTTCAGCGGCAGCAGTGGGAATCTATCTCAATGACTTTAACCTTATAAGATTATTGCAAGTCCACCCCAGAAAGGGGAAGAGAGACGGGGGGGGAAATAAATCACTGCTGACAAACTTGCTAGCTCCATGTTTACAAGCCTCAGAAGTACAGTATGAGAATATACTTTTGGCTGAGCAATAACCAACTGAGAATAGAGCAGGTCATACAGTATACTGTACGTCTATTCAGCCACTCTGAGCAAAGCCATCAATGTGATCCTATACTAGAATACTAAACCTGCTCCTCCCACTAGAATACTATACTGCAGAGGTCTTCAACGAGGGGTCTGTGACCCATAGGGGGTCCTCAGAGATACTGCAGGGGGGGGGGCCGCCAAATCTTTGTGTGATAGGCACTTTATTTTTGCATTTTTACGCTTGAACCCTCGCATCCCTATTCTGGGTGGAACATTAGACGAAAATAGCAGATCTACAAGCAGACGCGTTATGAGGTTGTAGATCGGCTATTTTCGGAGGTTTCGAAGAGGTTTGGTGTATAGGGAAAAAATAGAAGACTAAGTACAGAGCCAAGTTTACAAAGTATTGAGGGTTTAAGTCTGAAAACACACATTTAACATGAATCCAATATGTAGTGCATGGTCCCTGCTTCATCTCTCTCTCCGCTAAGGGGTCCTTGGCCTGAAAAACATTGAAGACCCCTATTATACTGGCCGACATCTCACAGCGAATGTCTTCCTCAAGCTCAACTGAGTTAAGACTGAGCTTCTCTTCTTCCCAGGTAAGTCCTGACCCATGCAGGATACTTCCATTGACAACTCCCTGGTTGCTTGTGTTCCAACTGCCAAGAAGAGCCCAGGGTGTTCGTTGTCCCGGACAGTCTGCTGTCCTTCAAGGCACAGTGGCACACATTGCAGTGTGCAAAGGTAAAAATGAAATTTAGATACCATGTTATTTAGAGACAGATGCCAGGTTAATTTGTTAACCTGGCATCCTATAGTTTGTATAGTTTCAATGTACAGATTATTTGTTCTTTTTTTTATATTATACTGCTTAGACTGATGCAGGGTTCTTACCTATGATCCTAGATTACTTGAGGCACTACACCGTCTCTATGCATTTGATGTTGTGTTTACCTTGCTTACTGTAAGTCGCTCTGGATGAAGAGCGTCTGCTAAATGCCTGCATTGTTGGTTTACACTTTATAACATCTGAAGGATCAGACCCTTCCTCGTCCAGGAGTCTTCCCAGCTCCTTATCCAGGCCCCAGTCATATCCAAGCTTGACTATTGTATCTCCATCCTATACTGGCCTCACGGCATGCTCACTTAAGCCACTCCAGAATCCCGCAGCACGCCTGGTCTTCAACCAGCCAGAATTATTATTAAACCGGTATCTGAAGACTCACCTCTTCAGACTCCATCTCACCCCCTATAGCACCCAATCCCCTTGTATCCCTTCTTGATGCTAGCTTAATATGCAGATGTATCTTGGCCTCTCATTCTAATGTTTTTTCTCTCGACCACATATGTTACGATTGTGATTTAGATCATTTAGACTGATGCTCGTTCACCGTTTACCCGGTATCCAAGATTCCTCTATTATTAATGGAGCGCCCACTGGCCTAGCGGTCCAGGCGCATACCACATACGCAGGTAATCCAGCTTGACAGCGTGTCGCGGGTTCGACTCCCGATCCCAACGACCTTTGCTGTGTGTCACTCCCCCATCTCTCTCCCTATTTCCAGACTAGACAGACTACTTTTCCAACAAAAAATATATTTAAAAAAATATATATTCCTCTATTATTTACCTTGTTGTTTATTCATGCTTATTCTATTTATTCCGATTTCACACTTGTAAGTGTAAGTCGCTCTGGTTAGGAGTATCTGCTAAATACCTAAATTGTAAATTACACTGGATAAACGTATTGTCAGTCTGCTTTAAACACATATGACTGAGACGTCTTGCACCATACATACATACATTACACGTACCAATATTGCCCCACAAAGGTTTACACTGCTCATCAGCATAGTTTTGGAGTGTACTACTTCTCTTGTGTACAATGTGTAGGTGTATAGTTGTATTTAATCACATGCTGTACGTACCCCATACATTTGCTGTGGTACACTTTCAATAGGCTTTTTGTTTAAATAATTCATGTTATATGTACTGTGCAGTATATATATCTATATATAGAGTATCTTTAGATAGATAGATAGATAGACTAGATAGACTAGATAGATAGATAGATAGATAGATAGATAGATAGATACGTAAGAGAGACAGACAGACAGATACGTAAGACAGACAGGCAGACAGACAGACAGACAGACAGACAGACAGACAGACAGACAGACAGACAGACAGACAGACAGACAGACAGACACAAACACACAGACCAAGAATATATTGCAAGACCACACATACACTGCCACTGTTACAATAGACAACCAGAAGGATAATAACCATAAAAGAGGAACTACACAATGACACATTGTAAGTAAATAGTCATAATCTCCCGGTCCTGGTATCTCTTGTCTTGCAGGACATAATAATATCTGCATCTCAGATCATTTGGACGCTGTTACTAGTGATGCTGCACAAATGCATGAGAACCAGAGCGGGGATTACGTCATCGAAACAAGGTTCACGTCATTCTATTTGCAAAAATGCACTCCTCCTCTGTAGAGGCTGCTATAATAGCGATGCGGTGATCCATCTAGAATCTAGTAGATCTCACTGAATGATCCCCCCCCCAAACCCCACATATAAACACACGAGGGGATCATGTAAGCCATCTCATATTTGATACGTTTTCCACATTAGACTTGCATCGGGTTCACTCGTTTAACGTGCTTTAAAGACTATTATGATGACAGAACGATCCAGTGCGCAACGGGGCGTCGCTATACGCGCACCGAAAATAGCAGATCTAAGCTCACAGTGAGCTTGTAGATCGGCTATTTTCGCCGCTATAGTTATACCTCGATCGCAAGCTACACCAACTGTAACCGTTACCGCAGATGCCCCGTATTAGCCGTTACAGCAACCAACGGATAACAATAATCATCATCAGTCACTGTCGGCCTTTTTTTGTGGCATAGCTATCATATGATATCCCATTATTATACATTATTATATATGATACATTATTATATGCATATCATCCCATTATTACCTTTTCAGAAGATGTTCACACGAGCCATTAATCCATGATCAGTTGGATGTTTTGTGTTTTTTCGGCCCCGGTGTTCCGTCCGGTATCACGTTTCTTCTCCACAACGTTGTTACGGGCAGGCAGCGCGTATATGAGAATAAATAAATAATTATAAAAGGGAGCAGCAGCAGCGCCCCAGAACCGTTATATTCTCTTTATAAAAGGGAGCAGCAGCGCCCAGATAATAACGGTTCGACCGTTATATTCTCTTCTTCAACGGGAGGTGGCAGACAGACGCATCTGCTGCCGATTCCATGGATACCGGGGAAATAATCGTACAATCCAATAAAGCTTCAGGGCGAGGCGAACGATAACGCGTTTAGATTATGGGGGGAAAGCAAAGCATATAGCTTCCCCAGATTCTGTGTTACAAAAAAAAAACCTGTTAAATATTCTGCTCTGTGTGATGATGCTGAGTCCTGATTCCTTCTCTACGAAAGAGCAGCCCTCCCTCTCTCTCTCTCTCTCTCTCTCTCTCTCTCTCTCTCTCTCTCTCTCTCTCTCTCTCTCTCTCTCTCTCTCTCTCGTAATTTCACCCCCCCGCCCCCCTCTTCTCACACACACACACACACACACACACACACACACACACACACACACACACACACACACGTACACACGCACACGCAGACCAGTCCCACTTAAAGAGATAGGCGAGCTTGCTGGAATATCAGTAACAACGCATCCATCGCTGTGGGCTGTTGAGCATTGAATTGGGCGTCTATTTTAAAAGGGAGCTTGAAGTCCGCAGTGCGATCGGAACTGTGGGCTCTGTGTTCTTATGTAACCTGCATGGCACTGGGTGGTATAGCCTATAGGCCAGGCCTATTAGCTGGCTGAGCTCTTCACTGCATGTCAGCCATATAGAATAGACATTGATTTGTAAATCAGTGCAAAACTAACTGCTGCACATGTACAATTATCAGACTGATTTCATTGTTAGTGGTATAAATCCTGTGTGTTATATATGATCAAATACGAAAAATTGATTCAAATGCCCTACCAGGGGTATGGTGAATCTTATTAATTGAATGAAATAGCTTTAATTTAAGATTCATCATTCAACACAAATTGGCATGTCTGACAAAAAAAATTGCTTCAACGCCTATACCTATCTGACCACCAGAGAGACGGCATCCGGGAGCAGTATGGGATGGCGCCCCAGCCTGTGTCTTCCGTGAGGAAGAAGCCCAACAAACCCACGGTGAGGCCTTTAAGGAGGGCCTTTCAGGCAAGCCGCAAGTGGAGCCTGTAGTACCACCACGACCCAAGACGCCATCACGCCGGAGTGAAATGTTTGGAGTGGGGGAGTCTGGGGTAACGCTCAGGTCCTGGACCTGCGGTGAGACGAAGGAGGGCCATCCACAGAGCCTAGTCCCTCCACGTGCCAGAGCCTCCCCCAGTCCCGGCAGAGTTCCGGAGAAGCGGACTGAGGGGCCCTGTCTTGCCCTAAGAGGACTGACCGTGGGTAGCTACTGGGACGTAAGTCGGGGCTGCTGGGTCACCTGGGCGAGGGTGAATGTTGCGAGACCCGAAACACCCGATGACCCCAGGCTACAACACTGCTGATACATCCCAGGTGCATCCACGTGATGTTTTTTCATCTATAGCATTCAATATAAGTCAAAAAATATCTGCCAATTATCTCAGTAAGTGAGCCTATTTAAAACTAGAGGTTCCGGCCAGAGGTTAAACATAACCTTATTCCTAAACTTAACCTCAGTAAAACTATGCCTAACCCTAAACGTACTCCTAACCTTAACCTCAGTAAAACGAACACAAGAATACAAGAACCGCTGGGGGCGAGCAGTCTGTGAAAAAAATGGGTCCGACTGTGTTTTGGGGGCGAGCGTTCCAGTTACCGAAGGAGACACGCTCCCAACCAGTTTGAATGGGTAATGTGTGTCTACATCAGCTATTCCCAACCTGTGAGGCCCGGGGCCACTGCTGGTGGGCCGTGAGGATACTGCAAGTGGGCCCCCAAATAATTGGCAAAACGCTAGGATTTTAATATGACATGAATATAAAAAACAATGTAATGTAATTTTTTTTCTTTAAAACCTTGAAAATGTTGTTTTCACTGTGATACGGTTAATAGGAACATGAAGTACACTTTGTTAGCTCCATTGCTCCAAGCCGGAACACGATTGTCGATTGATTGATCATTAAAATAAATGCTTTGACAATGCAGGGCCCTGATCTCTCAGCCTGGCTCCAGCCCCTGAATCGCTATAGCCTCGCATTCAGGGTCTGGTGACGCTGTAGAAAGGCAGGGTTTTCTCGGTTGAAAATCTAACCGGCGGCCCGGCCCAATCGGGATCGGGATAATACAGTACGAACCAATCGCCAAAAGAGTCCCACTTTGGCCACGCCCCCATCTCAGAAAACGGCTGCACTGAGAGGGCTTTCGGACTGAATAATGGAGTGAAACGAAATGAAAATTCAGGCTGAGTGTCAGGCTACCCTGATCCAGAAAAGGCTGGGAACCGCTGGTCTACACGTAATGTGCTGCTGGTGGTGTGTAGGCAGGCAGTTCATCTGTGTCTTCATGTGTTGCTTCCTATAAGGCCGCCCCGGGGCGATTGCAAAGCCACACAGTGCCACTGTTACCCATTATAGCTCATCATCAGTTATGTAATCACTCCTCAACAGGGCTCTTCTTCTCGCTACTGTCTGCTGCCAGATCAGGTCAGGAAAACTCCTACGAAAAGCAAAATGTATCGGTGGCAATAAAGATGTTCCTGATCCTGACACGGAGATGAAGGCACGAGAGGTTCTTGTGATAACTGTGAGAGCAGGGAGGTTGTGGCCTATAAGCACATGCGCACACACGCATGCATGCACGCACGCACACACACAAATACACAGGCATATAGGCCTACATTTGTAGTGAGGTGGCTTATGATATATTTTCTTACGTTTGTTTTGAAATGTGCACATTCTTGGTATTTTGTGTGTTTCTTTTTTTTCTTTTTTGTTCTCTCACTTCGTGTCAGGCATACTAATTTGCCAGCGTATGCAATATGCTACAGTATTATTAATCTCGACTTGGCTTCACTTGAATGGCCAAGTCCAGCAGAGAGCTTGAGTGGCTGTCCCAGGCGAAGCTTTGTTCAGGAAAACAAAAGGCGTCCGCCCGCTGTCAGGGGATAGGGGAATATGTCCAAAGGCAGGCTTATGATGCAGAAGGAAGAGGAGCTGAATCCGTCGAGAAAGCTGCAGCGTCTGTTTGCACTGATTATTTTCACAGTTTGCGGATCATTTTTTTAATTTATAGATTTTACTGTACCTGACGTCGGCTGAGGATGAGGGATTTTTATAGCTCACAACGTGACGTCTGACTATACTGTAAAATGCTCAGTGTTTGTAGCTAATTTGTAACCTAGAGCACTGGTTCCAAAACTGGGGGTCGGGACCCCCAGGGGGTCCCCAGATGATTAGCTTAATGTCCAACATTGTTTTCTCACTCAACAGTAAACAAACCAACATAGGCTACATGTATAAGTGTATACAGAGTATCTGCAAAAATATATATTTTAAGATTTGTAATACTAAATTGGCCAAATTGTCAAATATTACGTAAGAAAGAGGCAAACATTGTGAAAATAGCCGATCTACAAGCTCACAACGCCTCGCAGTGCTAGGCATTGTGAGCTTGTAGTTATTTATTTATCTGTGGAACCGAGTCAAACCAAATGTAATGCCTCAACTCCTACAATTCGAAGTGTTTGTCAGGGTGGGGGGGGGCCCCAGTTCAAATGTGATTGTCTTCGGGGGTCGCGGCCTGAAAAGTTTGGGAACCATTGACCTAGAGAGTGACCCCCGTAACAGGCCATTTGGTTCCATTTGTACACTCTTTAAGAGTTAAATTAACGCTGAGGATTTTGCTGTGTACACCGTATCGTGCTCTATGCCTTTAAAAAAACACATGAACCCTTTATAGTGTCCCTGGCTGAACATTTAGTGAACGTGATGCGCAGTGAGCTTGTAGATTGGTTGTTTTTGGTAAACAGATTTGGTGTAGGGGTGGAAAAAAGGAGGGGGACAGAAGAATAAAGACCTGGGGCACTCCAGTCAAAGAAGTATACAGGTTTTGTAAGTGGTTAATTCTATTACTATTTGAGCTATTAAACATTGTACTTGTTCATTCAAGTGGTTTCACCTTTCCACATATTTATACAGTATATATATATATTTGGGCTTCTGGCAGCCGCCTTTTCTCTCCCTGTTTATTAGGGCTCAGCTATCATAAGTCTAGAGAGCCTGATATGGTACTGTACTGTACCTCGGACAGAGTTACATTAACACTCAGGATGTTTACTGTGTGAGGTTCTATTCCGGACATCATCCCAGATGCCAGAACCTCCTGCTTCTACAGCACTTGTTATGCATCTGCCCAGGGCACGTGCATGCACACACGCATGCGCACATGCACACACGTACGCGCGCAAACACACACACAAACAGAGAGAGAGAGAGAGAGATAGAGAGAGAGAGAAGCCGCCTCTGACTCTTTCCTCATCTGTTTCTCTGTATCTCAATGTGTCTCTCCAAAGAGCCAGGGAGCGAGTTTTCTATTTATAGAGGCCTAGCCGCCTGTTCAGACTCCCACCCCCTCTCG
>NC_137615.1:12885727-12890727 GCF_963280865.1 Gymnoscopelus braueri
ACTTATACTATGATCTTTGTGAACTGCATTGTCTAATATTATGTTTATGTTCACGCACCCTTTATAAAAAAGATTTGGGCGGTTCTCAATCACACGCGTGCACATGCACACACGCACTTACGCACACACACACACACACACACACACACACACACACTTACAGTAGAAGCTCCTCTGTCAAAGGGAAGCAGACAGGTTGCCTTGGTGTTGGGTGTATGTAGAGTAGAGGTGTGGGTGTTTGCAACTCGTCTCAGACAACTAAGATAATAATATGGTTTAAAATGTGAACATTCGGGCAATCTATCTCAGTGTTGATGCATGCCAGGATCCTGGCTTAAGATCAGGGGCATGCAACTTGTCAGGAAAAGGGGCCCGCTCTTTAACCATTTCTTGCATTAGAAAGATTTTTGCCATCTCTTTCTAGCAAAGGTGGGACATTACGAGGAGGTGGGACATACAGTATGAACTGTTAAAAATTATGCGAATGAACCTTTCAGTTTTAGCCTCAGAAGATCTAAGATTGAAGCCATACTGTACATATAGTTTTGACAAATAGGGGGACAAACTTTTCTGGGCATTAAAAGTAGTGTATTTAAAAAGGGGGGAGCATTAAATGTTTTGTTTTACTGTGTGTTAAAGGGCAAGGCCACTTTGGTGGAGGTTTGGGTTGTGTAGTTACCTTGCCATGATGTAACTCCAAAGGTGGACAAAAAATAAAAAATAATTGCTCCATTGATTAGAAATTGATCATTCAAAATATGCTCCTAATTGACTTTAGCACATAAACAAACGCAAACAAAGTTGATTCTGACAGTATAGAACATCACCAAACCCAGTACTGTTTTTTTTTTAATAAAAACGTCAACTTCCTGTTGATTTTGCTATTTTTATTCAAAGAAAACCCGGACTCGATCAACAGATCCGGATCTTCAAATAGTAAAATCAGAAGGAAGTTGACATTTTTATTAAAAAAATAAACAGTACTGGGTTTGGTGACTGGGTTATGTTCTATATTGTCTGAATCAACTTTGTTTGTGTTCGTTTAAGTGCTAAAAGAGTGACTTTGAGAGCTGTTTCACCGTACGATGTAGGTCAATGAGGAGCATATTTTGAATTATCAATTTCTAACCAATGGAGCAATTAATTGATTATTTGATTTCTTGTCCACCTTTGGAGTTACATCATGGTAAGGTTACACAACCCAAACCTCTACTAAAGTGGTCTTGCCCTTTAAGTTAGAAGGAGCGCATTTTTATCACTTAAACTCTACACTGAGTTGAACAGGGCTCGAACAAACCTTTTTCCCTCTACACCAAATCTCTTTGCCAAAAATAGTCGATCACAACAGCAACAGCAACGCGTCGTGATGTTGTAGATCTTCTACTTTCGCAGAATGTTCATTTATTATGGTATGCCCGGAATAGGGATACTATAGGGTTCATGATGTTAAAGTATAATATGTTTCTGAGGATAAGATAAAATTTGATAAGAGATAAATAAGTAAGTAGCCTCCCGAGCCATATGGCCCATAGGTCACAAGCCTATCTCCAGTTTCCGTAGTGTAAGGCAGGTTGATGTACAAGTATAATAATAATATAGTCTTCAGTGCCCATACCCTAGGTGGGGTTGGCGAAAGGGCCTTTCTGTGTGGAGTTTGCAGGTTCTCCCCGTGTCCCTTAGGGTAGGTAGTTAGGTACCCTCACAAAAACATGCAGTAATCCTGGTCTCTATACTGCCTTCCCCTGGTCAGCCTGATGGAGGGGAAAGGAACTGGTTGGAATAACGTGTTCCTTCCACGCGCTACATCCAACCGGGGAAACTGCCCCCTGTCAGGTGATAAGAAGCGGCCTGCTCACTCCTCATGCACTGAAGGAAGCTCAGCTCAGTTTGGGGCTCTCCCCAGGCTGGCAGAGGGAGAGTAGCACCCAGGATTACAAGCTTTGGCAAATGGCACTGGGTGAAAAATGGGTTACAAAAATAGTTTGTGGTATTTGTCACTGTGTATTTGCATATCCAGTGAAATGAGGTATCTGCATTTAGTAACAGGAGCAGTGGGCGCTAAGGGGGCAGCGCCCCCCAGGGAGCAGTTAAGTGTCTTGCTCAGCGACACATATTTTTTATTTATTTTTTTAACTTTGTTTATTGGGTTTTTCACAGCAGGATTCAGCATTAAATGCATATGATCAGGTGCATAAAAAGCTCCTTAGTGCAACCAATAAAATACAAAAGCTCAATAATCACATTGAATTATCACCCCAAAACATAAAGGACAGGTACAAATAAAATAAAAATATATACATACATAAATTATATAAAGCAAACACAGACCGAACAAGACAAAAACAAGAACAAAACCAGAACAGACACATCAGTCAAACAATACATATCAATGTCACGTTTAAAATCCGCTATACAGCACAACACCCCCGCCACAGCAAACCCATCATATCAATGATCCACCAGACCTCACGTATCCGTATCCCCGATCAGAGATGGATTCAAATTCCGGACAAATTGAAAGAATGGACCCCATACCTTCCCAAACTTACTGGAGGAGCCATTTAATGAGAATCTTACCTTTTCCAGTTTTAGACAATACAAGATGTCTCTATCCAATGAGTGTGAGAGGGGGAAGTAGGTGATTTCCAATTAATTAAAATGAGTCTCCCGGCCAATAGAGTGACAAAAGCCAAAACATCTTTTTCCATTTTAGAAAGCAAGGGCAATGAGGGGAAAACCCCAAACAGTGCGCCTAAAGGAGTAGGCTCCACCCTTCTCAGCGACACATTTCTGAAGCCTGGAATCAAACCTGTGGACGTTTGAATTCCCAGGCGGGCTCTGTAACCATTCAGCTATGTTCGCCTCCTGTACGTGACACTAGTATGTCACAGGGACTTATACCCTCAAGCCAAACCCTTGATGCCGAGCGCCAAGGAGGAGGGAGGCATTGGGTACCATTTTTATATAGTCTTTGGAATGACTCGGCCGGGGATTGAACCCCCGACCTCCCAATCTCAGGGCGGACACTCTAAACAGAAGGCCACCGAGCTGGTCTTAAGAGATAAATAGATCCAACTTTATGTCTCTCCTGGGGCCGTGGGTCACTAGAGAGCAACAGCAGTAAAAGGCTGAAACCCTGTGTATTTGTGAAACTGGTCTCATTCACAGAAGAAAGACCATAATGAGTATAGAATTAGCAGTGGTGGAAAGTATGGTACTACGATTCCATTTTTCAATACTTACTATATTTCTACTCCATTGTAATTTTTACTCGGCTGCAATTATTTGACAGCTTTAGTTACACTACACAGTTACTTTGTAGACTTTACCATCTACACTACAGTATTCAAAAAATAGTCGATCTAAAAGCTCACAACGCGTTGCACGTTGTGAGTGGGCAATTTTCACTTTTGAAAAAACTGCTTTACTCAAGTAAATTTTTTAATACAGGACTTGTACTTTTATTATTTCTACATTGTAGTATTCCTACTATTACTTACGTAAAAAAAAAGAAGAGATCTGAGTACTTCTTCCACCACTGGGAAGCAGAGCCTCGTATCAGTATAGGATCAATGAGGAATAGATCAGACACTACACACCCCCCCAGCCCCCCCGCCCAGTGTGCATGGTGGTGTATTCAACTCTGTCTGTGTGTGTGTGTGTGTGTGTGTGTGTGTGTGTGTGTGTGTGTGTGTGTGTGTGTGTGTGTGTGTGTGTGTGTGTGTGTGTGTGTGTGTGTGTGCTGGTGGCGGCTGGGGCCTCTCTGTGCCATTCTGTGTCAGGCAGCTCCCGGTGACGTCAGCAGAATTATTCATGCCTTCACACACAAACACACACACACACACACCCACACCCACCCACACACGCACAAACAGACAAACAAACAATACATAGGCCTACAGTATGTCCATGCCATCAATTTGTATTGTTTCCGTAATCTGGCAAACTATCACTATCACGCCCATATTGCTGTGAAATCCAGTGTTGATGTCTGCATCAAAAACTTATTTAAAATGTAAAAACAAAAAATGCAGTAAGACTCCGACACAATAAATGTGGGTCATGTCGTTGCTGTCGGGCAAAAATCTTGTATCTCCATATTTCAACTTTTTATCCTCATAAATTAATGCCTTATACTTCGTCATACTACAGTGTCACACAACCGTGTGGCTGTTTTAGCTATTTGTGATTTATTTATTATTTATTATTATTTAATATGAAAGTGGTTAGGTGTGTCTGTGGGTTCTATAAATACTGAACCAATAAAAAATATGAACAAGAGCTTGTGACTAAATCATAACTTCACTGGATCAATTGGAACACAGTTATTTTTTTCTTCTGAAAAGTAGCAGTTTTGGACATACAAGGTTTCCACCCGACAGCGATACATTCTTATCACACCTTGCAGTGACATTCTCAAACATCGTATCCATTAAGCACATAATAACCCATAATATAATATTAATGCACTTCTAATTGGATCATTAGAAAGAGATTGTCCTGAGATTAGCAGAAGATTACTAGACGAGGCCGTAAACTGAGATATTATACATACATACTGTACATACATGTATTATAAAAGCGGCGGCACAATGCTAGCATAACACAGATTAACCACTTGCACCCTAGCAGCCCTATTCTGGGGTAACGTTCATAGGACCGTCACCATTAGGTTGACGATGAATTGTCACCCAAATAATTGCGCTAAACGATTTAATTGTGTTTTTGCCATGGAACATCGGAACATTTGAATAAGATTGTTATTTCCGTTTGCCTTTTAGGCTTTGTAATAAAAAGGATATGACAAATAACTTTAATAATAAAACTTAAATTACTGGCATATTTTAAAAAAAATACCATTAAAGGCCTATGTTCGCCAGATAGTCTGCTATTTGTGGCAAAGAGAAGGCAGCAAGAACAGAACGGAACAAGTACAGAGCCAACTCAGGTCCGTTTTACTAAGCATAGAGGGTTTAAGTGGTTGAGTGTCTAAACTGGAC
>NC_137615.1:12895727-13248227 GCF_963280865.1 Gymnoscopelus braueri
ATTCTCAGAGTTACAGACCTGTAAGGGTCCTCAGAGGGTCCCTGGACCACTTTCTTCTTTTTTCTTGACTTTTATGCAATGTATAGCACTTTGAGATTTGTGTCAAATATAAAGTGTGTTACAAATAACATTTATTATTATTACTACTACTTTGAGAACCACTGTTCTCTAGTGGTTCCACTGTGCAGCATCATATGGTCTGTGTTGTGTTTTAATACAAATCTAATCCAATGTATTTGAATGCAGCACACATCAGTCACTTCAATGCCACACATTTCACATTGTAATACTTGAAGTATTTATGTCACAGACATTTTATACTGCAGTCACATTGTTGTAGCTGAATTCCAAGCTTCATTCAGAACAGTATCCGATAGATTGCTTCCATTTATACTTTGCTACTATTGCAATGTTGTGCTATGCTGTCCTATTGTTCTCTTTGTGTTGTCTGTTTGCTGATCATTCTGATGCACTGTGACTGTGGATAACATGTTTTTCTGATCCCTATGCCTAGGCCTATGGAAGTTTGACAATGAAGTTGAACTTGAGTTAAAAAGGAGTTTAAACCGGGGGCACGGTGGTGCAGTCGGTAGTGCTGTCGCCTCACAGCTAGAAGGTCCTGGGTTCGATTCCCGCAGGGGACGCTGTGGGCGCTGGGGTCGTGTTCTCTCCTCCGCGTCATCAGTGCCCATACCCTACAGTAGGTGGGGTTGGCGAAAGGGCCTTTCTGTGTGGAGTTTGTATGTTCTCCCCGTGTCTCGTAGGGTAGGTACCCTCACAAAAACATGCAGTAATCCTGGTCACTATACTGCCTCCCCCTGGCCAGCCGGGGCGCCCGATGGAGGGCAAGGGAACTGGTTGGAATAACGTGTTCCTTCCACGCGCTACGTCCAACCACGCGCTACGTCTCCCCTGTCAGGTGACAAGAAGGTCAATTGGCTCTCATGCATTGAAGGAGGCATGAGCTCGGCCCTGGCCTCCCTAAGTTGGCAGAGGGAAGGTAGTGCCCAGGATTGCATAGACAATTGGCACTGGGTGTAAAAAATAGGGTTACAAAATCGTGGGATAAAAATTTAGATTAAAAAAAAAAGGAGTTTAAACATTTATAAAATCTTCATCTATGTGATTATATGATTTCTGTTCTCAGTATCAATAGCTGTAGTTTAGCAGTAGGGAATACTGTGACATGGCATTATCTAATTTAGCATTAAACCAAACATTACCTACAGAATAGACCAGAAATGAAATTGTCCACAAGTGAAAATGTGCCTTTTTGTTTCTTACTGAAACTTTCCTTAATAAAAGAGATGAGATCAAATCAATATACAATCAAAGACACGAGGAAAACATCCATCCAGTAGAGATGAGATAAAATCAATACACAATCAAAGACACAAGGAAAACATCCAGGCGGAGCAAATAGAAAAACTAAAACTAAAAGTAGCTACAAAAAGTGTAACTCTGAATTAGCTTACACGTGCATTGGTGACAAATTAACATAAGAAATATTTCCAGAAATGAAAATTGACTCAAAAAACGCCTTTGCGGTCCAATGTGATAAGTTGTGCACAAAACAACTATACAGACCTGTACGTATCCACTCCAGTCAGCTACAGTAAGTGGAGGGGTGTGAGTCAAGTCAGCAGTTGATTATGGATGCCCCCAAGTGGAGGATGACTGTCATGGCTGCCTAAGAAGATCAGGGTGGCTTTATAATAGTTGCAATTGCAGGTTATCACCCCTTGGTGTATACACTTGACTTTCTCCTCAGTAGAACTACTCCTCATGCCATGCAATGCGAGAGTGTGGTCTAGCTCAACACCAACTCTTGATGATTGCCAGCCTCATCCTTCTCTCTCTGACTTTGTCTGTGTCCCCATAGAGGACCACATTTCTGATGTGGTCCGTACATGTGACACCTAGTGCCACACCTAGTGCCACACCTAGTGCCATGCCAGTGCGTAGCATTCTTGTGTGGACTTCATCCAGGGCCCTTTCCTGTTGTGCTGTGAGGATCCATGTCTCAGCCCCATACAGCAGTACTGACTCCACTGTAGAGCTACGAACAGCCGCCTTCTCCCATGTCTGATTTCCACACTCTCCTCATCCCGTGCAGGGCCTTCCAGGCAAGTGCCCTCCAGACCTTCAGGTCCTGAACTACTCCCCAGCTTGAGCTCTTGAACTCAAGGGGCGTAATTTGGGTCACCCAATAGTGTTCACATTTAACCTCAAATAAAGTTATTTCATGCATACAGTATGTTCTGCCAACTCTGGACATATTTATATGCAGATTAATCTGATTGCAGATCAATACTGAGTGGATCTCAATCCATGCCCATCTACAGTATCTACAACTGGGCATGTCCTATAGTTGAACATTTATTATTATTTTTTCTCTCTTTTTTTTCAAAGTTCATAGCCTATTGTTGCATTTTAATGCATGTGTTGATTAGAAAAAGTCTCACAGAAAATTATTTGGAGAATGATTTACAAACAACATTCAAATGTCCATCTTGCTTAATGTGCCAACATTGAGTATGGAGAAAATGTTAAGAAAGGCCAAAAAAAGAAAATTAAGCCATTGTGATAATCCATCATACATGACATGCAGTGTACATCCAATTATAAGCATTATAAATATAGTCAATAGGGTGCAGGGATTATTAATTTATTCAGCCAATTATTAACTGTCCTGAGTATGATAAGTCATCATCATCCATCACTTTATGACTTGAGGAGCCAAGGATATGGGGGGCATCCGGGTGGGCGGGGGAGGGGTAAAGTACCTTACCCACCATCGGGTACACTGGGGCCCCATTCCTCCACGGCGCCTCTGGCTTGGCCGGGCATTCCCAACGAACACAATTGCCATGAATAAAGAATGCACTGGAGCAACTCGGATGATTGGAGCCCTTTTCTTTAATATGGAACAAGGTGCAAGGCAAGAACGACAACGTTTCGATGTCAGATTACATCTTCATCAGGTGATAACCTCAGGTGATGACTAAGATGTAATCTGACATCGAAACGTTGTCGCTCTCTTGCCTTGCACCCTGTTCCATATTAACCCATATAGACCGGGAAACGCATCTGTGTAACCACTGTAACCATTATTTTATACTTTGGGCTATTCAAAAATAGCAGATCTACAAGCTCATAGTGAGTGCCGGGCTATGAGCTTGTAGATCTGCAATTTATTTTTTTTAAATCGGACCCCCCACCCTGATAAGCACTTGGAATTGCAGGAGTTGAGGCATTCGATTTAGTTCCACAGATAAATATTGTGAAAATAGGCGATAGCCTCTTTGTTATATTATTTGACAATTTAGCCAATGTTTGTGCAGTTTTTATAGTATAGTTTGTTGGGGGGGGGGGGGGGGGGGGGGTTAAAAAAAGACCTTAAAATTCCTTAGATTGTCACTTCACTGTCATCTGGAGATTGAGAACCACTGGTCTACACTCTCCCCAGATCAACAGTAGGGATTTCCAGTGTGACTGGGAGTACACCCATGGGGGGATTGTCATAATAATGACTAAATTGGCAAGGGGGGGAATAAAGAAAAGGAGTTATGGTCATTATATTAGGAATATTATGGCCAATTAGGAATTATGTTCAGCCAATGGCAAACAGTCCTGATGATGACAAGCCTGTCACATGTTGAGACTTGAGGATACAGTATAAGGATATGGTGATTATTATAATAGGCAATCAATAAAAAAAAGGGAGGCATATTCCTAAAATGTGTTCAGACAATGGTAAACTCTGCCCTGGTTCTCATTATGTTCTGGTGCCTATACTCACTCACTCACTAGAATGGCCTGATGAAAAACAGAATCTCACTCACTCAGCCCCGAACTGAGCTCATGCTCCTTCAACGCATGAGGAGTGAGCAGGCCGCTTCTTATCACCTGACAGGGGAAAGTTTCCCCGGTAGGACGCAGCGCGTGGAAGGAACACGTTATTCCAACCAGTTCCTTTCCCCTCCATCAAGCGCCCCCAGGGGAGGCAGTATAGAGACCAGGATTACTGCATGTTTTTTTGTGAGGGTACCTACCCTAGGGGACGCGGGGAGAACATGCAAACTCCACACAGAAAGGCCCTTTCGCCAAACCCCACCAAGGGTATGCGCACTGATGACACAGAGGGAGAGAACACGCCCCCAGCACCCACAGCGTCCCCGGCGGGAATTGACCCCACACCCCAGGAACTTCTAGCTGTGAGGCGACAGCGATACCGACTGCGCCACCGTGACCCTCTAAAAGGGTCCAAATATGATGCATTACAAACGGTGTTCGAACTGTAACGACATAGCCTACTGCAACTGCAACTGATGAATCACAACATTGTTTTGCAACACATTTTGTGTCAAAACATGTCACAATTAAAACTCTCTGTTAACCACAGCAAAAAGACAGTCATCATGAGAGAAAGGTGTATAATTCAATTGGCTATGTATACAGAAAAGGAAAGGGAATGTGTGATATTTTAAGAGATGTGTTTGCTTGAGCCTACCTTATTTAAGAGAAGCTCACATCCATGCAAACTCCAAACCCTGTTCCTCTTTACAAGCCCCATGTGTGCCTGCAGTGGTGATAAAAGTACTCAATTTGTTTTCTTTAATAAAAGTATCAATGCTGCAATGTAGAAATACTCTGTTAAAGTAAAAGTCCAGAATAAAAAATGGACTTCAGTAAAAGTGCAAACGTATTGGCAACAAAAGTAGAAAGTACTCATTGTGCAGAATTTCCCATTTCAAAAGTTTTTCAA
The DNA here is from genome assembly GCF_963280865.1 of Gymnoscopelus braueri. Taxonomy (NCBI): domain Eukaryota; kingdom Metazoa; phylum Chordata; class Actinopteri; order Myctophiformes; family Myctophidae; genus Gymnoscopelus; species Gymnoscopelus braueri. The sequence goes on from NC_137615.1 coordinate 12,900,496, forward strand.
ATGTATAAAATGTATAGAAATCTTTTGAAAATAGCCGATCTACAAGCTCGCTCACAATGCGTCACAAGCATTGTGAGGTTGTAGATCTGCTATTTTCAAATGGACGAAATGTATGGGCTGAAGTGGTTAATGTATGTTTTCAAATAATTATAGTGGAGTAAAGTATAATATTTGCCTCTGAGATGTAGTGGAGTAGAAGTATAAAGTATAGAAAATTGGAAACTCCAAAGTACAGTACTTGAGTACAAGTACTTAGTTATTTTACACCACTCCTATTTCCAAGGACATATGCTGCCTTCATGTTTGCTATTGTTGTCTGTCTTTTGTTGGGTCCAAAATGTGTCCCCTCCAAAAAGCAAGCATTGGAAACAAAAAAGTGACTTTATAGCTGCACTCCTTTTGTTGAGAGCAAGTTACACAAGATTTACCATTTTGTGTTATAATATCATTCGGACTATGTGTTCCCACTGGAGTCTCTTCACTTCTATGTTTTTACTCCAAAGGCATAAAAGACAATGGATGAGAAAGTAAACAATCCTCCTTTATCTGCACGCAGGCAGGAGGCAGCTATTGTTTGAAGCACACACAAGCAGGTGTACAGTACTTGTAATTTGCAGTGTTGCCAGATGTTGCGAGAGAAACAAGCCCAAAAGAAGCGACTATCAGTTTAACCACTTTTAACCTATACAACAGCTATTGAAAATAGCAGATCTACAAGCTCACAACGCGTCATGATGTGACGCACTGTGAGCTTGTACATCTACTACTTTCAAAAAATCTTGGGGACAAAAGTCTAATATTTGGACTATATCTTTGAAACATTTTAAATATAGCCTACACAAAACTTGTATGGGGGTCCCTGGCACAAAATATTTTCAGATGGTGGTCCGTGTAGCCTACACAAATACATATGGTCCAGGGGTCACTGATATGAATTTTTTTGACAACCACTGGTTTGCAACCCGCAACTATATTTAACAAGCGACTTTACAGTAAAACAAGCCCAAAGTCGCTTATAATAAGCAGACTTGGCAACACTGGTAATTGGCCCTCAGGCCTGTGGGCTGAGAATGAGCTTAGCCTTTAAGTCCAAATAATGAGTAAATCAAGTAGGCTGCAGCATGCCATGACACCTGTCACTCACTTACCACAATGAAAGTGAATGGAAGCAATATGGGCTGTAGAAAGCCCATTTAGAGATAAATATTTTGTGTTTTTCTTGTGACTATTCGGTGTTGCTGCTGCTCTGGTTCATCAGCATTTAAACATTTAAATATATTCTAAGGTTAATAATAACAATAATAATATTTTTTTTTCATCTTTATTCAAAAAAATAGGGAGGGCTAAGCCCAGTTAGCCCACGTATACCAGGAAACAAGCTTCCACACACTCACAATTCAACATCTTCTGGAATCCAGTTAACCAGGAGATTTCCAGGTCGATTCACATCCATCGTACAGGAAATGTCTGCACTTCTTAAGGGGTCCATGTGCCTGATCTCTCTCAGGGTGGGAAGGAATGTGTCTGTCTCATACTGTGTCCTAGCTCTGGTCCATAGCGTTAAGAGTTCTCCGCTATGGACCAGAGCTAGGTGTGTCCAGTGTTTAATGTGCTGAAGCACTTTGGACAAAGGCAGAGATAGCCTGTTGATTAGGATTTTGGACATAAACAATTTTGAAGGGTAGGGGTAACATTCTGCACAAAATTGCAAATTTTCCATCGAGGTGCCCACTTTTCCTTAGTGCCCATTCTTAGTGCCCACTCTTCTTGTCCCGGAGGGACAACCCGTCAAGGCAGTGTCAGTGTGCGATGAGCTCAACTCTGAACACAGCCAGCCACAAGCCCTCTGTTGTGGACTTATAAGAACCTGCACTCAGAGTGGATTCTTCCAGGTGAACTGAGTCATGGAGGCTGCTGGTGCTTGCACCCTGACTGCACTTAGCCCTTGCATGCATCAATGTAAATGAGGCTTAGAGACACATAAGATGAGTTTAAATAAATTAAATATACACATTTTGTCTCAGTCCCAGTGACAGTTTATTTGTTAACTTAAAATGATCCCCAAACGGCAGCTAGTCTTCCTGGGGTTGACAATAATATACATTAAACAATAAGCAAAACATTACATTACAGACAAAAAAAAAAAAAAAACTATCTAATATATATATATATATATATATATATATATATATATATATATATATATTAGATAGGTAGCATCCCAACTTGCATCTTCCGTGAGGGAGAAACCCAACCAAGCTACAGAACAACCTACTGAGAAATATGCATTTGCGCCAAGATCTGCAAGAACGACCTAAAAATCCATCTGGGTAGAATGAAATGTTTGGTGCAGGAGAGTGCAACACAGCACACAGGACCCAGTCCTGGTGAGACGACGGAGGAGCACGGCCGGGAGACACCCCACAGAGCCCAGAACCTCCAAGTGATAAGCTTTACAACTCCCAGCAAAGTTGTTCAGCAGCATCGTACAAAGCCATCAAGTCCACCACGGAGGCGGCAGAGAGAGCCTCCAGATGGCTTTGGATCAGGAGGAGCGATCTGTGGGCCAAGTCCCAGTGCATCTTAGGATGTATCTTTCATTCAGATATAAGCATTTCACAGACTTAAAAAATATATCTTGAAAAGCATTTCACAAGTTATGTACCACATATGAAAATAATAACATAAACAGAAATAACACAATACAATCAAGTAGACATAATAAGGTTCACCAACCATAAAACCATCATGTAAGCGAACATGTTTTTGACTGTACTGAGTGTATGTAAAGTCTAAGTTTCTTTTTGAAACAAGCCTTTCCTTTTATGATACGAATATCACCTGGAAGACTATTCCACAATGAAATGGCCCCTCAGAGTTGTCAGTCACTCGCCCCTCAAGTGGTGGACTGGTTGTTATACTCATAGAGAATATCTATTGTAATTGTACACAAATGAGAGACTAAATGTTCCCCAAGTACCAAGCCAAACCAACACACACCTAGGTGTTGAAGAAAGCAAATACTGCAAATTGAAGATAAAAATGGCATGCTGCTGCTATAGTGTGTGTTGTGTGCCTGGTCTTGCGTGCGTCATGCACGCGTGTGCGTTCGCACTTTGTTCGCACCTGCAACTGATTTGTTGCAATCAGTTGCAGGTGTTCATGCCCATGGAGACATACAGACATACATGCACACACTTGTTGTAGCGGCTGGCACCGCTTAAAGTAATTAATTATAATTCATTATTTCCAAACAAAAACTCATCAAATAACTGTGACATAGTTATCTTCTTTTTTTTCATCGATGTCATCATACTCGTCCTCTTCCTCTTCCTCACGCGGGTTGTCAGCGTGCATGTTGCTGGCAAGAGAAGATATAAGTTGAATTTAAACAGCAGGAGATGGAAATACATTTAGCTTCCACTAAAACCAACTTGAACTTCAAAAAGAAAAGATGAGACCTCATGCGGATTGACGATGATGGCTATGATGATTATTGTTATCAGTATTGCACTAGTATCCATTTTTTCACTGAGGTTATTCAATTGGTTATTCAAATAAAAAATGATCAGTGTGCTACTGACCCATTGACATAGTCATCGCTGTCGTCATCGTTGCCTTGGTGACATGTGGAGGCCTCTGCATTGACGTAGACTTCATCCTTCTCATCATTTCCTCTTCCGACTGTGTTGCTGGCGTTCATCACATCTTGTAAGAAATGCATACATACATACATGATACATGATACATATACTGTACAAGAAATGCATACATACATACATACATACATACATACATACATACATACATACATACATAGGGGCGGCAGTGGCTCAGGGGTAGAGTGGCCGGGTAGAGCGAACTGGAAAACCGCAAGGTTCCCAGTTCGATCCCCGGCTGGGGCGTTCCCCCAGAGTTAGTGTCGAAGTGTCCTTGAGCAAGACGCTGAACCCCTAATTGCTCCCGATGAGCAGGTTGGTGCCTTGCATGGTTTCCTCCGCCATCGGTGTATGTATGAATGTGTGTGTGAATGGGTTAATGGCACAATCAATGTAAAGCGCTTCGGATAGAAGCGCTATATAAATGCACCATTTACATACATACAGTATCCCAATTTCTTGTGTCATATATGTTATATTGGCGTGATCTCATGCAATTCCTAATATTGGTGCTACATGTTTGGGATATATTCGATCTGACGTAGTCGATGCTGATGTGCCCGAACATCTCCCAGTCCACGTGATCAAAACAGTCCTTTGGCATTTTTCTGATTGGTCGGACCTCCCTCACATTGCTTTATGATTCCTGTTTCTGTCTCTGCCTATTAGGCACATAGAGTTATAATATATCTAGAGAACGGACGGGCCGCCACCAACTATTCACTTCAATGAAAGTTGCTCACCAGCGCATGAAGCACCAAGAAATAACTCTACTTCCTGCATTGAATAGAGCAGGTGTACTGGCGTTTCAGACGATAGAAGCATGCGGAGTAGTATTCTAAATGCAGAAGTCTTGCAATCCCAGATTTTACCACCAGGCAACGGCAGCTTCACTAATCCACCACGGTTCTGGGGGCTTGATTAGGCAAGGAGTGTAGCTGAACAGAGTGGTGTATCACATGTGGCAAATGGTGGACGGAGGAGGGCCTTGTAGCCATCCTAGAATTAGGTAGTTGTCGTGTAGTACCCATTCACCTTAAGTGTTGCTAATTGGGAGTACTGTCTTCAGGTTAGCCCTGTTCACGTCTCCTGCCACAACAAAAGCTACAAAACGTCCTATCAGACATCCATGTTTCTCTGAGGCAAATTATACAATTGCCCCTTGTTTCCTATTAGCATAACTTATTGTCCAGGGGCTGTACAGTCTCCAGTAGAATGGTCAGCAAAACTGAATCTTGCTTTCCTCTTCTGTGGTGATGCACATGAAACTTTGATTTGTATAGTACCTGCTGCTATTTTTGTCTCTGCCAGGCCGAAGGTGTAGAGTATGTTTTGCCCCCTGTCCATCCGTACGTCTGTCCGTACGTCCACCCGTGTGTGTGTTCGTCCGTAGGTCTGTGAACAGCTAATCTCTGGCACCGTTGGCCAGTGGCGTAACGCATAATCGCGGGGCCTCCCCGCGGGAGTTTCACGTACATGCACGCGTGCGTTTCGGGTCTAATTCGGGTCTAATTCGGTCTAATTCGGGTTTAATTCGGGTTTAATTCGGTTCTATTTGACCAATGTAAATCAACTTTTTTCTTTTTTTTTGCTGTAAAAATATTTGTATCAGTGCAGGCGGGGCCCCCCCTGCTGGTGGCCCCCCGCACCGCATCACTTGCTACCCCACCGTTACGCCACTGCCGTTGGCCCGATCGACGTGAAACTCCCTGCATGCCAGAGCAGAACTTCTGCCCCAAATTTTCAGATCGGACTGAATGAAATCATATACGCAGCGTGCGATTGCGGTGAAACTTTGCGCGCATATTCTCACTAGGCCGAGGAAGAAATGCCACCCTTTCCGATTGTCCTGTTATAGCGCCACCAGTAGGCCTATTTTCTTTTTATATTATACTCTCCATTTTGTCCAAACATCACGCAAACCGGTACACGTTATCTCTACAGTCATGTGATCCAGACGGATCTGTCAGATTTGTCATATTCCATCCTGATTGGCTAAGATTGGCATCTAAAGTTTGCAGGAGTGGATAGTTTTGAACAAAATGCCTCAAATCATGAACGCAGCGCTTTAGTGCCGTAAAAGTTCATGCACGCCTGTTTTAGCGTCACCAGGAGGCAGATGCATTTAACCTACAGTACATGACCTGGCTGGTGGACACCTATGCTCTGAGGAGCACTTCTGCCTTCCGTAGTGCCACCTGTCGACCTCTATTTTTACAACCATCTCATGTATATTGGTCTGTGTATAATTGTTCATTTGTCTGTGCCTTCATATTTGACTATAGTTCTGTGCTATGTGTTCCTTTCTTCTCTATTCTCTCCCTCTCTATATAGCTTGCTTGAGGAACCGAATATAACATGGCGCCACTTCTCCATTGAACTCAGTGGATGCAGTACTCACTTCTTGTATCACTTCATCATCTTTCCTGTTGTTCACAACCCAAAGACACGTTGTAATGAAAGGAAAGGAAGCCACAGAATGTGCAGTGCATCATTTTATAGAGAGGGAGAATGACAAACTTCCTCATTTCTCAACATCATCTACTCTTTAAAACAAACAACAGTGGAAGTCAAATAATTTGTTATCCTACAACTTTTTTTTTTGTGGGCAAAAATTGCTTTTTCCGTGGGCAATTAGGGTCAATGAACAGTTTTACATTCAGTCTCATCTACAGTCCACGTTACTTTTTATTATGGTATACTCAAATGCCATTATCATGCCATTACTAACCATTTTGAACATATCTCCTTTTGGAATTAGAGTCTTCATCCATGGTTTGTATTTACGGTCTTGGGCACCTAGTTTTTTTTTTTCTAATTTGACCAGAGACTTGACCAATTGGAATAGCTGTTATGTTCATAATTAGAGTGGTTCAGGAGGTTGAGCAGCCACTTGGAAATCGGAATGTTCCCAGTTCAATCCCCAGCTCTCCCTGGGTTAGTGTTGAAGTAGTCTCGCGTAGCCAGACAACTATTCCACAATCTCCGAATGCTATATAGAGTTTGGAACTACACTTCCCGCAATCCGAGAGAGGAAGCTGGCACTTCCGTTCACGAAAATATATTTTAAAATATATTTTAAAATATCTTTACATCATAAATTTGCGCAACTGTAAAGACCAAACGGAAGTGGGGAGGAGGCTTCACATCCGCTTTATATTTTAGTCATGATCAGCGCTTTCGTGTCCCAGACTGTATGATCGGAAACATTTGAAAATTGTGGGAGGCAACAGTCTGGCCACATGAGACTAGTGTTGAAGTGTCCTTGAGCAAGACACTGAACCCATACCTGCTCCCGATGAGCAGGTGGGTGCCTTGCATTGTTGCCATTATAAAGCGCTTTGGATAAAGGCAATATGTAGATGCACCATTTACAATTACTCACAGGCTGTGTCATCATCAGTCTTTTTGGTCGCTGTCCTTCTGTGTATCAGCCAGAGACCAATCAGCAGCAGCAGTAAGAGCAGCACACCTCCTACAGTCCTACCCACTATCATAGGGATTGGTGAGCCTGGAAGGAGGAGAGGAAGAAAGAAAGATTTAGTTTTGCAGTAAAAAAAAAGGTTTGTCCTTTAGGTTATTTCGTTTGTATCTTGTCATTCATTTCCCATACCATGTGTTTTTGTGATTGTTGCTTTGGTTTATTTTGTTGTTTGAGTTAATTGGAGCATTAACTTTTGTAATGTTATGTTTTAAACTTTCTTTTTTTTTTCATTTGAGATGAGAGATATGACATCCATTCTTACCTGAACAGACGACACCAGCCTCTCCATGACCACAATTATGTACACCAAATCCTCTATGTTGGCACTCAGTTAGAGACGTTTCACTTCCTGAACAACCCACACCATCCATCCAGATTGAACCATACCCTTGGCCAAAATAGGCTCCTCCAGGAGCACTCTGTGCCGTCCCACAGCTCAGCTCTCTGCAAACCACCTCAGCATCATTCAGGTCCCAGTGGTCACTACAGACTGTTCCCCAGCTGTTGTTGTGATAGATCTCCACCCTGCCAGAGCACTGTCCACTACCATCCACCAGCCTCACTAAACCTGAACATGAAGGAAAAAGGTTTGCACCATTGTGATGTTATACAAACAGTTATTTGAGATGAGTGACACACAACCTCCATTCTTACCCGAACAGACGACACCAGCATCCTCATTGTGTTCACAATTCTGTTCACCAAATCCTCCGTGTAGGCACTCAGTTAGAGACGTTTCACTTCCTGAACAACCCACATCATCCATCCAGATTGGATCGTTCCCTTGGCCAAAATAGGCTCCTCCAGGAGCACTCTGTGCCGTCCCACAGTTCAGCTCTCTGCAAACCACCTCAGCTTCATTCAGGTCCCAGTCGCCGTCACAGACTGTTCCCCAGCGGTATTCATGATAGATCTCCACTCTTCCAGAGCACCGAGAAGATCCAACTAATCTGATCTTGGCAGCTTCTAAAAAATTATAATTATAATTACAAATAATAAATAAGAATTCCTCATTTACATTTTAATTTAACAAACTTTTGCTTACCTCCATGTGAAGGTATGTACAGGAAAAAAGACACTGTAGGTGGAAAAAACAGAGTATGTCATTGTCATTGTCATTGTCATTGTCATATTGTCATTGTCATTGTCAAGTTACTTTCAAAGTTTGCAGGAGGGGCCCATTTTGCACAATATGCCACAAATCATGAACTCATAGTCCAATTGGGGTGAAACTTAGCACGCACACTCCAATTAGCTTAAGAAAATGCACCCCAAATGTCTCCGATCCCCACCCCCCACCCATGTACACTCTGTGAATTTGACTCCTGGGATATATAAGAAAACTCAAACCATCATTTTAACAATTCACAATGTCAAAGTTATGTCACAACACATGTCTGGGAATCTCTTAAAGCAGACAACACAGCGCAGAAAAGCTCGGTAATGACCAGTAAATATTCATACACACATGTCAATACCAGATACTATACTATTATAAATTGAGCTAGAATGTTATAAACTCTCTCACTTCACTAAATTCAAATAAAACTTTAAGGATCTGTAAGTGGAAAAGTTACACCTATAGCCACAACCTTATTTTCCATATCTTAAAACATCAATTGATAGAATAATAAAAACTGGCACTCACTCATGTTCAAATACAGGAATATTCTCCATATTACGAGTCCCATGGTGGAGAGACTGATACGGTCCTCTCTGTCAGTCTCCAGTGGAGTTGAAGACTGAACTAGGAAGATGGGAGAGTTCTTTATAATGTGAAAGCTCATCATGAAGAAACTGAGACTTCCTCTTTACTGACATGCAGTTCTCTGCCATTTACATTCTCTGCAGGGATGTAGCTTAACACATTCACCGCCAAAGTTTATTCATAATAAAATCACCCACTGCCAGGGTTTTTAATCATTTTTTTATAGAAACAATGTGAATTATTTGTCCGTTTATTTTTTAACATTGAAGTGAATGGATTTTTTTTTTTTTTTATCTCCTAATTCTTTAGGGTTAGGGTTATAAATTTATACAAAAAAATTAGAGAAACATTTTAGGAATTCAAAAACAGAATAAAAAAATATAATTACCCATTGGCGGTGTAATGCTGTGTAACTTTTTTTCCAATCAAAGTAACAATTGTCGATTAACTGATAATCGATGATCGAGAATTGTGGTGACTGGCCTGCTCTCAGTGTGCACAAGAAATGTCACACTGATCAGTGTAGTGGCATGCAGGATTAGAGGATAGAGTGAGAAGCTCAGTCATCTGTGAGACAAAAGGTGTAGAGACACTGCTGCTTTGCATGGAAAGGAGCCAGCTGAGGTGGCTCAGTCATCTAGTAAAGCTTAATTTACACTGTTAGTTGCGTGCATTGTGTAACTTACAAAAAATAGCAGATCTACAAGCTCACAACAAGTTGCAGTGTGACTTGTTGTGAGCTTGCAGATCTGCTATTTTTTTGTGTGAGACCCCAGCACTTAAAAGTATAAATAAATCAGGCATGATGCATCCCCATTCCTCAAGGGAGGTTTTCCAGGCACACCGGACTGGGGAGAGGCCATGGGACAGATCGAGGACCATTTGGGGTATTATTTCTCCATGCTGGCCTGGGAACACCACGGCATCCCCAGGTCAAAGCTGGCTGATGTGGGAAAGGGAAAGGGAAGTCTGGGATTCTCTGCTGGAACTGCTGCCTCCGCGACCTGATTCTGGATACACGGATAATGATGGACGGACGAACTAATATAAAGTAAATAAAAAATGTTCTCTGCAGTATATATCTTTATTCAAAATAACACAAAATATTTGAACATCCTAACAATTACTTTGGTGTGTGCAGAAATAAAAATAACAAAAGACAATGAGACACTTTTAAGATAGATTTTTGGTCACAAGGGGGCCCCCTGTGCTTTCTTTTTAGAGGGCAGTGAAATGCAGCACACATTCTGTATTTTCATAATCTGTAAAAAGATGAAACATGACCAGGGCCTACATGAGGATCAAAGCACTGCACTCGGTCACATAGAATGTACATAAAATAAAACGATAACTAGATTTTTGGACCAAGATTGATCTCCATGTTAAAGTTTGCAATAGCAACGGCAACAGCAAAACTAAAAGCAATATTACAACCAAAACCAATTCCTTTGTGAGTTTTTATCTATTCTAACTGTTTAGAATAGATTATAATGGTTTCCTGAAAAAATACATCATGCAAAATAATAACAAAGAAGCAGGCTATTTACAGCATAAAATAAATTATATTAGCCTATTTTCAGCTTTAAAATGATTGACATTTTCTTGATCATTGACAGTTTCAAAATCTACAAATCTCAGACCCATCTCCTGAAATCATAATATGTTTATCTTTCAACTGTTATTCAAAAAACATGTATGAAGGGTTTAGTCAACATGAAATACTAACATGTGTTTAAAATATCACACACTTAATAATAAAGTCTGCTTCTATCACAACTCAAAAAAACAAACATGCTGTGTATGTTTTATTCTATTCCATTACAGGTAGGCCTATACAGAGATGGAAAGTACTGTCGTAAACAGCAATACAAGGCAAGAAAAACAAAAAGAAGCACCGTCAATACAGAACAACAGTATATATACCTATACAACTATCCTGCACTATGCAGAAAAACTACGACACAAGGTTATAGTGTCCTCACCGTATCCCACCCCAGAACAATTTAAGTGTCCATTACAATCAGTGCAATGCGAAAGAAAAGCGACATTGTTCACACTGCAATCAGTACAGTAACCGTACCCTAAAAGTGTCATTAGAGGTCAGAGTCCTTGATACATCTATGATTCCAAGTTACTGTATGTTGCGGTTGACTTGGCAGAGCGACCATTGTGTGTCTCGTTGTAAATCCTCAGAGCTACTGGCACAAAGTACCTGCCAAGTCTCATACAGTTCCACCCCGGGTAGGGCCTTGTGTGTGTCTTGCACGCATGTGCGTTCGCACTTTGTTCGCACCTGCAATTGATTTGTTGCAATCAGTTGCAGGTGTTCATGCCCATGGAGCCATACATACACACAGTCACTTGTTGTTGTTGAAGCAGTTGAATGCATTATTTCCAAACAAAAACTCATCCAATAACAGTGACATAGTTATCTTCTTCTTTTTCATCGATGTCATCATGGTCCTCCTCCTCCTCTTCCTCTTCCTCACCCGGGTTGTCAACGTGTTTGTGCATGTTGCTGGCAAGAGAAGATATAAGTTGAGTATAATGTCTATAAGTTAATATAAACAGCAGGAGATGGGAACACATTTAGCCTCCACTAAAACCAACTTGAACTAAACATGAGACCTCATGCACAAGGATGATGATGCTATGATGATTATTACCAGTGGTAGTATTACACTAGTATCCATTTTTTCCACTGAGGTTAATTCTCTTAAGACATTATTCAATTGGGATTCATTTAAAACTATCAGTGTACTGACCCATTGACATAGTCATCGCTGTCATCATCGTTGCCTTGGTGACATGTGAAGGCCGCATTGACGTAGACAGGGTCATCGCTGTCATCATCGTTGCCTTGGTGACATGTGAAGGCCGCATTGACGTAGACAGGGTCATCATGTCCTCCCACTGTGTTGTTGGGGTTCGTCAACCCTTGGAAGAAATGCACACACACATACACCGAATATAACATGGCGCCACTTCTCCATTGAACTCAATGGACGCGGCCACCATCTTCAATTCGGTTTTGAATGGTGTTTTCTGGCTTGATTCTAACCCTTCCTGTAAGTGTAACTGCAATGTTGAGAGCTCAAACGAAAAATTATTAAACAATCTTTGAAATCTAATAGGGCGGATGTGACAATAAAGTTGATTCTGATCCGATTACAATCATTCAGAATATCCGAATGGAACATTAAGGTGGAAAAAACTCCGGAACACAGTGACTGATTGCCACTGTCTAAAGGCAGAGAATAATACAGCTACTGTACATCATCATCTATTTTTTACGTCTTGAGACTCCAGGACAGGCTTCAGACGCACCTCCTGCAGGATACATGGCTCAGATTTGGAACCATTTGATTTGGCGTTATAGGAACCCGTTCCGACCGCATGCCCTTGCTGACGTCGACAGGCAAGGCTCGAAACCACGACCTTCTGCATGGAAGGCATATGCTCTAACCGCTACACTTCTTTTAAAAAGAATACAGCTACATCAGTACACAAATAGTACTCACTCGTATCACTTCATCCTCTTTCCTGTTGTTCACAACCCAAAGACAAGTTCTAATGTTGACAGGAAGGCACAGAATGTACAGTGTATAATTATAAGAGGGAGAATGACGAACTTCCTCATTCCTCAACATCATTTACTCTTTAAAACAAATAACAGTGGAAGTAAAATAATTTGTTATCCTACAACTTTTTTTTTATAGTGTGGGAAATTATTGACATTGGCTTTTTCCGTGGGCATTTAGGGTCAATGAACAGTTTCACATTCAGTCACATCTACTGTACGTCCACATTTACTTTTATTATGGTATACTCAAATGTCATTATCATTAACCATTTTGAACCGGAATTAGAGTCTTCATCCAGGGTTGGGGACCAAGACTGCCGCTAGTTTTGACCAGAGACTTGACCAATTGGAATATATTGATATATCAGAATGAAGATTAGTTATGTTTAGTATTAGGGTGGCAGTGATTCAGGAGGTAGGGTGGCCACTTGGGAATCGGAATGTTCCCAGTTCCCAGCTCTCCCTGGGCTAGTGTTGAAGTGTCCTTGAGCAAGACACTGAACCCATAACTGCTCCCGATGAGCATGGTGGGTGCCTTGCATTGTTGCCATTGTAAAGCACTTTGGATAAAGGCACTATGTAGATGCACCATTTACAGTTACTCACAGGCTGTGTCATCAGTATTTTTGGTCGCTGTCTTTCTGTGTCTCAGACAGAGACCAATCAGCAGCAGAAGTAAGAGTAGGACCACACCTCCTATAGTTCCACCGACTAGCAGAGGGATTCGAGAGGCTGAAAGAAAGAAAGAAAGAAAGAAAGAAAGAAAGAAAGAAAGAAAGAAAGAAAGAAAAATGAGAAAGATACAAGTAACAGAGATCAGGTTTGTGATAGTGTGTGTATTTGCTGATCCTTTATATAAATAATCTTCTTACGGTTGACTGAGACACTGAGCAGCTCTGAGCATTTAGAAGTGAAATTGCGAGTGGAGACGGTGACTTCATAGACACAGCTGTAGTTGCTCTGGTCTTTATACTTTGCTGCAGGGAACTGGAAAGAAGCAGAGTGGTTGACCGCTGCCTTCATGTCAGTCATGTTGGAGCCAGATAAGGTGAGGTAGAAGATGCCTCCAGGATACTGGGTGAGAATGGAGCAGGTGATGGAGAAGCTGTAACCCCTGGTGACCTCTGAATGCCCTGGACCCCAGACCAGCACTGCGTATGGAGTTGTCAGAGAGATGTTGGCCTGCGGCAGCCTCACTGCTCACAGAGAAACATATTTCATACGTTTACACCAGACTAATTATAAACGTTGGTGTATACCATTGAGTCCAGGGTGTGAATTCTTATACATTTTAAGCAGCTAACAAAATTTAATAAATGCAAAAGTTTTTTCCTCACCTGTAACATAGAACCTAACAAGGTCACTTTGAGATTGGAAGCTTCTGCTTGAAACTGTTGTATCATACTGACATCGGTACGACCCTTCATGCTCAAAGTTAACATTAGGGATTTTGAAGGTACCGGTATAGGATCTTCCTCTGGTCATTTTGCCCTTTCTAAATGAACCGGAGGTCTGCTGCAAAGTGAAGGTTCCACCCAAATGCTGAGTTGAGATGGCACAGGTGATGTTAACTGTGTTACCCCAGATAACCTCACTGACAGGATTCACTGAGATGCTGGGCTTTGGGAGAATCACTGAAATAGTAGGATATGAATGGGGAAGAGAAGAAAAACATTTTAATTATTAGCATTGTATATTACTAGAGGTCCGGCCCGCTAGCCGCGCACGGGGCTCTAGACACCTTTTAATATGTAATTGATAGATGTTGCCATGTCCATTAATTGTAAGCGACTTGTAAGCGACTTTGAGCGAGGAGGAATGGAGGAGAATTCACAGAGCGGATTGCTTATTTGTCGCGCACAACCTGGCAACGTTGTTTCCGTGAATACTGTAGCGTAGTTGATAATGTTGTCTTTGGGATGTACATGGCACGTGAATGACGGACATATTACCGTGAGTGTGGTGTGATAGAGACATGACTAAAGTGAAAGCAACGGCGCTGGTTGAAGCGAAGTGGTTGCGTGTGTTGTTGTTGTGGGGAGATTTCAATGGCGGCTAAAGGGAACAAAATGGTGTACCCGAAATGTTGTCTGGCTCGCGGTGTTTCGGTTGCGCTCGGCAGTGGTCGGCGGTGACGCTAGGGAACAACATGGTCGACCGTAATGTTGTGAGTTTGTGCTGGCCGCAATTAATTATGCTCCGATGAGGCAAATGTGTGGTGAGCAATGAAAAGTAGCCTACGCCACCCGTAAATTAATTGTGCGCGTTGTGGCTTGTGTTGTTAGTGACATGTGATATGTTGTTGTTGTGTTTACTGCGAAACAATGACATGGGGAAATTATGGCTTTTCATCTTTCCAATGTATAATAGATTAGGGCCCGAGCAGCTACTGTATGATGCCGGTCATTCTTGTTCTTTTCTCTTCCAATGAGGAAACCTGCCTTCCCATGCATGAAAATTAACAAAAAATTGCACACAGGTCCATTCCTATGACACACTTCCTCAACTGGCACTGTGGGCCGATACTCCTAATGGTGGTGCTAAAGTAATCATCTACATTTTAAAACTTGCTATCACTTTGAAACTTTCCCCAAAATGTAGGGACATGTTCATGTAACAGGCACCGCCAACTCGGTGTATGAGTAGCATCAACAAAAATGTATAAAATGTGTTAATCTGTTGAAAAATAGCAGATCTACAAGCTCACAACACGTCGCATCGCAACGCGTTGTGAGCTTGTAGATCGTTTAAATAGGGCTGAAGTGGTTAATGTATGTTTTGTAATATTAATTCTTTTTTTTTTTTTTTTAAACAATATATTTATTGGCATTTTCAATTATATGACATACATAATATGACTTTTGTATTAAATGTCTCTAAATAATCAAATAAAAACAGAGCAAAAGACATCACATAGAAATCATACACATACATAACATGACAACCAAAAACAGAAAAATACATTACAAAAACATCAGAAAATCAAAAAACAAAAACCAACAAAAAAAAGTCTTCCTTCCCACAGTATGAAATAGCAGATATATTTGCAGAAGTATTTACACAGGTCCCAAAGGGTTACCTTCCATAAACTGTATGAACTGTCCCCAAATTTCTTGAAAGATGGCAGATTTCTTTTTAATGGCAAAGGTGAGCTTCTCAAGTGCAAGACAATTTGATAATTCTCTATACCATTGTCTGATGTCTGGTTTATCTGGGTTTTTCCAAAAGAGCGCAATTGTATGTTTAGCCTGGAGAAGAGAGTATATAATCATACTCTTTTTTTTACTGTTAATTTTGAGATTATCAGGAAATATGCCCAGAATGCACAGCTGTGGGCAGATAGGAATATTTTCTGAGACTATCTGGGATAGTATACCAAGTACTTCTTTCCAGAACTTCATGATCTCTGGGCATTGCCATAAACAGTGAAATAATGTACCCTTTTCCACATTGCACTTTACACATTCGTCTGGTGTATTAGGATCAAAATGATGAAGTAGAGAAGGAGTAATATACGTTCGCATCAGCCATTTGTATTGTAATAACTTGTATCTGGTATTGATTGTCTGCGTTTGAGCTTTATAGCAAACCCTCTGCCAATCTTCAACGCTTATTTCTACATTTAAATCACTGCACCAGGCCAATCTTCTATCCTCCGAGGATTCCCCAGACATCTTAACAAACGCATTATAAATCAAAGATACTTGACCATGACCATCAGAATAATCTACTATCATTTTTTCCAAAACTGATAGAGATGGCAGTTGAGTTGAGTTATTTTGGTTTTTTAAGATAAAACTTCTTATCTGTAAGTACTTAAAAAAATGGTTTAATGGGATATTATATTTCCTGCAAAGTCCTTCAAAAGACAGAAGCACATCAACTTCATACATATCTGAGATCTTGGCAACACCCTTGTCTGCCCATGATTTAAACCCCCTGTCATGGCTCCCTGGTTTAAACTCCTGGTTGCCCCACAGGGGGGAAAAACGTGAGAGTTTAGAATCTGAACCAAAGTATTTCTGTGCCTTAAACCAAATTTCAATCGTGTTCTTAACAAAGGGGTTCTTTGTCTTACTTTTTAAATTCTTAAGAGAGTCAGAATATAAATAAAGGTTCAAAGGCAGGGAGGATGTTGTGTTACGCTCCATCTGTACCCAAGATGTGCCTGCTTCGTCAGAGAACCAGAACATTGCTGCTCTTATTTGAGTGGCCATATAATACCAGTAGAGATTGGGGAGCTTTAACCCCCCTCTTTCATATGGCAAGAAAAGTAGGGACAATCGTAATCTGGGTTTCTTTTCGTTCCAAATGAAGTTAGTAATGAGTTTTTTCATTTTAGTAAAGAATGAGGGGGGTGGACTCAGCGGTAATGATTGAAATAAATATAAAAATTTGGGTAGAATATTCATTTTAATTATGTTAATACGGCCAATTAATGACAAGGGAAGTAGTGTCCATCTATTAATAGATGCTGTAACTGAGGTCATAATAGGATCATAATTTGATGGAATCAGGTCTTCTATCTTGGGGGTTATCTTTATTCCCAAATACGTAAATCCTTGTGGTGAATTGTGAAAAACCGTATTAACTGGTGGGCTAAGTCTCTCTGATTCTTTTAGGAAAAGAATGTTGGATTTGGTGTCATTTACCTTGTAGCCTGAAAATGCACCAAAACCTTTAATTAGTTCTAGGAGGGACGGCAGTGACTGAGCCAAATTTCTCACAAATACTAATATATCGTCCGCGTAGAGAGCCAGACGGTTCTCAACACCACCTACTGTTATACCAGTGATTGTCGGGCGGGCTCTGACAGCTATGGCGAGCATTTCAACAGCGAGCGTGAACAGTAATGGAGAGAGAGGACAACCCTGTCTTGTGGACCTAGATAGCTTAAACGGAACAGATATTATACCATTGGTCATAACTTCTGCCATTGGGTTATCATAAAGCACTTTAATCCATTTACAGAACTTCTCCCCCAATCCGAAACGAGCTAGTACCTCAAAGAGATACGGCCATTCCACCCTGTCGAAAGCTTTCTCCGCATCCAGGGACAAAATGGCCGCCCCCGAGGTTTCCTTCATTTCGTTAATAACATTAATAGCTCTTCTAATGTTATGGAAGGCTTGTCGCCCCTTGACAAAACCATTCTGGTCGAGACCTATCAAAGATGGTAAGTAACCGTCCAATCTCAAGGCTAATGTCTTTGCTAATAGCTTTGTGTCAGAGTTAAGTAGTGATATTGGTCTATAGCTCTCACATCTGGAGGGAGATTTTCCTGGTTTTAAGATAACTGTTATCAGGGCACTCTGCAATGTTGGTGGAAGGCCCTTTTCAAAGGCCTCCGTTATCATTTCTAGGAACGGGGGTAGTAATTTCCCTTTAAATATTTTATACATGTCAATAGGAATCCCGTCGGGGCCTGGAGCCTTTCCCCCACTCATTACACCCATCGCTTCAACCAGCTCTGCAAGCTGTATTGGTCTATCAAGTAGATTTCTTGCCTCTTCAGGCAGCCTGGGAATCTCAAGGCCATCCAAGAATGTTGTTTGTAATTCTGGGTTTGAGGGAGGTTCCGAAGTATATAGTTTCTCATAATAGGCTTTAAATGTATCATTTATTTCTTTGGGATCTACTGTCAGTGTTCCTGATACGTTAGTTATTTCACTTATGGCTCTCTCACTTTGTAGAGCTTTGATTCGCCATGCTAATAATTTCCCCGCTTTTTCACCCTGCTCATAAAAGGATTGGCTAAGCCTGGTCAGGTCAGAAAGGTCTTTATTTGAAGATAATTCATTGTATTGAGCTCTTTTTATAGCTACTTTTTGTTGTAGTTCAGGGGTGTCATTTGAAAATAATTCCCTTTCAAGTTGTCCAATTTCTTTTTCCAATTCTAACATCTGTCGTTTAAATTTATTGGATTTAGAGCTTGTATAACTGATAATTTGTCCGCGAATATAGGCTTTGAAAGCTTCCCATCGGACAGAGGGGGAGGTCTGTGTAGTATTTATTTCAAAAAATGTGTCTATATGTCCCTCTATATATTTGACAAACTCAGGATAATGCAGCCACTTTGTATCAAATCGCCATCTTGGTGGTCCTTTGAAAGTTTTTGTTGGTGCGTAGTCAATGGTCAATGGTGCATGGTCCGAGATCAGAATGCTATTATACCAACAACCTTTAATATTTGACACAAGACCCTTTGAAATCAAAAATAGATCAATGCGAGAGTGAGTGCGATACGTGGCAGAATAACACGAGAACTCCTTTTTGCCTGGGTTTAAATCCCTCCAAATATCACACAGGCTTAGTTCCGACATAAAATGTGATATCACTTTTCTTGCCTGCACATGGGAAACGTCTCGCCCCGTCGATCTGTCGATAGCAGGGCATGGCGTCACATTCACGTCTCCCCCCAATAAGATATTACCTCTTAATGTAGATAGTATTAAAAATAGGTTATTGAAGAACTGTGGGTCATCATTATTTGGCCCATATACATTGACCACGTTTAAGTGCTCACCCAGTAGTGTTCCCTGTAGTATTATATATCTTCCTCCTGTGTCCTTAGAAATGTTATTGATCTGGAAGGGGATGGATTTATGGATTAGAATTGCTACCCCTCTCGCCTGTGATGTATAGTTTGCTGTTATGACTTGTCCCTGCCATCTCCTCTTTAGTTTTAATTCTTCGTTTGTTGTCAAATGGGTTTCCTGCAATAACACCAGTTTCGATTGCATGTGTTTTATCCTAGTCATTACCTGTTTTATCTTAGCTAATCTGCCTAACCCCCTCACATTCCAACTAGATATTTTAAAATTATTGAATGCCATTAATCAGTTTGTAGAGAGATCGTATATAAAGGAACCCTGTAGAGCCGAAATGTCCGCTTTGGCGGTTTAAAGTGGAAGACCTTTCTGCTGAATACACACATTAAAGTAGAAGGGGAAGAAAAACAAAAAGACCCATATTCAAACACATATATGAAAAATAAAAAACTATACATAAACATATCAACTCCTCTCGACTGCCTAAACAAATTGCAGTCCAACTTAACACCTATCTGAGATTCCTAGGTTATAGACAACCGATCCTTCAAAGAGGAGCGGTTACGAACAAAACCTACAACAATACACAAAATCCTACTCCGACCGTAGAAAAGTGTATTTTTAGTTCTTAACCCGACATAAAAACAAAATTATCAACAACAAATTAACTCCATCAAAATCAACTATTTGACATATCAAAAGATGAAACATGTTTCATCCCCAAAGTTTACTAGCCCATGACCTGCTGAAACAAACAATCCTCAAGACCTGTAAAAAAAATAAAAATAAAACATTTCTTCCTTCTCTTTTTTTTTTTTTTTTTTTTTTGTAAAATAAAAGTGGAGGTGTCTAGAACCTGAGTATCATATGAGGATCTTACAAAAAAAACAAGACAATATAATATGATATAAACTCAAATATGTAGTCCAATTGAGAAACTCCATCCTCAGCTATTTCACATCTAAAGTAAGTCAAATGTCCCTTATTACAGTAAGTATAATTAGAAGCAATAACAAAAGGCAACAAAGAACTTTGTATGTCCAGTCTATACTTTTGAGAATGGAAAAAGGGGTGGTTCTATTTGATTCACATAAAAAGGACCGTGGTTACATACGTAACCTAACGTAACGTTACCTTTCTGGAATGTTGTTTTAGTAAAATAAAAGTGGAGGTATCTAGAACCTAAGTATCATATGAGGATCTTAAAAGCCAAGACAATATAATATGATATAACCTCAAATATGTAGTCCAATTGAAAAACTCCATCCTCAGCTATTTCACCTCTAAAGTAAATCAAATGACCCTTATTACAGTAAGTATAATTAGAAGCAATAACAAAAGGCAACAAAGAACTTTGTATGTCCAGTCCATACCTTTGAGAATGGAAAAAGGGGTGGTTCTATTTGAATCACATAAAAAGGACCATGGTTACATATGTAACCTAACGTAACGTTACCTTTCTGGAATGTTGTTAGACCCGACCGTCATCTCACACTGAGGAGTTCAGTCAGCATGTCAAAATCAAATGGTGGAGCAAACTCCAATTTTAGATAGTCCACAATAGGTCCATAGTGTCTTGTCTAAAGCCAAAAATAAATAAAATATATAATCGTATTAAAAATAACAATACAAATAAAAAGATAATCCTCTGGTGTGCATCCTCCTCTCCAAAAGAAAGAAAAAAAAGAGAAAAAAGTCCGCTCAGATTAACAGTTCAGATCTCAGGTCAAAGTGAAAAAGTACATCTTCATGTCTCCATTTAACAAAAAAAAACAACAGTCACGGTTCTTCAAAAGTAAACATCCTCCCCCATCATGTCTCCTGTTCGGCTCCCTGCTGCTGACGTTCCACAATCTTCAGATTCTTTAAGAAGGTTCCGACCTCAGCTGGGGTTTCAAACATATGACGTTTTCCTCCGTGGTTTAGGCGGAATTTGGTGGGGTGAATTATGCCAAAATCGTCAATTCCATGGGCTCTGAGATCTTTTTTCACGGCATCATATTTTTTCCTCTCTTCCATCACAGCATGTGGGTGGTCGTTAAAGAACATTATATGCTGGGTACCGTGCATCATCTTCCCTTTAGCCCGGGCCGTTCTCATCACCTTTGTTTTATCTCTGAAGTTTAAGAACTTCAAGATGAGTGGTCTAGGTTTAGCCGCCGTCGCCGTCGTCGTCCTGGGCTTTCCTAGGCGATGTCCGCGTTCTACGGGTGAATGGGAGGAAAATACCCCTGGGTCGCCGATCAAATCAGGTATCCACTTCTCCAGGAACCCCTCCACATCTGTGCCTTCAGTACTTTCTGCCAGGCCCACTATAATCATGTTATTTCGCCTTCCGCGTGAGTCCAAATCTAAGCATTTGCTGGTGAGAGAGACAACTAGTTCTTGCATCATGTCCAATTTGGTTCCCATTGCTGTGGCGGCGTCTTCTGCTGTGCTAATGCGAGTTTCAGCCTCGTCCATTCTCCTTGAGTACGCATTTAGGTCTTTTTTTATTCCTTGTATGGCATTTAGGACCTCATCATGTCTTGTATTGACGTCTGCCCTCAATGAATGAATTGCGGCCAGAACCTCGTTGTCCTTGTTGACGTTGTGAGAGGCGCTAGCTTCTTGGTTAGCATTAGCACCAGCCATAGTGACGCCACAGTCCCCGTCGTGTCCAGTCTCCTTTAGGCTGTTTTTTTTTTCTTTTTGTTGCTTTCTTGTATTCATTCCCACTTTCTACACAAAATGTGCTCTTTATGTTAAGTCTTTTGTGGATGTAAGCGGGTAGTTAAAGTAAATCGGTCGGAGCGTTTGGAGTTGCGACTGTTCAGCTGTCCGCCATAACCGGACTCCCGTAATATTAATTCTAATCTACAAAGTAACTAGTAACTAAAGTTTTCCAAAAAATGTTGTGGAGTAAAAAGTACAATATTTGCCTCTGAGATGTACTGGAGTAGAAGTAAAAGTATTGAGGATTGGAGTACCTCAGAACTGTACTTAAGTACAATACTTGAGTAAATGTACTTAGTTACTTTCCACCACTGCCAGATACTTGGTAGAGCAATTGATCATGTCAACGGAGGGCATAGATGAGTTTCATGCTGTGGTATAACCTATAAGCAGAGACTATAAGCAGAAGTGGAAGTACAATTCTGCAAAAGGTTCCTTTAAACAGCACTTTTTTACTTGCTTGTATTTCTCACTAAATCCATGTACTGAACAGTTAACTAACATGGTGTGTGCCTGGGTAGCTTGGTCGGTAGGGCACTCCACTTTGAGTCACAAGGTTCTGCGTACGATATCAGGCATTGCCAACTCAGTATGAGTATCAACTAAACTCTGCACATAGGTCCAGACCGGCCTGACCATTGCTGCACAGCAGCTGTACTTTCAGAATTATGTCACTACATTGTTAAGTAAAATTATTATTTCATTGTTAATGAAATAGTTATTTCCTCACCTGTAACATAGAACAAAACAGGGTCACTTTGAGGAGATTGGAAGGGTCTGCTTGAAACTGTTGTATCATACTGACATTTGTACCACCCTTCATGGACAAAGTCCACATTAGGGATGTTGAAGGTATAGGAACTGCCTCTGGTAATTTTGCCCTTTCTAAATGAACCGTACATCTGCTGCAAAGTGAAGGTTCCTCCCAAATGCAGAGTTGAGACGGAACAGGTGATGTTAACTGTGTTACCCCAGGTAACCTCACTGACAGGATTCACTGAGATGCTGGGCTTTGGGAGAGTCACTGAAAATAGTAGCATATGAATGTAAAATAATAAACCGTTTTAATAATTGTTGTATATTATTTTATTTGTCAGGTTTTGACAAATGCCTAGTTTGACAATGTATATTTGTAGTTTGTGCTTTTATAAAGCCAATCAAGCCTACTTTCTGGATGTTATGTCACTTGGAAACAAGTAGTAGTTTGACAGATGATTTAAGCACGGAAACCCTCTATCTATTCTTAGTAAAAACAGACCTCAGTTACAGCTGTACTTGGACCGCTTTTTTCCATCTACACCAAATCTCTTCGCCAAAAATAGCCGATCTGTAAGTCACTTGTAGATCGGCTATTTTCGGCGAATGTTCCCACCAGAATAGGCATGCTGGGGTTCAAGTGGTTAAAACATGCCATCAATGTAGACTGAGACATTTTTCTACAATCGTTTTTATTTCCCTCTAATCTATGTCAAAGGCCAATTATAATAATAATAATAACATACTACGTAGTTCCATTAATCATAGTTTAGTCTAGTTGGAGCTGGATCCTCGGCTAGGTTTGTAGAGTTTCTACCATGATCTCCTGCTCCAAAAGGTCCCATAAAAACTCCTGACTCACCAACAATGATGTTAACTGCGCTGCTGTAGGAGCTTGTTGTGGTGCTGTGAGTTGAGTATTGACAAGTATAACGTCCCTGGTGAGAAGAGTCAACACTGGACAGTGTTAACGTCTCACCATTGGTCTGAAGTCCAATGGACGATCCATCCTTGTAAAAGTTAACAAGAAGAGGTGTACAGAGCTGGGGTGAAACTGAGCAAGTGAGGATCAACTGCTCTCGTGGTGAGAGAGCTGAATTGGATGCAGACAATCTAGGCGCTGGTCCAGAAGATGGTCCTGCAGAACAAAACATCTCACATTGAACAACTGCTGTTCCAGATCACTATTTGAAGCAACTGCAATCATGAATTAAGTGTTAATGCTTTTGAGAATATTGAACTCCTCTCATTCAGTGAATTGGAATCAAATATTCATCCAGGTTCTATCAACATTTCTCATTAAGTTCAATCAGTTTACATATCTTACCTGAACAAACAACACCAACATCTTCTGAATGGCCACAGTTATGTTTCCCAAATCCTGGATGTGAACACTGAGTCAAAGAGCATTCAGTACCAGAACAAGCAACATTATCCATCCAGATCTGACCAATGCCTTTTGCATAATTTTTTGTGAGAGCGGCTGTAACGCTCCCACAACCCAGCGCTCTACAAACCACCGCGGCATCATTGCTGTCCCAGGCGTCGTCGCACACCGTCCCCCACTGACCACTATGATAGACCTCCACCCTGCCAGAGCACTGTCCACCACCTACTAGCCTCACCACTGGACCTGGACAGAAAGAGAGAAAATGACACACATCCCACAGTTCAGCTCTCTGCAAACCACCTCAGTATCATTCAGATCCCAGAAGTCATCACAGACTGTTCCCCAGTGGTTGTTGTAAAAGATCTCCACTCTTCCAGAGCACAGAGAAGACCCGACTAATCTGATCTGGGCAGCTTCTATTAACCAAAACCAAACATTCACATTTTAAATGTAATTTCATTAACTGTTTATTTTGTCAAAATATATATATATTAAAAAAAATCAGAGACGATGCTGACCTGTATGTGAAGGTATGTACAGGAAAACAGACACTGTAGGTGGAAAAGCAGAGCACACTGAGTTACTTTCATGTTTTCCTATGTGGCATTACTCTATGAAACACATTGACGTGGATGACAACATCTACATAGCTTTCTGTCATTTGTGTCCATTTTAGTAAAACCTAGATTATGTAAACTTTTTCCGCAGTGAAAATCTTCTTAATAACAGCTCAGTAGGGCTGTAGTGTCACGATTACAATTTTAAGTTGATGATTATTGTCACACTAATAATTCGTTTTTGGCATTGAACATATGAATAAATACAAAAATTCTGTTTGCCTTCACCATGGACACATGATGAAACCATGTGATGGTTGAAGAATCTGAAGACCCCAGCAGCTGCAAAGTGATCAAACCAAGCTAAACACGATGCAGTGATAACTTAAAGGGATAGTTCACCCCCAAAAATGTTTTTTTTTAATCGATTACACACCCCATGGAGACTTGAATTCATGGAGACTTTTTTGTTTTTGTCGCATTCCTAAGCCAATAATTTGATGACCGGCGGCGGCTCTGGTAAAGTGTCAAGTTTGAGTCTCCTACCGGAGACATTAGCATCTTTCCGCCGGAAAGAAAAAAATATATCAATGAATTCAAGGCTTCATGAGGTGTGTAATTGATAGAAAATAAGTCATATTACATAATGATAGGTAAACAAATGACAGCAATAAATGATTATACAGCAGCAGCATATAATAGATTTAGGTATATCATTGTTGTTGGCAGAGGATTCACTGTAAGATTATTAGTTTTTGTTTGTTTTTTACATGCCAATTGCCAATCCAAACATACTGTAGGCCCACAGCTGTATATTCATGCGGAGAAATGTACACTCTGTGAATTTGACCCCTGGGATATATCAGAAGACTGAAATAATCAAACAGTCATAACAACTCATAATGTCAATGTCACAATACATTTCTGTCAAAGTCAATTTGTTCCATATAAACTCTCTCACTTCGCTAAGATTCAAATAGAAACGTTAAGTACAGTATCTGAAAAGGGGAAATATATTTTCTATATTTTAATATAATTATCAATTGATCAAAGAATAAAAAATGGCACTCACTCAGGTTGAAATACAGGATTTTTCTCCATATTACGAGTCTCATGGCGGAGAAACTGATAGTATTTTCTGCCAGTCTCCAGTTGAAGACTGAACTAGGAAGATGTGGTGAGTTCTTTATAATGCTCATCTAAGAAACCACATGAACCACATCATGAATGATGAGACTACCTCTTATACTGATATACATTTAGTTCTCTGACATTTACAGTCTCTGCAGGGAAGTTGCTTAAAGTTGTACAATGCAAATTCACAACTAACGATTTTTAGCAACCTCTGCTGGTCACTACCGTCACTGCATACAATTTCCGGAGTCCTCGATTACCCAGAATTCCATTCGTTTTCACCGGAAGCCGGAAGCGTTTCAAAAAGCGATCTTTTAATTGTTTTATACTATCTACGGATCGTTTCTCTTAGCCAGTGGAGCATTAGTTACCATGAGCTGAGCTTTCTTTTTCTGTTCTTTTTCGATCTTCTAATCCTACATTATCTTAAAATCAGCGTGAGGTTCCTTTTTGTTAATAGCGCGGTAGTTCCTGGCCAAACAGGAAACCGTTGCGGTAGTTCCTGAGGACGTCGGCCACGACGTCATGACGTTGGCCAGGAACGTCATTTTCCCGGGAAAGTCCCCCCCGTACACGTTCAATAGAAAATATATAAATAAAAGGCTTCCGGGGGTGAAATTCACGGAGTGGGTGTTGTGAAACTTTTGCCACTCGCAAAAGATATACAATTTAACTTTAGTTTTGTTGAAAACGTTACCTAGTATTACTTTAAAGTCATGCTGTGTAACTTTATTTCCCCAATTAAACAAAAGTAACAATGTTCGATTAACTGATAATCGATGATCGAGAATTGTGGTGACTGGCCTGCTCTCAGTGTGCACAAGAAATGTCACACTGATCAGTGTGAGAGATAGATTCCAGGATAGAGCGAGAAGCTCAGTCATCCCTGAGACAAAAGGTGTAGAGACACTGCTGATTTGCATGGAAAGGAGCCAGCTCATCTAGTAAAACTTAATTTAGCTGCGCGCATTGTGTAAACATACTGAAAGTAGCAGATCTACAAGCTCACAACAAGTTGCAGCGTGACTCGTTGTGAGCTTGTAGATCTGCTATTTTTGGCGAGAGACGCCAGCGCACAACTAATTATAAATTAGAAAAAGTGCTCCTCGGAGCACAGGTCTCCGCCAGGTCAGGTAGGTCATTGTGGGCCAGCAATGTTCGGAATTTGCCAATCAGGATGGAATATGAAATATCGGATGGATCCGTCTTGATCACTTGACTATAGAGATAATGTGTACCGATTTGCGTGATGTTTGGAAAAAATCTTTGGGAATAATATAAAAAAATATGTTTTGCAAAAATCGGCCTCCTGGTGGCGCTATATAAAAACCCTAAAAATATCACATGGATGCACCTGGGAGTAGTGTCCTTTATGCGGCATATCATTACACCCTAATGGCCACTGGGGGAATAGGTGGCGCTGTTGCGCACATTTCTATTTATATTAATCTATATATATATATCTATTAATATATACATAAAAATAGCCTTTCTATTAATAACATCATTATAAATAGATTTAATCCGAATAGGTATATTTAGAATTTAATATTAATAGGTCATGTGGTGTTAGTGTTTTTAAAATAACTTATGATAGCCAAGGTGTTTGGGGGTGTGTTCTATTATGTATATGCATTGTGGGTAGGGGGTTACTATAAGGTATATATAGGGAAGGGTATGGGTGTTCAGTATCTGCTCTTACTCTCTCATTTTGTATGACAATATGGCGTCTAAGAATGTTGAAGGTACGTCTGATACTGATCTTCATGCTAATGTTAATGATGTAATGCTCGATGGAAATATTTTTCATGCTCCTAAAAAGAAGAACGGTGGAATCCGTAGATGTACTAGGAGTAATGATCATGTATTACATATAGTGTACGACGGTGAAGATAGGTGCGTATAGGATTGCTATTATAGATATATGATTATAGACTGTATTCTAATGTCTGAGGGGGGGGTGGGCCAGAGAGGACTCTAGAGCATACGCATCCTGATATGTATAAAAAAATAGAATCCTATTTGCTATACAGCGGTATGATATGGACTACCTGTAAGGAGTGTTCGATCAGATTGATGAACCAATCCCCGGAGGATGTTTCAGTTACGAATACAAATACATCAGGAGAAAGATTCTTTACGACAATAATACGTATAGTTACTATGATACTCTGTATACCGATCCTTTGCTGTGTGAATCGAGGGTCAACAGAAGACTCGATTTCTGATGAATCTCAATAAAAATGGTAAATAGTGGGGGGGTATTTTTTTTTTTTTTGTTTTTTTTTTTTTAATTATTTTATATGTATATTTGATTATACATATCACCGGATATTAATTATAAATATAATGTACATGTTTTATCCAGAACAATGTACTCATAACATGTGTGTCTCTACAGATAATGAGACTGATTATACGGCGTCTCATTTAGAGGATGATACCGTCACCGCATGGATAAAGGAGTATGGACAGACCAATGGACAGCAAAATCGGTCATCACCGCTCACTCCAGAGCATTGTGACACATCGCTATATACAGATAAGGATCAGCGTTTGGGTCCTGAGGAAATTTCAGTGTTGAGAGGAGTGTTAGGATGGCTTACTGAGACGGTGATTCTGAAGAAACTACAAGCAGACTGTTATGGTTGTAAAGTCAACCATCCTAGTCAATTGCATCATCCATGTATGAACGAACAAGATTCTTTTTATTTCGAGAGACATTATGAGGACATATACGCTAAGGTGTTTAAACCTTCATTGAGTAATGCTTTAGAGTATGTATTGTATACATTATGTGGAAAAGAGGTGTCAGCGTATAGAATTCTAGGAGCAGCCGATGTTATTATGTGTGAGTGGATCTCTGAACCATATATTATAGAGAAGCTGAGAGATATTAGAGATACCCTCGTAACATATAAGATTCAACCGGTCGTGGTGGAATGTGAACATAGATGGGCCGAAGCTCCTCAGAAATCACCATACCAATGGTGAATATAATGGGGGGACAGGTTAGTGTTGCGGAATGTGTTTACGATAGACTTATAACCCTTATTAATACTGTAATTGAACAGTATATAAACCCTGGTGTAATTATATCGTTGCCACAGGGGTATGATATTTTTAAAAGTCATATTCATTATGTAAAAACTAATAATACTACATATAAAGAGTTAATAACACAATATGTTAATCGTAAGGTTTGTGTTATTAATGATATAACCGTAAGGGGTGTAGTTGATAGTTTTTATGATAAAAAACAAGGAGATTCAAAAGGATTGGGGTATGTTGTGATTATGTGTGCGTATATAGTTGATATGAGTGTCTTAAAGTATCAACAAGGTACACATGATTGGTCTATGCGTAATGTTGTATATGTTGTACAGAGGATGATTGATATAGATGAGGTATCGTGTACATTGTATATGAACATGATTGATAACGGTATATGTTTTTAATAATCATGTAAATAAAAAGTATGTGTATCTATATAATGTATTCATTGATGTTCATGGTGTCATGATGGAAGGAGTTTTACAGAAGATCTATTATGATGCGGGTAACCCTGGAGGGTTAGGCGGGGTATCCAGGTTGATCACAGCTGTGAAAACAGAGGAAGGGGTTACCCCTAAAATAACAGAGGTTAAACATTGGTTAGAGAAACAGGATGTTTACACCCTACACGCTCCAGCTGGGAGGTTTTTTCAGAGAAACAGGGTGTTTGTCAGCGGAATAGATAGACAATTTCAAGTCGATCTAGTGGAAATGGGGGAATATTCTAAAGAAAATGATGGAGTACGTTATCTTTTAACATGTATAGATGTATTTTCAAAATATGCATGGGTTAGACCCTTACATAATAAGACAGGGGCATGTGTCACAGAAGCCTTTAAAGACATTTTGAGCGAGGGGCGGGTCCCTCAAAAATTACAAACGGACGCTGGAAAGGAATTCTATAATAAGACATTCCACCAATTGACGAGTGACTATGAGATTAAGCATTTCTCAACGGGTAATGAGACAAAAGCTAGCATAGTGGAGCGTTTTAACCGTAGTTTTAAATCAAAGATGTGGCGATACTTGACATCGGTCAATTCACGACGATATATAGATGTTCTACAACAGTTAGTTGAAGCGTATAACGGTTCATACCATAGATCCATCAAAATGACCCCCGCTACAGTTAATAAGGATAATGAGCATGTAGTGTTCAATAACCTATACAGGTCTAAGAATAAGGATACGATTAAATTTAAATATAGCATAGGAGACACTGTACGTATGTCTAAACATAGGGGTGTATTTAGGAAAGGGTATGAGCAGACATTTACAGATGAATTCTTTAAAATAAAAGAATGTGTCCATAGGATCCCTCCCGTATACAAGCTGCAAGATACAGCGGATGAGGACATACAGGGTACATTTTATGAAAAGGAGCTCCAGAAAGTTATTATAGATGAAAATAAAGATTTTAAAATAGAAAAGATATTAAAAAAGAAGAAGAGGGGAGGGCAGAAAATAGTATTAGTGAAATGGCTAGGATGGGGTGATAAGTTCAACTCTTGGATACCTGAAGCTCAAATTATTGATCTAGCATAGAAGATTGTCATTATATGAATCCTTTTTAAAAGCAGGGTGTCTAGAATATATATGTTCATAAGGGATCAGGAGGTTGAGTAGCATACAAAGGTGTATATACATGATGGACGGTCAAGGGTTCTATATAACCCTACCCAGTAATGCTTCTATTGACGTATATCCGAATAATAAGATATGGCATTATAGAACCAAACTATCAAAACCTATTACCCTCAAAGAGCCTTACGAAGTGGGTTTAATCGAGTTACAATACCCACGCAATTGGAATAGTTTCCCTGCGGAGGATGGTTGGATAACCATTATTGACAGTAAATCCAATGGAGCAGGCCCGGTGTTAATATTACCCCCGGGGGTATATGGTAGTGTACATAAGATTATTAAGGAGATAAATATTTTGTTACATGGAGATAGTAGTACAAAGAGGTTAACCATACTGTATAATGTTATAAAAAACAGGGTATTTTTTAGTTCAACTGAAGGAGGATTGTGTATAGTGTTTAGAGGTAGTCTGGCAATAATTCTAGGATTTAAACCGGGGGTTCCTTTTGAAATACCTACATCAAAAGAGGCAAAACGTGTTGCTCCGCATCCTGCTGATATATACGGTGGCTGTTATAATATATACGTCTACACAGACATTGCAGATTATCAGTTAGTGGGTGACAGTTATGTTCGTCTTTTGAGAAGTATAAATATCACAGACGAAACCAAAGACATGCCACATAGTGTGTACGACAAGCCGCATTACACCGCTTTATCCAGATCTACGATAGGGGATATCGAGATATCCTTAAAGACCGATCAAAATCTATACGTTCCATTTACATACGGAAAGGTGATTGTTAAATTACACTTTAGACCTATTAGACATAGATCATAATGAGAGGGTCTCCTCATATTAGTAATGATGGGCGTTATATGGCCTATTATACAAATCAAGCAGGATCAGGATTACCGGGGTTTACGGGTTCAGCGACTCAATACGGCTCAGGGTTAGGGGGTATGTTTAGAAGTCTTTTCCGGTTTGCAATGCCCCTTCTAAAG
Organism: Gymnoscopelus braueri; assembly: GCF_963280865.1. Classification (NCBI taxonomy): domain Eukaryota; kingdom Metazoa; phylum Chordata; class Actinopteri; order Myctophiformes; family Myctophidae; genus Gymnoscopelus; species Gymnoscopelus braueri. The sequence goes on from NC_137615.1 coordinate 12,931,676, forward strand.
ACTGGATTCAGTATAGCTAAGCCTCATCTGAAAACAGCTGCTAAGAGTTTCGTAGGCGATGTGGTTACCCATGTTATGAACAGACCTTCAAAGCAGAAGCAGGAGGGGTCAGGTTTAATGTATCATAATAGGAGAGGAATTAAACGACCCCCAAGATCCCATTCTCATGGGCGTGTCCTGAAGCGTAGAAAAAAATATAAAAGACCCAGGATAACACATAAAAAGAAAACGAGGGCTAAACGATGTGTCAGAAGGATCACTAAACCATCAAGCAGAGACATCTTTTAACCCTGACCCTACATCCATCATGTCGCTGGTCCATAATATGTCTGAAGAATGCGTTAAAAGCGAGCTGGACCTTTTCACAGTACCGATGACCCAGACTTCTATAGATAGAAACACTTACCTTCAGATAAATCCTGTGTCTGCCATCACAGATACGTCTCCAATAGAATTTTATATCACCGGCTCCTCTGAGGACTATATTGACCTGAATAATACATATATACATATTCAAGCTAAAATCACCAATGCAGATAGAACGAACCTGGCTGTTGATGCCCAAGTAGGATTTGTTAATTACCCCGGATGTTCATTATTCTCGCAGGTTGATATCATGCTTGGGGATACACTCATTACACATTCATCTAACACATATCCATACAGAGGCGTGATAGAGTGTCTATTAAATTACGGTGAGGACACGCTGACCAGCCAGTTCGGAAGTGGACTTTTTATTAAGGACACCTCGGGGCATATGAACGCCACTAATCCTGCAGGGGATAACAAGGGTTTGACCAAGAGAGCCTCATATACTGCAGAGAGCAGAACAGTGGACATAATAGCCCCGATTCATTCGGACATGTTTTTTCAGGAAAAACTGCTGATATCCGGCGTTGACATTAAAGTTAAATTCATCCGTGCTAAAGATGAATTCTGTCTGATGGCTACAAGTACAGTTCAGGCCCCTGTCGCCCCTACTATTAAAATCTTTTCGGCCAGTCTTTATATAAAGAAAGTAACGGTGGCCCCTGGTGTACGGTTGGCACATGCCAGAGCAATCACTCAAACAAATGTAAAATACCCTATTGATAGAGTGTGTTTAAAAACTGTTTCTGTACCTAATGGGTCTAGGGTTTTTAATCAGGAGAACTTATTTTTAGGCGTAGAACCTAAATTCATAGTAATCGGTTTCGTAGACCATGAAGGTTTTACAGGTGCTTACGACAAGAATCCGTTCAATTTCGCGAATCACAATGTGGAGTTCTTAAATCTACTTGTAAATGGTCAATCATTCCCCGGGAGACCATTTCAACCAAATTATAACGAGGGGTTGTATGGTCGTGAATATTATCAGATGATACAAGCTACGGGACGTCAGTTGAAAGATAGAGGATTGATTATTAACCGTAAGGATTTTGGTAGTGGTTATGCATTATACTGTTTCAATCTAGCCCCAGACGAAAGCTGTGGTCAGCATGTATCGTTAATCAGATCGGGTAATGTTCGCATGGAAGTTAGATTCAGGGCCCCTTTAATGCGCACGCTCAATATGATATGCTATGCGATTTATGATTCAGTTATTGAAATCTCAAACCGTAGACAGGTCTTAACAGATTATTATTGAGTATTATCCTATACCATAATGAATACGATAGAATTAACAAGCGTTCTTAAAAAGAAGGTTAGGAAAAACATACATTTCATGGGTGTGTTAGCATCGGACCAACTCCCAGATAATATCATCCATATCCCCAGTATGGCTATTGTTAATACTCAACCATCATCGATGCCAGGATCGCATTGGTTAGCCATTTATATCACAGTTGATAGATGTGGTTATTTTTTTGATTCGTATGGACACTCACCTGTGTACCCTGAATTCTCAAAAGATATAAATATCTTTCTACAGAAGAATTGTGTGAATGTGTTCTATGCTACAAGACAGGTTCAGGATGATATGGCCACCACCTGTGGTGAACATTGTGTATTTTTTCTATGTCATATACAGAAGGGGTACTCTTTTAAAAAAGTAATGAGTATGTATGGACATAATTTACATTGTAATGATGCCATGGTGTGTACGTTTGTTAGTAGAATTCGCCCCCGGATATGTAAATACCATGATTTTAGCTGTGTTCAATGTGTACAATATGTGAACCGGTGAATATGATGTATGAAATTTATGTATATATATATATATATATATTTTAGTTTATTTTTTCTTTTAAAAAAATAAATGTTGTAAAAGTGATGTAAAATGATTTATACATATGATCTGCAACAATGAAATAAATACACTGATATTAATTATTTCTAATGTGTCAACTTTATTTTTGTTGTTACACAGGAAAATACATATACAGACAATCAATATAAATACATTGAAATGAAATCATATCTTGTATACATTCATGGTGATTGATGTGCAAATCATGTTGTCATACAGTGAAAAATATATAACAATAAAACAATAAAACAATAAAAATAAAATAAAATTTAAAAAAAAAAAAGATAAACAAGAACAAATCAATCATAGGCTACCCATTTTGGTGAAGGGGTATATTGGGGTTGACGTCTACCCTTGACTCTTTTCATCGGGGTGTGATCCTCGTTAATATCCAAAGATCTTTTAGTATGAGAGATATCATCACTAATATCAGAAGACCTTTTAGTATGAGAGATATCGCCTCTTTTTATATCATTAATAGATTGTCTGATCATGTTGTTAGGGACTCCGGACAGAGGTATATTCAGGACAGCCATTTTTTTCAGAAACACTGACCACCCGGGGGGTCTTCTATCAACAGACACATTATGATGTGAGGTTATGTGCCTTAGTAGATCAAAAAGATGAGTACCTTTTAAAATAACTCCATCAATGATTATTTCCCCGTGAGGTGTCCATGATATATCGTTTTTAAAATGAGATAGAGTGTCAAATATATGCATAGCGTTCTTTTTATTCTTAACAGGCATATGATTTGAAATTTCCTTTAAAACAGTGTCTTCCTGGGGTGTAATGATATTAGGGCTAGCAACATCCCCCAAAGGAGATTTGTCACCCCCTGGTAACATCAATGTCAAAGACCCCGTTTCAGCCTCCCCACGTCTAACCATAGCCAAATACCTCTGTAAAACCGTAGTATACATTTTTGCTTTTGTATAAAGATCTGTGTCAGGGGTGTTAAGTACACTGGTTATAGCCTTATCTAATTCATTCTCAACGCTTTGTCTAATAGACACAGGGGGTAATGACGATGATGATGATGATGCATGTTTTAAACTATCAAGCTGGTTCTGTGGAACCATATACATTTTTTGTACATGGTCCATATCGATGATAAATAAAATTAATAAAAAAAAAAAAAAAAAAAAAAAAAGAAATAATGATTATCTCCGTGAAAAAAGGTCGGATATAAAAGGTAATGAAGCAGCTAGTAACAGTGGAAGAAAACCACCTCGTTGATTAATAATTCTCTTCTTTTTAGCAATATTAATACGTTTATCCGCTATTAATCTAACCAGTCCTTTTTTCTTCTGTAGCATGGTATATTGTCTGGCTGATAAAGGGATATGTCCCCGGAGGACATTGAGTGCAATTTCACACAGAGCGTTCAGAAAATCAGGACTTGCATTATTCAAAATAACACGTCTGGTACTGAGTGACGATTTATATAACCTCTCCAGTAAGGATAAATTTCTACGAATGAGGGATGACATAGTTATGTCAAGGGTTTTCTAGGTATATACACGACTGATGTGTCTGATAACACATTTGATCTGAGACGAAACTGGTCATGCGTGGTTGTTTTAAAGTCTACAAGTAAATACCCGTATGGTTGACTGGTTGCATCATGATAGGCTCGTATTTCCAGGGTACATTTGTCTGGCTAATAACATTATCTGATTTTTGTCACGGGCTGTTTTGAATAAAACTAAGTAATTAGCGTTCAAACTTATGGTTCTACTAGCCTTGCCCTGTATGAATAAATTCTGTAGCATGTATATACAACTCAGGTTCCTATGATGGACGTACTTTGTGAAAACATTCTGGATTTCCTGGCTCTGACATGCAGAATCCATAACATCATCTATAATTAATAAATTATGTACATTGGGAGGCAGAAGATTGTCATCACATAAGGAATCGGGTATACCCTGTACAAAGTTTATAGGTCTGATCAACAGCAACTGGTCATACAGAGGTTGCCAGCATGAGTAAATATATACAATATTATCAACTTTAACGGAGATAATCTTCTCAGCATGTTCAATTATATCTTTTACAAAGAAAGTTTTTCCGCTGTTTGACGGACCGGCTATCATCATGCTAAAAGGATGTTGTAACTTGGTTTGAAAACCATCAGCATCTCTAAAACCTCCTCTACTGATATCCATAAGGGAGAGTGGTGAAATCAGAGAATACTCGTCGTTTATCATATACAACCCGTACCTTCTTAATAACTGTGGCGTTCTTCAATTGCAAGGTGTTCTTATTCTTAGTTATGGTATGTGTTTCTGCAAAAATGCATTGCTGATCATCCTGATTGGTTACAAATGCAGTGACGAGTTTTTTCAACGCATCGTGAGTTACGATGTTAGCGTTCTTGGCATTCAATGTAATACCTTTCCATTTAACAACAGTCTTGTTGTTACGAGTGATATACGCATAAGCCTTTGGGCCTCCTGACACATATTCAATAATATGGTCTGTGGGTTCACCGTTTCCTTCACTTAACTCGTCTGTTAAATCACCTAGATAGGGGCCAAGTGGAGGCTCCCATTCACCTAGTTTTGATGTGAAAAGTACAGAGTCTGTGTCACAGTACACTGCCCTGGGTCCTAAGGCATCTAAAAGATCGTACAGTTTCAGTCTCGCGTATGCGGTAGTCATCGCTCCAATAAAAACATTTACATTGGACATCCGTGAAGCAGTAGGATTGCTATGGTTATACTGGACCAGAGCTACCGCAGGATTCAAATAGCAAAAATGTTTTACCACATATGCGTCGTTAAACATAAATTTATTAAAATCTTGGGGGTCGGTTATTATCTCGGTGATAGGCTTATCAGGATTCATGCAAAAACGCCCCCAGAGAGAGTTCAGTAACAGCTTGTTACAACTACGCATGGCCTTATTGACACATATCTTTTCTTTGTCTAGTTGAATACCTTCACGGATTAAATAATCGTGAATGTATTTCTCTTTTTCATCATCGGTGGTCACATTGACAGGATACCCAGAGGCTTCCTGCTTGCATTTTAGAAATGTCTTTACATATCCTTTGAATAAATCAGTGGACTGTTGGGTAAAATGCCATACCTCATCGATTGAGTTCAGTATATAGCCTTTTTCAAGAGCTTTCGTGAGTTCAAAAGTGGCCCATGTACCTGTCAATTGTCGTTCCTCAACAGTATGAGAACAATTAGTGGTTTGGTTCAACTCTTCAGCGCAGGTCCTACACAACGGAAACATTAGTTTCCCGTGACATTTTACAGGCAATACAGGATGATACAGATCCCCTGGAGGTGAAACTGTACATTTCACAAAACCAAAATAATCCTGAATAGGCCCGAAATCGGATAGGATGACCATCGGGTGTCCTATAGGGTAAGGCATTGTAGCCTGAACAAAAGGATATAATGATGTGAAATCTACGTACCGCAGATATAGGATATCATGCTCTACTCGTTGGTATAGCTTCATAGCATTAGTCCTGCCCCCAAACAATGCATCCCTTGGATCAAGTCTCTCTGGGTGTTTGTAGATGGCCATAAATGCCATTACGTCAGGGTCTGTCTTTTTCATGCGATGCCAATCACACTCCCACATCACCCTGGTAGTCATCTTGTAATCATGTCTAAGGGCCATACATTTACCCTCGAACTGATAGTGTAAGAGTCCGTACGTTGTCTTGGTAACAGGGTTGATGAGGCTACGATTAGTATAACACTTCTTACATCCGTGAAAAAAACAACCTGCGAATTCTGAGCATGTATTAGTATCTGCCTCATAGCCGTCCACATAATAAGGCCCGATTTTACGTTCTCCAAGGTTCAGTGCGTGTTGTATATCCAATCCCTGAATATAGCGTAGATATTCAAGCCACTGAATCGAAACACTGGAGAAAGCCTTGTTCTGATTAATATACATGCCATTATATGTCAATGCTATGGCATCCTTTGGTAAGAATAGAGTTTTGTACACAGCCATACAGCTCGACGCTAATGTGGTATATTTGAATGGATCAACTTGTGTACACTCCATGAATGCATCTCGATAAATTGTGCAGGCTTTATGTAAAACGGCTACATCGTTCTTGCCATATCGTATGAGCTCTTTCATGAGGTCAAACTCCCCGTGATTAACAGCCGAGTACCATGTCATGAATTTCTCTTGGTCTTTACATGTCATGTCATCAAAACCATAATCAGTGGGGGGTGGAAAAGATCCAATATACTTTTCGTTTGCCACTGTATTGAATTTGTGAGGGAAATATCCTTTCCCCATTTCATCCACAAATCCTAAGGCCTCAGGGGTGTTAGCCAATCGCATGGGTAAAAACGAGTAGCTATCGATCCATCTCTGATTATAGATCTTATCGGTCATGCATATGATTCTACAACCTTGCATAATAATGTGCATTTTCTGTTTCTGTCTGATTAATTCCTGCAAGACTATGAAATTGTCAAATCCGCCACTATTATGAGCGATGAATGTACTGCCTTTGTACTTATTCACCCTATGCTCATCGAGAAATCTCTTTACACAATCGGTGGTTTTGTTATACCATATTGTGGAGTGGTCATAACGTTTAACAGCTACAAAATTGGCTATATGCTGACCATCGTGATAACGGGTTTCGAAATCATAGTATAGATATTTGTCGGATGGAGCTTTATCTAGAGGCACACATTGTATGTAGCACTCATGTTTAACATCGTCAATTAATTCTTCATTACATAATCCGCATTCAGGAGGGGCGCATATATGTATTCTAGGTATTAAATTACCATCATTATCCCTCTTTGATGTCATAACATAGTATGATACATAACATTTTTTACATCTATGTATCATAGTGCAAGCAGGAGTGTTATGTAATATTATTTCTTTGTGCAATCTATAGCACTTAGGGGATTTGCAATATGCATTACAATCTACACAGGTCATACTCTCCCCTTTAACACCACCCTCACATTCTGAAAAACATGTACGGCAGTTATATGGACAAGAGTGTAGCACCCTATTTTGGTGAGGGGCATAGCAACGTTCGCATACATAGCTAGAACCAAAGAAAGAAGTCTTATTCTTAATGAGACAATAATGATTCTTATACAATAATAGCCATATGCGATCTTTCCGATAAGGTCTAGTAGTTTCATAATGCAGCAACTTATTCTGACCCTCTGCATAATAAAAGACTACTATCTTCTTTTGTAGGTGATTCTCAAATTTTTCCACATCGGATAAGGTAATCCCTTTTTCAGGGTCAAAACCTAGTGATGTATGCAAATTCAATGCTTGGACTTTATGGACTTCAGCGGTCAATTTCGAATTAGCATGGTATACTATGCATTGGGCAAAACATATATGCTTAGTATTTTTAGGGTTATATAATGATCTAAATTTCACTGTTAGCAGATCATCGTACATTACGGATTTCAAGGTTTTACGAGTACCTCCCCCTCCAGTCCTTTCGTTTGCTATGGAGATAACCATGTGTAGCTCATCATCAGTCAGGGTGGTATCATTGCTTTGTATTACATCAGATAACACATCAAGAAAATGTTCGGTATTATCTGGATTTCTAGGGTCTAACATATCATGGACGCCTGCTGGTAGTGATGGACCCATTAGAGAAATAGATACTTTACTATTAGATGTTTTAGCTAGTCCCATAGCGTATTCAATAGTACCGGCTAATTTATTACGAATTAGAGTAGGCACCTTTTCGATATCATCTAAAGGAATGTCCCTCAGATCAATACGCTTGTGTATTTTTTCACCTTCAAATAATCGGATATGCGTTACATCTATATTGTCATCTCCGACAGCACCCCCATCATCCTGTATAGCACCCCCACCCCCCTGGACAGTAGGATCATCAGCATTTATGCTAGGTTCGTCTTCAGGTACAATGACTGGTAAACTAGCACCTGTCCCTGCATGGGTTAAGATACTATTTTGTTCATTATCGATATTTACATCGATATTGTCGTCGCCGTCATCAACATCATTGTCATCATCAGAAATAATGATGATGTTGTTATCATCATCATCGTCATCAGAGATAATGATGATGTTGTTGTCGTTATCAATTACAGCTATATCCAAATTGGGTGGTATATTGTGTGGTATATCGGAGTGGATGAATGTGTCGACGATGGTGTTTTGAATCACACTGTCGTCGATACGCTCATCCTCAACGTTGACTAGAGATGTATTAATATTACCAGATTGGATAGATACATCCATTTCACCTACAGCATCAATTCTGTTTACAGGCGTATGACGGGGGTGTATACCTGTATTAATATCCATCTGAATGACCCTGCATGATTCAATTATTCGATTGATACGATCAATTAAGGACTCAAAAATATTGTCGTTATTAAGGATAGGTAACCCCTCAGTATTATTGATATCAGCCATTTTTCTTATAAAACTACAAAACCTATCTAATAGAATATCGTGGAGCTTTATTAAATCACATAATATAACCAGAACCACCCGCTTTACAACAGCATTAACACCCCATCACACACACACACACACACACACAGACACATAGATACAGACACAGACAGATAGACACAGACACTCTCACCCGTGCACTCACATACGTATCGACCCCCTGGGGACTACATTACCAGTCTCTAGAACACTGAGCATACTGCGCATACAGGATTCGGCTGTTGTGAGCGATATCACAACTTTAGCATCCAATTCTTCGAATTGAGTACGGCGAACGTTGTTCTCTGATGTATGGGCATGTAGCAATGTCTCTATACGGTGTAAATGAGTACTGGTGCGTGAGTTATTGTCGGTCAGAACTTGAATTCTTATATTCTGTTCATCGATCACATTGTATAAGCTATCCAACTTGTCAGAAACTTGTGTCACGAACCCCGTGACCTCTGAATCAGTGGGGTGTACGGGGGGTTGGCGTATGCCACTATTAATTAACCCCGTAGGAATACCTTCGTCAGCGGGGTGTACTGGGGGATGGAGTATGCGTCTGTCGATTAATTCAGTAGGGATGCCTTCGACAATATCGTTTATAATCAAACCATGCATGAATGCCGGTGCATGTGCGGCGACGTATGGATTATCGTATGTATCATATGACGGGGTATCAAATTGGCCTATAGATACATGTTGGTCTGGGATGATAGGATGTGTGTTAACGTTGTATACATTTGACACAACCTCTGAGGAAGCAGTCCCGTTAGGAGACAAAAAAGAAGTAGTTGTGTTCTCAATATATGTGTCAAAAAAATCCATTGACCCCCCCCATGTCGAATTGATAGGCAGTGGAATACCAGCTAAATACAATGCCTCTGGTGCGATGTCGGTAGTAAGGATTGGTAGGCCTGCATTGTCAACCCCCTCAGCATTTGCGAAGTAGTTGTCAGTGCCCACAAAGTCTACTATACCTACAAGGATAGCGTCCAATTCTAGGTCAACATCATCATCATCATGTACATTCTGGTCTATACTAGCTATTGCAGCGTTCAATTCTATATCAGCATCCGTAATATTGGGATGTACATTCGGGATTCGCGATAGGTCCATAAAAGGCCCCGATATATCATTAGTATATCGGGGGGTACTCACTAGAGGATGATATATTTGTACTGGTGCCGGTGAGGACGGTGTCAGGATATCGGGGTAGCTGGAATCTGCGGCGTTATGTATGTCGGCGACAGCAGATTGATGGGTGACCGGTAATCCTAAGGCACGAGTGTTCTGGGACGGTGTCTCCACTGTCAGATCAATGAAGGGGATGGTTGTAGCAGTCGGTGGTATCTCTGTAAGACATAAATAATAATGCTCGGTTAATACTCATTTGATTACTTAAATTATAGATAATAACCATTAAAAAAAAATAAAAAAATAAAATAAAAAATAAAATATATATATATATATATATATATATATATATATATATATATATATATATATATATATATATTTATATTAATAATAATAATATTTCGTATATAATAGTACACACCTAATGCTTCAGTCTCAGCTACCGGCGATGTATTAGGTCTTGAGGGTGCATTGGCAGGTAGTGGTATAACCGTCGGATCGATGAATGGAGCGGGCGTATCTATTGATGGTTGCTCTGTAAGACAGAAATAATAACACTCGGTTAATACTCATTTGATTACTTAAATTATAGATAATAACCATTAAAAAATAAATAAATAAATAAATAAATAAATAAATAAATAAATAAATAAATAAATAAATAAATAAATAAAAATAAAAAATTTAAATAAATAAAATAAATTAAATAAATTAAATAAATTTAAAAAAAAAAAAAAAAAAATTTTTAAAATAAATAAATAAATAAATAAATAAATAAATAAATAAATAAATAAATAAATAAATAAATAAATAATAATAATAATAATAATAATAATAATAATAATAATAATAATAATATATCGTATATAATAGTACATACCTAATGCTTCAGGCTCAGCTACCTGCGATGTATTAGGTCTTGAGGGTGCATTGACAGGTAGTGGTATAACCGTCAGATCGATGAATGGAGCGGGCGTATCTATTGATGGTTGCTCTGTAAGACAGAAATAATAACACTCGGTTAATACTCATTTGATTACTTAAATTATAGATAATAACCATTAAAAATAAAAAAAAAATAAAAAAAAATAAAATAAAAAAAATAGAATAAATTAAATAAATTTAAAAAAAAAAAATTAAATAAAATAAATAAATAAATAAATAAATAAATAAATAAATAAATAAATAAATAAATAAATAAATAAATAAATAAATAAATAAATAAATAAATAATAATAATAATATATCGTATATAATAGTACATACCTAATGCTTCAGGCTCAGCATCTGGATGGGCTATAGATCCAAGGTTTGGCTGTTCGATAGGTAGAACAACAACTGTAGGCCTCAGGACAGGGTGTACGATACCAATTTCTTTCACATCTAAAATGAGATTAAATAAAAAAAAAAAAAGAAAGAAGAAAATAAATAACAATTTAATGATGACACACACTCACACACACACACACACACACACACACACACACACACACACACACACACACACACACACACACACACACCCACCCACCCGCACCCACACCCCCCACCCCCCACACACACACACACACACACACACACACACACACACACACACACACACACACACACACACACACACACACACACGAAAATATATATATATATATATATATATATATATATATATATATATATATAATGGGGGCTAGAAAAATACATTGCCCCCGTCCCCGAGTCGGAATCGAACCCGGGGCGTACGAATCGCAAGTCCGCCCTACAATCCCCTACGCTATATAACCCTTCTACCTAGGCAGAGGAATACAAACAGCTGATTAAGTTTTCAAAACTCCGCTTTCTATGAACGTTACAATGGTCATAGACTATGGAGTCCTAGACATAATCGACTGTTTATAAGCGTAGAAAAAATAAATAAATATAAAAGACCCTGGATAACACATAAAAAAGAAGACGAGGGCTAAACTATGTGTCAGAAGGATCGCATAGCAACACACACACACACACACACACACACACACACACACACACACACACACACACACACACACACACACACACACACACACACACACACACACACACACATACACACACGAAAATATATAATGGGAGGTGAGAAAAAAAAATGCATTGTCCCCGAGTCGGAATCGAACTAGGGATCTTCCGGTATCAAGGCCGCCCCTCTAACCACTACGCTAGACAATCCCTTCTCTTCAACGGATGAATACAATATACATATATATAAATATAATTACCTCTGCTTGTTTTGCGCCTTTTCAACGATAAATTGTTCACTCTGGGGGTCTTGCGTTTTACGTTCCAGTCTTGGTTGGCTGTCGGCGATCTCGTTAACACGAGTGGTTTCACACTGCCTATTGACAGGATGGGGAAAAAGTTTTATAAAATATCAATACTCCGAAAACATTAATACTGTACTTTAGATTTTAAATGATAATACTATTTGTAACACATATTTATAGTGTATGGCTATAAAAATGAATTACATACCCCAATCATTATGAGGACGGTATAGTTTGTAGGGGGACCAGGAGCTATACCAGTCCTATAAAAATGAGATACACAAGAACGTGTTTTAACACATTGTTCATGAAAGTCGTTGCTGTATTGTCTCCATTGATCCATGTGAACGAATAGACGGTTAAGAGTCTTACACATGGACACATTTTCATCGACGTGTATACTGTCGGACCCCTGATTCGATCCAATACAATCACAGCCCTCCCTGGGGTCCATAGACAGACTCACTAGCTATACCACTAACAAGCTCAATTAATGTATGAATGGCGCCCTCTGCAGGTCTAACTAAAAAACACACAAAATATAACGCAGATCTTGCGTGTTACACAACGTAGATAATATATATAGTAGAAAAACAGTACAAGTTGTTTATAGTACTATATGAATAATAACATATAATATAAAACCCCTGAAAAACTCGGTATGTATCATTAGAAAACTCTATCAAGCACTATGTTTTAAAGATATATACATAATTTGTGTAATCTGAGGTTAAAACAAAAATAAAAAAAAAAATATATATATATATATATATATATATATATATATATATATATATATATATATATATATATATATATATATATAATAGAATAAAACTTACCAGGTGTAGACATGATGTCTTATGATAGATGGTTGATGATTTAAAATAAAACACACAATATAACAATAAAAAAAAAAAAACGAGAAACAAAAACAAAAACAAATATTCTGAGCTCTCTCTCTCTCTCTCTCTCTCTCTCTCTCTCTCTTTCTTTCTATCTATCTATCTATCTATCTATCTCTTCAAAATAACTCCGTGGTTATCAACGCGGTCGTCAACGTCCTGTATCGAAAAGACAAATAATGGTCTAATCATGTAAAACTCAGGGTATTATATACATGAACACACCCCCACCCCCCCACATAGGTAACACCTATCTCACCCAATCACCGAAATTTAGCGTCTCAATGCATAACTCATGCTCTGCCACTAGATGGGGCCATAGGACCATACTTCAACCCAATACACGTCTGGGGGCTCTGAATCTTACCATATGTTGGGCCACTCAGCTGTTCGACCTCATCGCTGTCTTCAGATGCTAGTGTCCCTGGGAGGTGATGACACCTTCGGTATTCACGCAGCCCTAACCCTATAATAACACTTCCATTATTTCAGATCCCACGGGAAAACAGGAGATCACATGTAGACTCTAGCCGGTTGCTGTACCACCCAATACAATGACCGTGAAAAGTATGTTTTTTTTTTTTTTCCCATAGCGTGAGATCCGTTCACTCATAGAGAATACATCATTCACAGAGTCCCACACACACACACACACACACCCCAGCACAGCACAGCACGGCACAGAGATACATAGGAATATAGAATGATAAATGGGTCTTATTGCCCACATAGGTAACACCTATCTCACCATAACCCTCGAAATTTAGCGTCTCAATGCATAACTCATGCTCTGCCACTAGATGGGGCCATAGGACCATACTTCAACCCAATACACGTCTGGGGGCTCTGAAGCTATACCATATGTTGGGCCACTCAGCTGTTCGACCTCATCGCTGTCTTCAGATGCTAGTGTCCCTGGGAGGTGATGACACCTTCGGTATTCACGCAGCCCTAACCCTATAATAACACTTCCATTATTTCAGATCCCACGGGAAAACAGGAGATCACATGTAGACTCTAGCCGGTTGCTGTACCACCCAATACAATGACCGTGAAAAGTATGTTTTTTTTTTTTTTCCCATAGCGTGAGATCCGTTCACTCATAGAGAATACATCATTCACAGAGTCCCACACACACACACACACCCCAGCACAGCACAGCACGGCACAGAGATACATAGGAATATAGAATGATAAATGGGTCTTATTGTGACAAAACCGATTTTAAGAATGCATTAATTAATGAACGAATTAAATAATTGGATTAAATAATTAAATTCTAAATATACCTATTCGGATTAAATCTATTTATAATGATGTTATTAATAGAAAGGCTATTTTTATGTATATATTAATAGATATATATATATAGATTAATATAAATAGAAATGTGCGCAACAGCGCCACCTATTCCCCCAGTGGCCATTAGGGTGTAATGATATGCCGCATAAAGGACACTACTCCTGGGACGTATCATCAGTGTTGTAGCCTGGGGTCGACGGGTGTTTCGGGTCTCGCAACATACACCCTCGCCCAGGTGACCCAGCCGGGGTTGATCAAGCCCCCGACTCACGTCCCAGTAGCTACCCACGGTCACTCGGTCAGTCCCTCCAGTGCTCTGGCACGTGGAGGGACTAGGCTCTGTGGATGGCCTCCTGTCCGGGCCTCTCCTTCGTCTCACCAGGTCCAGGACCTGAGCGCTGTTCATAATTTGTGGCATTTTGTTGAAAACTGGCCACTCCTGGAAACTTTAGATGTCAATCTTAGCCAATCAGGATGGAATATAAAAAATCAAACAGCTCCGTCTTGATCACATGACTATAGAGATCACATGTACCTTATGCGTGAAATTTCGATAAAATCTGAAGGAGTAATATAATAATAATAATAAGCTTTATTTGTATAGCACCTTTCATGACATGAAATGCAGCTCAAAGTGCTTTACATAGCAAGAATACAATTACAGTTAGAACCAATTTAACAATAAAGCAAACAAAAATAAAATAAAATAAAAGCAGTAAAATGCAGTAAAATGCAGTGGCCCTCGCCACTACACAACTACAACACAAATGGATATAACTTAAATGTAGTGGCCACTGCCCTCTACAACACAGCTAAAGAAATATCCACACTTCACACAATTGCCAATATTACATGTGTACCTTGTGTACCTTAGTAATATATCTTCACACAATTGTCAATATTACACCTTAGTAATATATTTTCACTTAGTAATATTACACCTTAGTAATATATTTTCACTTAGTAATATTACACCTTAGTAATATATTTTCACCATGTTTACCACGTGTGGACTAGCCCAGGGGATCTGCTAACTTATCACATCCAAACCACACACCGTACACCCCTGAGAATGTTATCGGGGTTATACAAGATATATAGACTAAACATAGACAACAAAAAAAATGTTTTACATAAGTCGGCCTCCTGGTGGCGCTATAAAAGGCAAATGTGAAAAATGTTTTTTCCTTGGCCTCTAGGGAGTGCGCATACAAAGTTTTGCACAGATCAGTGCAGTTATAGTTAAAAACACGAATCGGCCTGTTATAGCGCCACCATGAGGCTGATTTTATATAAAGTATAAAAATATAAAGTGGCATTTATTCCTTGGCCTATGTGTATCGGGAATGTGTGTGCAAAATTTCACAGAAATCGCACGCTGTGTTCATGATTTGAGGCATTTTGTCCAAAACGGAGCACACCTGCAAACTTTGGAAGCCAATCTTAGCCAATCAGGATGGAATATGACAAATCTGAAGGACCAGTTTTGTTTTATGACTATAGAGATATTGTGTACCGATTTGCGGGATGTTTGGACAAAAGTAGGAATACTGTCAGGAAATGGCCAAATCGGCCTCCTTGTGGCGCTATGGCCCATGTGAAAAGGGCAGAGGTTCTGCTCTGGCATCCAGGAAGTGTGTGTGCACAGTTTTCGCTGCGATCAAGCCAACAGTGCCGGAGATTAGCTGTACACAGACAGAATGTTTACACACACACACACGGAAGGACGGACATCATGATGCCTCCTCCTTGTTGCATCCCCAGGGAGGTTTCCCAGGCACACCCAACAGGGGTGAGGCCATGTGACAGATCGAGGACCAGTTTGGGTATTATTTCTCCATGCTGGCCTGGGAACACCACGGCATCCCCCAGTCAAAGTATGGCTGATGTGGCCATCAGGGAAATGGAAGTCTGAGATTCTCTGCTGAAACTGCTGCCTCCGCATCCTAACAATTACTTTGGTGTGTGTGCAGCAATAAAAAGAACAAAAGACAATATGAAACACAATTTTGGGTCACAAGGAGGCCCCCTGTGCTATCTTTTTAGAGGGCAGTGAAATGCAGCTTATGTTCTGTATTTTATAAATCTGTAAAAAGCTGAAACATGACCAGGGCCTACATCAAAGCGCTGCACTGGGTCATATAGAATGTTCATAAAATAAAACAATAACTTGGTTTTAAGAACAAGATTGATCTCCATGTTAAAGTTTGCAATAGCAACAGCAACAGCAAAACAAAAAGCTAAAATATAGCTGCAAGCAGCGATAATACGGGGCCAGTGGAGAGAGAGAGAGAGAGAGACACCCCCAGCGCTGTGGGCGCTGGGGGTGTGTTCTCTCCTCCACGTCATCAGTGCCCATACCCTAGGTGGGGTTGGCGAAAGGGCCTTTCTGTGTGGAGTTTGCATGTTCTCCCCGTGTCTCCTAGGGTAGGTACCCTCACAAAAACATGCAGTAATCCTGGTCACTATACTGCCTCCCCCTGGCCAGCCGGGGCGCCTGATGGAGGGGAAGGGAACTGGTTGGAATAACGTGTTCCTTCCACGCGCTACGTCCAACCAGGGAAACTCTCCCCTGTCAGGTGACAAGAAGGTCAGTTGGCTCTCATGCATTGAAGGAGGCATGAGCTCGGCCCTGGCCTCCCTAGGTTGGCAGAGGGAAGGTAGTGCCCAGGATTACATAGATAATTGGCACTGGGTGTAAAATATAGGGTTACAAAATCGTGGGATAAAAATTTAAAGAAAAAAAAAAAAAAAAGAGAGAGAGAGACCAAGAATTTAGACAGACAGACAGACAGAGTGATAGCGACAGAGAGACAGACAAAGTGATAGAGACAGACAGACAGATGGCGATAAGCAGGGCCAAGAATGAAGCGCAAAAAGCAAAGTGCAATAATAGCACAAAGAAAAATAAACCTAGTAAAGAACCTCACTTGTGGACACCTCAACCTATTGCCATTGACAGGAATCGAACTTGCGACCTCCGGACTCACAGGCTGAGACACTACCGATAGTGCTATAGCTTTGTCCAGGCTGATGTTGTCTGTTGAAGATCATAAACTTTTTTCTTCTGTCATGAACCAAGCCCCTGTTTCACTAACACTAAGATCACTCGTTCACAAACCATTTACCAATAGAGAAATTGTATATCTCCTCGGAACCGAAACCAGTGAAAGCAGCCGATCTACAAGCTCACAAAGAGTTGCTATCTGAAAAAAAGTTGTGAGATTGTAGATCGGCTACATGTATTTTCACAATGAAGTATGTCATACATTGAAAAAACATACTCTCACATAAGCATTTCAGGTTATCTTTAACAATTGCATATGCATTAATTGATACAGTCGTGTTTTGTGCGATGCAATTGAAAAGTAGCCTGCCTGAGGTGAGGTTTGAACCGGTGACCTTGTGGTTGCGAAGCAGATACTGTAGAGAGAAGCCATTGGACTAACAGACAGGAACATGTAAAAAAGGAGCTCAACATATGACACAGTTTCACGCAAATTGCTCAGAAATCCTGGGTTTAAGTGTTTTTCAAACTGCTCAAAATTGCGGACAATCTAAGGGCGGAGCTTACTGGTCAAAGTGATAGATGTGTTCCTCATGAGTCAAGGCACATGTGTAAGCAAGTTTCACGGCTGTCGGACAAACGAGGCATGACTTTTGCCTGTTTAAAGTTTGCATTTTCAAAAAATTGCTATAGCACCCCCTTTGACCAATTGGAGTAAGATTGCTTTCAGTGATATTTGGAATGACCCTCTACATTGCTGCAAAGTTTCAAACAAATGTGAGTCTGCATGTATGTGTTAGGGGCAGATGAATAATTGTCATAAAACTGCAATATTCATTGGCTCTTAAAAGCTACATTTTTTAACTTACAAACTTCTCTTCAAGTGGGATTTTAGATATTAGTCCAAAGTTCTTGTGTAAAAAGTTTCTCTCCCAGGAGGAGATAGATTTTAACTGCTTTTCATATAATTCAAAATGGTGGGAGATCTAAAGGTCAGAGGTCAAAAGTCAGAGGGTGAAAGTTGTTTAGCATGAGGAGACGCATAATGCATAGATATAGAAACCTAGATACCTCATTGGCCTCTGCAGTTCGTTGGAGCGATCTGTTTGGTATGGTGGCCGCCATACGTGCTGTGATTGGCCAGTGCCCGTCCCCCCCGGAAATGGGGGGAACGGGCACTGGCCAATCACAGCGCGTCTTTTCCAGGACTTGTCAGAATCTAGTTGTCCCGCCCCCACCTGCCTCTCATTGGCCTACTGAACGCACCCTTCTGTGACGCACGCGGAAATTTCCAGCTGTCCCCCAGGAACAAAAGCTTCCTTGCCCAGGAAGCGGAAGCGCGCCCGCCGTGCCGACGCTTCAGAGCCAGAGGAGGCGTCTACCTTTATATGTCTATGCGCATATGTGTGTAACCGGGTGGAGTTTTGATGTGTCATGTATTGTAGTCCTACTGGTGTCTATGTGTGGGTGTGTCATTGAGGCCAACTAATTGCTTGTTTCATTGATAGCAGGTGGTTGTGGGTGTGGTGCCAGTGCTCTTTAAAAGCAGTGTGTTTTGGCAGAAAGGCAGACTGAACATGGAGCGAGCAGAGTGGGATCCAACGTGACCGACAAGGGATGTTTTTATGGTATGGGGTTGATTTGTAAATGATGTCTAATGCTTATGGTTAGAACTGCAGATGTAAGTGAGGCAGCTTTCTGCGAAGGCGCGCTGCACTCTGCTCGCCCCGTGGTAAGTGTTTTTAGGTATTACGTGCACGTAATGTTAGCTTGTTTCTGAAAATATGTATTTGTTTTATCTGTGTTTTAAACCCACTTATTTATTAGAATGTTGGTCCTCCCTCCTTTATATGCCATATCTCATTGAGATTGCAGTAAACCCTCTTTGTAGTGTTGTGTGCTTTGTTTGCTGTGTATTAATTTGTGTTTATTGAGTCAACAATGGAATGAAATGGTAACTTATTGAGGAAGACCATGCCTAATTTATTAATGTGGCCTAATGCACTGTTTTAACTTGATATAAATAAAATGTCAACTTTAACCTGGTGTCTTTCCTGAGCCTCCCTACCCAGTTCTTTAAAGCTCTGTTACGAAACTCCTTTTCTTAAGTTAAAAACTTAATTGCTTGTTGGTGAAATTCCAACTGGCGTAGTCAGTAGTAGTAGTTAGTAACCTCAAAAGGTTACATGTGTATCGAAGTTTCATGGCTGTAGGTCAAACAGGGCATGAGTTGTACCTGTTCAAAGTTGGCATTTTCAATTGAGTGCTATAGCGCCACCTTTTGACGAAAGATTGTGAGATTAATTTCTTGATAGTTTTCATGACCATCTACCATATGGCCGAGTTTCGTAAAAAGCGTATGCACGGTTAAGCCAGAACTGCGAAAAGTGGCAGAAGATGACGAATAATGCCAATATCAAGACGGAGCCATGCTGGCAGCCTGGCCCCGTAATAATAATAATAATAATAATAGCTCAGATTTATATAACGCTTTTCTAAGTATCCAAAGTCGAAAGAAAGGGAAGGAACCAACTTTATTAAGAGGAAAAACAATAAAAGAAAGTGCTACATTAAAAAGATAAAAGGTTAAGCATGGGTTGAGGCATCTTAACCCTAACCCTAATGAAGGTGGCTAGAAACAACTGGAGTATTTCCAATTGTCTATACTTTTACTCCACAACAATTATTTGAAATGTTTAGTTACTAGTTACTTTGCAGATATAAATCATTATGAAACATACATTAAACCACTTTAGCCCTATTTTATACCTATAAGCTATTTGAAAATAGCAGATCTACAAGCTCACAACGTGTTGCGATGCACGCGTTCTGAGCTTGTAGATCTGCTATTTTCAAACATTTTAGTACTTTTACTTTAAGTACATTTTTATACCAATACTTTAGTACTTTTACTCAAGTAAATGTTGAATTATTTTACTCAAGTAAATAGATTCACAGAATGTATTTTACCCACAAGTTATTTTCATTCAAATGAAATGTGATTGAACTTGCACTAATAATGACTTTAGTTGATTTTTCACTCTTTAAAATATAGTATTTCTTAATTATTAATAATTACAGCTTGTAGATTGGCTATTTTCACGATTTTAAATTGTTTTTAAATAATAATAAAAAAGGAACATACAAGATTTCCACAATTCCACCCGACAGCCATAATATATAGCCAATATACGGTTCTGTATCAGTATATGAGTCCGTTTTTGCAAATTTCATTTTAATTGGCTACTATGCCTGCATATGAATTTCATGGGCCTGGGTAATTCACCCTGGCTTGGCAGAGATTAGCCCTGGTTCAGAGCGTTAGTGAGTTCCCTCTAACGCCCTGGAAGACCCCTCGCTCTGCGCATGTACAAGGAATTCCACTGCCCTGCCAGCGCTCAAGAGTAGTGAAAATAAACTAAACCATTTCGCTACTCACCGAAGCAAAGGCTGTTTTGTGTTGTTGAAAGTCTATTCTCTGAATGCGCGGGCCTCTCAGCACCCCACCTACTCTGTAAAATACACTTTTTGGGCAGAAAATAAAATATGTCAGCGAGACGGAAATTATTTTTATTACTCCACAGTGCCCTCTACAGATCTGGAGGATTTGCTTACAATCAACCAAAATCTGTAGAGGGCACTGTGGAGTAATACAAATAATTTCCGTCTCGCTGACATATTTTATTTTCTGCCCAAAAAGTGTATTTTACAGAGTAGGTGGGGTGCTGAGAGGCCCGCGCATTCAGAGAATAGACTTTCAACAACACAAAACAGCCTTTGCTTCGGTGAGTAGCGAAATGGTTTAGTTTATTTTCACTACTCTTGAGCGCTGGCAGGGCAGTGGAATTCCTTGTACATGCGCAGAGCGAGGGGTCTTCCAGGGCGTTAGAGGGAACTCACTAACGCTCTGAACCAGGGCTAGGCGGAGATATGCCCTGTTGCGCACACTCCGCACAGCAGCAGCAGGTGAAAGCAATTTACTTAAACGAGGGTTGTGTTGCGCACCAAAGCCCAGAGGAAAAACTGTGATATCAGTTGCTGGGCGCAGCTGGGGCACCACGGCCACTGTGGCCGTGAAGGCATGTCATTATTCGAGGGGCACACGGCCAATGAGAGGGGCAAAGACGGCCATGGCCATCGTGGCCACCGTGAAATTCCTGCCCTGATTGCATTGATACTTTTACTCAAGTAAAACATTTGAGTACTTTTTCCACCACTGCTGACGTGTACACAACATTTTTGAAAACGGTTATTCGAATAATCAAAATTAAATACATTAATTAATTTATTGAAATTAGCACCCAGAAAATAGCCAAAACTGAGCACATTTCGATCTATAAGGCCAAATCTAATTTGAAAAAAATATATTAAGAGTATATGAAAGCCAATTAAAATGTTTATACTATTGGAATCTTACACACCTGCTCCCAATAAATTACATCACCACAGCGCAAAAGTAGGTCAAATCAATCAATCTCTCTCTCTGGGAGCGACAACGAGAAACAGTGAATGTAGGTTTTCATAGACACGGTCGCTTGTTTCTCTCACATAATCTGGCAACACCGACAGCCTTTTGTTGTCACTTCATCTCTGCTACATAGCTACTCCAGTCGGCCCCGGTCAGCCAAAGGACTGAACATGTTCGGTCGGCTCTGGGTCGACCTTAAGGTCCTGACGGACCACCCGACGGACCCCTAACCGACTGGACGACTATATACGACGCTTCCCGACGCCAAGTCGGCCCAAAGTCGGTCTGGTCTGGAGCCAGCTTAACAGAGCTTTCCTGTTGTCCTCACCTGCCCACATTATGATCCAATCAGCTACTGATACCCCAAAACAACAAACGTCATGCAGCTGCAACATATGAATGTCCACGTCACCCCGACACTTAAACAAAGTATGTAAATTTAGAAAAGATGTGATTATTTACAGTAGACATATTTTATTTGCAGGAGCAAAAAAAAGAAAATAGGCTATATATTTGTCATAATGTCTTTCTCAAAATCAAACATTTGCCACGGACATGGACAAATCTTGCCACGGACATGTTTGTCCATGTACGGACACATTGACGATCCCTGGTGTGTCCCAGGTGTGTTTGAGTGCGCGCGCGCGCACGTGTGTGTGTACGTGTGTGTGTCCTCCACCTCAACTGCCATGCTTTCTCTATGAATTTTCCTAAAACAAAAACTTCATGAGGCGCAGTTTACGGAGCTAGTTCAGGCCAGGCAACTCAAGGGATTGGGCTAACCGATCAGGTGACTAAGTCACATGCACTCTTCTCCTGGTCGGTGAGTTATAAGTAATGCTCTGCCTACCTGTTCAGTCTGGTTGCGCTCTTCTGCTGCTCTGACGTGCGACGCTGCTTCTGCTGCCGAGATCCTGCCGGATCTGCTGCCCTTGCTTGCTACGTATGCTGCTGACCATGAATAGTCTCATATTGTTCCTTGGTTGATGGCTATTGGCGTGCTGCCATTGTCCATGCTGCGCTAATCATAGCTACTCAGCTGTGTGCTACTGGTTCTAAACGTGGTATTACTTTCTTTACTTAAGTTAAAAATCGCTTCCTAAACGCTCAGCTCAAAAGCAGTAGCGTTCGTCATTGATCAATCTCAGTATGGTCAACTAGAGAGTGTAGAAATAGAGTAACGACACGCTTGATCCCGCCGCAAACGGGCTCCTTGGGTATAGTTCCAAACATTGGGACTGCCTGCCTCATTGAGATAGACGGAGCACTTCCGCATTCCATTCTTACAATGGGAGTCGACGCTAGTGTCAGAACTCTCTTTATGGCACTGGGTTAACGGTAGTTCACCAACAGTGTTGCTTAAGTTTCTGTTTCCTTATCGTAGCAACGATGGGCTTGGGGTTCTGTTATGGTCCCCAGTTTAGCGTGTATTTGTTCAAAGTAGTTCACTTTATCTCAAGATTGGGTTTCTAGACCTAGTTGCTTGCTTCTCTCTCAAAAGATGACATCACCGATCAATCGTTCACAGAGGAACGGATGCGCGCGATATGGCTGGTAAGTGCTACTGCCATGGTAGATAGAGAGAGAGAGGGCATGGCGTCACTTTGTGAGTCGCTTTGCTTGTTCTGGCTCTAATGTTCAGATTAATATCTTTATGTAGGCTACTGGTTAAAACACGGATATGCTCAGTTGGCTGCATCTTGCTTAATTTATAGTTATTGTATTCATGGATAGTTCAGTGGCTTTAGACAGTACTCTTATTCTGAAGAGCTCGTCCACCGGATGTTGTTTGAGGCTTATAGTTGATGACCGAACACTTCTCTACCCATGCGAAGGAGAGAGGGGAAGCTAACTTGTGAGTAGTGTTCAAGAAGTAGTTGCACTGCAGTTTAAATGTTAATGCTGCTAGAATTCATTGAAATTAGTTATCTCTCGTGTAGCTGTCTGTCTTTGCAAAGTAGGAAAACTCACTGTTCATGTTGATGCTAAAGTTGCAGCACTAAATTGCTGCCATCATCTCATTGTTCATGTTAGTGCTGAAGTTGCTGTACTAAATTGTACTAGATTGCTGCCATCAACACGATGGTCTCCATTATGCTAAAGCTCCTCACTGCATGCTTCTACTGTTCAGATTATGCTAGTCGTTCTTCAACTGCTACTAACTGACTGCTGATCATGATTAGGCTAAAATTGCTGACATTGTTTCTGCAGTCAATGCATGCTACTCATACTAGTGCCATCATGATGATCATGCTAATTATGTTGACTGCATTCCTAGGCTACTGCATTAATGCTACTCATTCTGCAATTGCTGGCAAAATGTCTGCTAATCATGATTATGCTAATGATGTGGACTACATTGCTACCACTGCTATAATCGACTAATGCTGCTAGTACTAAAAATTGCTGCAAACGTGCCGATCATGAACATGCTAAGTTACTACTAGTGCTATGGCCACTACCTCATTAATACTGCATTCATCTACCTCACATTTAGCAATTGAAAGCAATATCACGCAAAGTCATTTATCAGCATTTATTGATATTCTGCTTTGTGCTTCTTTTTCCATGTCCGGCTTAATGCATGGTGATGGGATGCCTAATGCCGATGGGGATGAGTGCTGTTCACCTTGGATACTGGGGAAGTCAGGTTTGCAGGCCTTGTGTCTTCAACAGTGACAGTGTCAGTGTCAAATCATGTAGCAGTTCAATTGCTCTAATATGTGGTGGAGGTAAAGTAGGCCGTTTCATATTACGATGAAATAATCAAATGAACTTGCAGTGCAGATTAGACGTTATGGGTTGCATTCTACCGTTGTTATGCTCTTGTATTGCTAAATTACACTTGTTAAGGATCAGGATGAGCTAAAGGGATTCTCATTTTACTGCATACACTTGGATAAGAGATGGTAGAGACGTTGTAGCACAGGCTAACACGGTACGTTTGCTTCTTGTAGAAGCTTCAGATTGTCGTAGCACAGCATGTTTGCTTATGTGGAAGCTTTAGATTGTTTGTAGCACAGGCTAGCTCAGCATGTTTGCTTCTATGTGGAAGATTAGATTGTTGTAGCACAGGCTAGCACAGCATGTTTTGCCTATGTGGAGGCGAATTGTTTAGCACAAGCTATCACAGCATGTGTTGCTTCTTATGTGGATAGCTCAGGATTGTTTGTAGCATAGGCTAGCACAGCATGTTTTGCTTCCCACGTGGGAGCTCGGATTGTTCGTAGCACAAGCTAATTCAGTTGTTTTGCTTCTTATGTGGAAGCTTGGATGGTCGGTAGCACAAGCTAAACACAGCATGTTTTACTTCCCATGCGTAAAGCTATCAAATTGATTGTTAGCACAAGCTATCTCAGCATGCCTTGCTACGTGGATAGCTCTGGATTGTTTGTAGCACAGGCTAGCATAGCATGGTTTGCTTCCCACGTGGAAGCTTGAATTGTCTTAGCACAAGCTATCTCAGCATGCTCGCTACGTGGATAGCTCTGGATTGTTTGTAACACAGGCTAGCATAGCATGGTTTGCTTCCCACGTGGAAGCTTGGATTGTTCGTAGCAAAAGCTAATCAGCATGTTTGCTTCTCATGTGGAAGCTTGGATTGTTGGTAGCACAAGCTAAACACAGCATGTTTTGCTTCCCATGCGTAAAGCTATCAAATTGGTTGTAGCACAAGCTAAACTCAGCATGCTTACTTATGTAGATAGCGCTGGATTGTCGTAGCACAAGCTAAACACTGCATGCTTGCTTCCATGTGGGAGGTACATGGTATATAGAAAAGTTGGTGGCCAAGTGATGAGCATCAAGATTACAGAAGTTAAGTTATTGCAACAGGATAGATAGTGGGGCTTCAGTAGAGTCAAGATATCAGTCATTTGTCCATGTTGGCTGGTGCGCATCAATTAAAAAAAAAATATATATATATATATATATATATATATTTTGCCGTGACATATCTCGCAGGACTGATAAAAGAGGGACTCCGATCCTGGCTGCTCCTGTTATCAATAGTTACACTATGTTGATGGGCTCTTTGCTTGTCTCATGCTTATCAAAAGCTGGGTGACTGGAAGTATTTGTCCCCGTATAAGAGGCGCTGCTGTATCCGCCAGAGTGGGATGCTCACGGCATATTTAGCACCACATCACGGTGTGTTCATCACTGGTGACGAGTGTTGCAGCGCAACCAGCAGCTTGCGGTGTGCGACTGACTGTGTCAGGATTGAGGCCACACTCGTGCATTGACGTGCAGCATGCGTCCCCACTCATCCACAGTGAAGCACGCACGATTCACCGTGGCTATGTGAGTGGCTTCAGGAAGTAAATTCCTGTCCCAGCGGTCTATAACGGCGTCATCTCATCCAGGGTGGCTTATCATGGTAATTGCAAGAATAATTCTGCTTCTGGTTCTAGATTCCAGGTTGAGCTACCTACGCTCTTGGCGGCACTGTGAGCTCTCAAGGCAGCGTGATAGAGCTGCTGAGATGTGGGCTTCTCAATGTTCTCAGCACTATGCTGCATCATCTACTGTGCGGGCTAGCACAAGGCTCTCAAGGCAGCGTGAGAGAGCTGCTTGAGATGTGGGCTTCTCAATGTCTTCTCGGCACCTATGCTGCATCATCTACTGAGCTGCCTAGCCTTGCTGCTAAACTCTGCTAAATCAATTCTGCCAACCTCTGGCGTCTGGCTCTATTGGGCCGATCCAGACTTACAACAGATGGCATTTCGTGCTAAATCTATTAGGCTATGGATGGAGAGGGATATCGGCGTTAGTTAATATTATTCACATGTCTAATAATCTGCGTCAAGCTCTGCAAGCTATAATTTAAGCTTGTATACCGTATTCTTTCTGCATCAACTGCTATGAGGCTAATTGCTAATATGCGCCACAGGGCGCTTAACCAATTTAGACCGAGGCCGATTCTAAAATCGCCTTCTAAATCCTGAGTAAGTTCTGGAAATTTTCAAATGGTTATTCAAAAAATAAAAAATGCATGTTGCTATACGGTAAATGGCAACATGAACCCAAAATGGGTTAAAATGGTCATAGGATGGCCGGGCTAATTGCAATAACACTGTGTTTGTCTCTCCATCTGTAGGCCTAAACTTGAACTGGTTCACTGCAAAGCTGCGAGAGATCTGCTCAAGCTGCGGGCTTTCTCCATCCTCCGTATTGGTGTAGCTACACCTGCAGCGCTGCTTGTCTTCTGCTTCTCTTAAATCTATGGGGCGAGGGTCCTCAGGAGCTTACGTAGATATTGGTTAATAAGGATGACATTCTGCAGGCAAAAAGCTCATGAGTATGAGTGCTCTCGCTGTTCTATCGCTAATTCAATAAATGCTGCTTGCGCATTATTGACGCTTTAATTACAACTCGGGTGGATTGCTGGGGATTTAGTTTAGTGGTGATGTCATGGTGCTAAAAAATGTTGGGCTTTCTATGGTAGCGCTAAAAAAAAATTGGGTTTTTTATGACTATGCAGTCAGGCTAATCATATCAAGCTCAGTCTATTAGTAATTGCCGCTCAGGTATCGTTGGGTACTGATTCAGATGTTAAGTAAAGATAGCACGTCTTTACACACATAGTCAGTACACTTTATTTATTATGGATGATAAACAATAGTTATCATTCATCATAGGATGACCTCATTTATATATATATGTATATATATATAGCAGATTTCTTTGAAAAAGAAATAAATATAGAATGTCCTTTTCGAATCCTACTCGTGGTGCGGCACAGCAGTGGACACCGTAGTGTTAGGATACCGTCTAGGACTCCTGGGTTCAGGATCAACAGGTACCTGGATTCATCAGGCTTGTTGAACACATGGTGCATGCTGCATTTGCAAGTTAAACTTAAAAAATTAAATGTGAGGAACACTATCATGTTAGTAAGAAACAAGTCATGGAGCTCCACCATTCTCACAGATGGTTGGTCCGGCGTCAGGCCCTGTGCTCTCAAGCCGTTTTGGGGGTTCTTGCTGTTTTGGGGGTTTAATTCATTCCCTGTAAATGCTAATTGGCATGTAACATTCATTAAAATGTTATCCTTACAGGGAATGAATGGATTCAGAGGCCTGACGCCAAACTATGCTTCCTCTTGTTTCTATACCATGCTCAAGCTTGCTAAATATATATTGCTAATAAATATATATTCTAATCCAATCTAAGAGTTGTCTGACTGAAATGAGGCGCAGTTTACGGAGCTAGTTCAGGCCAGGCAACTCAAGGGATTGGGCTAACCGATCAGGTGACTAAGTCACATGCACTCTTCTCCTGGTCGGTGAGTTATAAGTAATGCTCTGCCTACCTGTTCAGTCTGGTTGCGCTCTTCTGCTGCTCTGACGTGCGACGCTGCTTCTGCTGCCGAGATCCTGCCGGATCTGCTGCCCTTGCTTGCTACGTATGCTGCTGACCATGAATAGTCTCATCCCACCGCCTCCCCGGCATCCACCTGTAGGCTCTGTTTCTAGATCCCCTTGGGGGTTTAATTCATTCCCTGTAAATGCTAATTGGTATGTAACATTCATTAAAATGTTATCCTTACAGGGAATGAATGGATTCAGAGGCCTGACGCCAAACTATGCTTCCTCTTGTTTCTATACCATGCTCAAGCTTGCTAAATATATATTGCTAATAAATATATATTCTAATCCAATCTAAGAGTTGTCTGACTGAACTTATTGAATAGCCAACTTAAAGGAGTAGTTCACCCAAAAAATGACTTATTTTCTATCAATTACACACCCCATGAAGCTTTCATTTTTTGGGTGAACTCCTCCTTTAACATATAACATTCAAACATCCAAAACAAATCTGGATTCTTATCCTGCATTTTTTCAAATAAAGAGTTTCGTACATCATTGTACAGTGGACAGTGAAAAACAAAATGAAGCTCATCCTCCACAACTCCCAGGTCACAAAGAACACACAATCGCTGCTCCTCAGGAATGCCAGTATATCTACCCACCTCAACTGCCAGAGGTAATGCACCAGATCTTAACTGGGCACAGAGAGACCTCTGTCCTCTCTTTAGATTGAATGCAACGTAAGGTTCAGTGATATAATTCTCTTTATATTGAACATAATTTCTTAACTTTGCTTTTTTCCAAATGTCCACCCTCCATTGCTCCTGATGTAACATTGATAATTTGTGTTTGACCGTATTTATGTTACAATGAAGGTTGTTCATAAAATATGCATTTAAATCAGAAAGTGAAAATATTGAAGAGACCTCTCTTATCCATGGATGATTACATCTTCTATTCCAATTAAATATACTTTTCGTAAGCCTCTCTTCTGGCAGTTGGGTGAGGCGGTTCCACAGTCTAATCATTTCACATCTCTGCCTTGTGAGGCAGCTTTCCAAACCTGTGTCACCTTCAATGGCCAACTTAGTGGTATACTTGTGCACCCCGAGAAAACACCTTAAAGCTCTACTCTGAATATTTCGGTGGCCTCCTCAAAGCCCCATACACCTGCTGCATAAAATAAAATGGAAGAAACCATAGAGTCAAAAAGCTTGGTAAATGTAGCAAAACCTAAATCAGGGCACAGTTTCACTTTACTTAATATGGCACCTAATGCTCTACCTGCTGAGTCAGCCAATACTTTCCTCCCCTCAGAAAAACTCATAAATTCATGAAAAACTAAACCTAAGTATTTATATGAGGGAACATAACTCAAAGACATTGACCCAAAAGTAAAACTATGGTTACTCTGCTGTTCAGCTTTCCTTCTAAAATGTATAATCTGAGTTTTCTCTCTGTTAATGGTAAGTCTCCATTTACTGCACCATAGACCCACAATATCATAAAAAAAAAATATCAAAATCTGTAAATTTGACACATTTTCAGCCATCAGAGCAATGTCATCAGCATATAAAAGAATACTCAAATTAATATTTTCAATTGATAGACCCAAATTGGCCTGCTTGATTTCCTGAGCTAAATCATTTACATAAAGAGCAAACAGAGTGGGTGAGAGCACATCACCTTGCTTCACACCAAATGGCGTGGGAAACCAGCCGGTTCTGAGGTCGTTTAACTGCATGCAAGCGACTGGGGCTTTGTATAAAGCTTTGATGGCATTATACAATGTACCGTTAATACCCGAGCAGAGTAACTTGTATTCCAACAAGTCTCTATTGATCCAATCAAAGGCTTTTTTTAAATCAACAAAACAAACAAATAATAACAAATAACAAAAATATGATCAATACAAGCCCTGTTTTTTCTAAAACCGTTCTGTTCATCCACCAACACATTATTGAACTCCAGATAATCAGTAAGTCTCTTATTTAAAACACTGGAGTACAGCTTATAAACTGTACTGAGCAAGCTGATGCCTCTATAATTTAGAGGGACTCTAGGGTCGGCCTTTGGAGATTTTGGAATGGGTATAATTATTGATAAGTCCCACACAGAAGGTGTGATGCTAGTATTGAAACAAGTTTGACATAGTGTGTGCAGTACAGACAACATATGAGGGGATTTAAGCACCTCATTGGGGAGTTCCTCCACACCCACTGCCTTTTTTAATCTGGCTCTGTCTACAGCATCCTGAACCTCCTGTATTGTTATATCATTATTTAGTGTGTAATGTTGGTATGCTGTATGCTCATTGTACACCCCCTCCTCAAGTTCACGTTTTAATTTACAAGTTTCTTTTAGAAATTGCTCATTGAAGAGAGGAAGGTTACAGCAAGCATACAGACCACTATAATCTTTCTCCCACTGTTTTAAAATCGGATTGGTTTCAAATGAGGATTCACCATTTTCCATTAGGATCTCCATTGGTATCAGCTTGCTCTTTTGGGGACCCAATCTATTTATTTCTCTCCAAAATAGCTGTGGATTATTAAACTGTGCTTGATCTAACTGTAAAGCTTGCCCTCTCTTAAAACGTCTCTTGACAAACCTAAGCCTTCTATCAAAATTAAATTGACATTTTTTAAATTCATCCTGAAGAATCCTCTTCCTACCCTGATCTTTACATTTTAAAAACACCTTTTCAGCTGTGCGCAGATTAAGCCATAACCCATTCAGTTCATTATTCCAATATGGTTGTTTGGTTCTATAAAACTTCTTAACATCATTATTTCTAATGGCACAGTGTTTATTTAATTCTTCATACAGAAGATTACACAATCGTCCATAACACAAATCTATATTGTCCTGAGTTCTGCTACCATTTGCAGCTGATTTGTAACCTCAAGGAGAGCATTTTGGCACGTCTCAGAAGACAAAAAGTTTCCTGGGAGACGTCTACTCCATCTTTTTACACCCTGCTGCGCCTGCGAGTCTACAGTCCTCTGAGTATGAATTTCACCTGCCTGAAAACGCACACAGAGCACCGAATGATCAGGCAGTCTGCTGCGCTCATCCAACAGTTTAACAGCATCATAGCCAATTTTTTCTACAAGTTCAGAGGGAGTGTAAACACAAAATTTAAAGTTTAAATCAGCATGTGGGGTCACAATATAGTCTACCACAGCTTTACCCCGCGTAGAAATAGACGTGAAGTTATCTTTTTCTGGGTTTAACCTTCCATTAAGCACACAACATTTAGAATCTTTCAGAAATTCAATGAAGGTTTGCCCATGTTTATTTACACCTGTGTCCAATGCAGTCCTAGGAGGAATATCATCTTCATCAACATAATCTTCCAGATCTGCAATTCGACTATTCAAATCACCACAGATATCACCACAGTACATTACATACATTAGTACATTAGCTGTGTATATTAGCTGTGTATATCAATGCCAATAAATGATTAAAGAAAAGATCTGCGTTCCGTCCCCAAGTTGAGGTTTCAGGGGATAAATAACAAGAAATAATACAAAAAAGAATATTGCGACTCCCTGTGATCAAAACGTAAACAAAGAGTTTAATCTCTTCTGTACAAGTGTAATCTCTTCTGCCCTGATGTTTGTCAATCACATGCCACTCCCTGTTTACTGCACCACCATTGGACCCATAAATATGTTAATAATTCCCTTTGTGTATTATTATTTCATTATTATGTAATATTCTCGTTACAATTCTCTTTGAGAGTAACAATAAAATCAGTTCCACTTGGTTACAATGTCACACATAGAAAGGCCTCAACAAAGCCAGTAAATCATTAATGTAGCAGCTACAGTACAATTGTCATCGTAAAAAAAAACACCACGCCAGTGAGTAGCCCCCACCGTGAGGACGTGGAGCTTCGTCCAACCCAACACTCCCTGCTGACAGGCTCCGCCCCCAGCCGGTAGGAGTACAAGCAATGCCATTTTGTTCGTGTTGACGCACGACAAAGCCGGATGCACCGTGGTGGATTGGAACCCACAACCTCAGCAGTGGTGGGCAGGGACTTTACCACTGTGCCACCATGTGCAAAAAAAACAAACAAAAAAAAACAATGGAAAACCAACACATTTAAGTATGCTAAGCAAAAGTACAGTTCATAAGGATAAAAATAACAAAAATAATTTAAAATCTTAACGAGGGATGCTGTGATTCTATGAAAACAAACTGATTCCATTTCATGTTTTGAAGTTAAAACATTTTTTTAAGTATTTTCTCAAATCTTTGTGTCCTGAGGTCGTACTGAAAAACATCATGTTTCCCTGAAAAAGCCACTGTGGTTCCATGTGTGTCCTTGAGCAAGGCATTACACCTGTCATTGTTCATTTCCTTTGAAGTTGCTCTGTATCATGTATCAACACTTAAATATAATGATCCAACTTCAGTGTGTCCACCTTAAGTACATCAGTGCAGTTTTACATCAACCCAAGATGTTCAGAGAGGAATGGGTCAATATCACAGAGAATGAATATCATGATTGAACTCGCAGCAGTTCCTTTGTTCCTCACTGTATCGATGACAAAACGTGCCTTTTCATTTTTCACCTGCATCGCGTTGGCCTCATCCTGATCGGCATCGTTTATCACCCTCTTCTCTAAAAGCTTGTCATGGAGAATTCTGAGAGTGCCAACTGAAACATTGTTGATGAAGCTGCTCCGCACAGCAAACAGCCTGTCTTCTGCTGGAAGAGTCAGTGTGCGTTGAACTTGTTGTTTTCTTAAAGCAGGAGCTGAAAGCTTTACACAGCGTTCCCATGCACAGTCAGAGGTTTTACTGTGTCTTAGAAGCAGCTTAATATGCTTAAACTTTGCCTCTAATGTCACTTCAAATGTTGAAATGTAATTGTGATAGGATTCATCAACTTTAAATTTTGCCTTATTTGGTTCAATTTGGATGGAAACATCTTGAGTGGAAGTGGTAAGGGTGTATTCATGGTTTGGGATTAGTTCACAGGAAGGCTTTTCAATGTAAATTTCCTCTCGTATGCGCCTTCTTTCCTTCAGCACGTCATGCCGTGCAACGTTCCCAGGCAGCAGCAACACATTCAGGATTGAACTTGGATCATCATCATCTTCAATCGGTGGTGTATAAAACAGTGACACCAATGCCTGGACAGGACTGGGCCCGAACAACATCTCCATGATGACGCCAAATAAAGATAATCCAGTTACATTTATGATAACATGAGTTTCTGTGATCACACAGGGTTTGATCAGCTCAATGCCATCATCATCCATCACATGGACAACAGACAAGGATTTGCCTCCACCCATGGAGAGGATCTCACAATGTGGAAAGTGTAACTGACACACAGACCTCTGAGAACCTTTGATGTCAAACAGTGGTCCTGCAGGCCTCTTGCTAAGCTGGGATAGAAGCCTTCGGTCCCAGGGGACTGTCCTGTAGGTCACTTCACCCTCTGCCTCCATCTTAAACACCAGGCCGGTCACGCTGCATTGGAACAGTCCTGCTTGGGTGCAGTGGAACCTGTAGCTTTCCTTGTTTTCCACAATAATGATATCAGGTGTAATCTTCTGTGTTTTGTCCAGTAGTGTAACATCATTTAAGCTGTGGGAGCGCTTTGCTCTGAAACCTGCCTTGTTCTCTAAACATGGAATTTGGCTCAGTGAGGGTAAGCTGTGAGAACGAGGCAGAGAGATGGATTCTTCTATCCTCAAACCACTGAAGCATCTACTTAGATCAGTTTCATCTTGGAGCTCCAGAGAGGGATGTAGAGAGGAAAATGACTCTTTAACAGGCTGGTCTGTGGTTGACAAATCACAGGCTGTCATCATTTTATCTGGGGAATCATGGGAGGACTGTTGTGATGTGGAAGACAACATGGGGGAGACTATAACAACGGAGGGATTCATGTTGGGTGTAATTACTTCCTGTGGAGCATCTTGGGAAGAGGGAGTATCAGACTCATCTAACTCATCTAAGGTTGAAGAGGGAAGCAAAGGGAGGTTTGATGAGGGAAGATCAGTCTCCTTCAACTCTTCTCTTCTTCTCTTTCTGTCTTGTGTTCTCTGTGAAGACACCATATGCTTCACTCTTGTTCTGTCTTCTTCTACATCTAACACTTTCTTGTCATGTGAAGTGTCTTCCATCTCACTATGTGTAACCCCTCTCATATACTCTCGCCTTCTTCCAGAGAACACCATTACTCTGCTTTTTTCTATCTTCTGACCTAAAGTGTCTTCCATCGCACTATGCTTCACTCCTTCAGCTGTGGAGGAGGAGGCTGTGAGACATCCTTTTTGCTTTACAGTGCTCATCTTCTCTTCTTTTAATGTAGTCCCAGAGACAACATGGGAATAAGTATACTCATTCCCAGTTCCCTAAAAAAAGGAAAAGGAAATTAAATCATGGACATTTAACTTATTAACCACATTGACACACTAGTAAATGTCACTCAGCCTAAACAAAGCCACACAGATAAGCATTAATGACCGCTAATAATACTTCAGAATATGTATTTGCCGCAGGTATGTTCAAATCAGAGTGACTCAGTATTAAGCCAATATTTCAGGGTGAAACCAGAGAACAGTCTGCCAGGGTGAGAGGAGAAAAGTGAATGTGTTATTTAATGTATTATTGATACATTATGTAATGTATTATTTTAATACCGTATGAATTTATTCTGCTGTGTTTACTGTCTCAACACAGTTATTCTGCATTCTCATGTGTTGGCCCTACAATCCTTTAATGCAAAGACTCTAACCCCAACATATAAGCCTTAATGCAAAGACTCTAACCCCAACATATAAGCCTTAATGCAAAGACTCTAACCCCAACATCTAAGCCTTTATGCAAAGACTCTAACCCCAACATCTAAGCCTTTATGCAAAGATTCTAACCCCAACATCCAAGTCTTTAATGCAAGAATCAGAATGGAGCAAAATGGGTCGCACCCATATCATAGGCTGTTAGCTGGGCAAAAAGTGTTCATGCCAATCTAAGATATGAAGCGGTCCATGAAGAAACATTACAGCAGGTGTTTTCAGTCTCCTCCCTCCAGTCATGATGAGAGGTACCATTGCTTCACGCAAATATTTACCTATCTTTGTTCACCTATCATGTCATGGCCAGAATAGCTATGGTTACTTGTTACTTCCACCACTGTTTGTTACTGATTATCTCTACACATTGTTATTTTCAAAGTAATAAGTTGAAGCTTTTTTTGTTAGAGAATTATCAAGTAATTTACAGATCTCAACCATCCTCCTATAATTTGAGAAACCAATATTTGTTTTTGTCTGTAGTGCGTGGTGAGGCCAAAAACTGTTCTGCCCGTTTCTCCTCAGTGGCTGGGAAAAAAAATCTGAATTTGCACACAGCCATTGACCATTACCATGTGCACCTAACAGCGAAGCCCGTTTTTTTTATTTCACCAAATCTCAGATGTTTATTAGCGTTGTTGTGTAAAAGAATGTCGCCATGGTTACGGGGCTGCCCAGCTATGGGACGAACTGCGTCCCGGGTTGCCAGATCATGTGCGCATATCCCCCCACGGATGCGTCGACTGGGTATAGACTAGTTAAATAAATAGTAATAATCTGAAATAATCATTTTCTTTACAGGACAGGCCTGGGATTTTGTCATTTTAGGGGCTTTGTGCTGTTATTGTTATTAGTATTATTAAGGTTTCGAGGCCTATCAGGCTCTCGAAGCCTTATTACGTCTCTACACTTTCCATATTCTTCCGCCGTTTTTGGCAGTTCTGGCCTAACCGCGTGGTCACTTTTTACAAAACTCGGCAATATGGTAGAGGGCTATGCCAAACGGCAAAGGCCCGAAACTCAAAACCATCGGCCAAAGGGTGGCGCTGTAGCAATCAATTGAAAAATGCCAACTTTGAACAGGTACAACTCATGCCCTGTTTGACCCACATCCATGACACTTCGATACACACATGCGTCTCCTCATGCCTAACAACTTTCACACTCTAACTTTTGACCTTTGACCTTTAGATCTCCCACCATTTCGAATTATATGAAAAGCAGTAAAAATCTATAGCTTTCTGGGATCTTTGAGCAATCCGCACGAAACGTTTTACACATGAACTTTGGACCTATACCGACAGACGTGAGCAAGCGGATTTTCCATAAGTGAAAACGTTAAGCTTTTATGAGCCAATGAATATTGCAGTTTTATGAAAATTATTCGTCTGCCCCTAACACATACATGCAGACTCACATTTGTTTGAAACTTTGCAATATTGTAGAGGGTCATTCCAAGTATCACTGAAACCAATCTTACTCCAATTGGTCAAAGGGGGGCGCTATAGCAATTTTTTGAAAATGCAAACTTTAAACAGGCAAAAGTCATGCCTCGTTTGGCCGACAGCCGTGAAACTTGCTTACACATGTGCCTTGACTCATGAGGAACATATCTATCACTTTGACCAGTAAGCTCCGCCCTTAGATTGTCTGCAATTTTGAGCAGTTTGAAAAACATTTAAACCCAGGATTTCTGAGCAATTTGCGTGAAAGTGTGTCGTGTGTGAATTCCCTTTTCACCAGTTCAGGTCTCTTGGTCCAATAGCTTGATCGCTTAATCATTTGTCTTGAAACCACAGGGTCGCCTGTTCAAATCCCACCTCATGCAGACTTCATCTCAATTGCATTGCACACGACATGACTGTATCAATGAATAAACTTGCAATTGTTAAATGAAACGCTTATTGAGAGTAGTTATTTTCAATGTATGACGTATTTCATTCCCTCTTTTGTTTTGTTTTGTTGGATTCTCCTTTTTCACTGTCTGAGGCTGTGAATTGAATAGCTTAATCAGTTCAGTGTTAGCCTCATGTACCGGAGGTCCACAGTTCAAATCCCACTCATCACAGTTTACATATGAATTGCATTGTACATAACATGACCCTGTTAATTCAGACATGTGACATTTTTAAACAATAACATGAAATGCTTTTGAGAGTAGTTGTTTTTTATGTATGACATACTTTCTTGTGAAAATAGCCGATCTACAATCTCACACCTTTTTAGATAGCAACGCATTGTGAACTTGTAGATCGACTATTTTCACTAGTTCCCATTCCGAGGAGACAAAAAAAAAACTTAAATGTTGTAAATGTAAATGTTATGTGAACCAGTGATCTAGAGTAGTTAGAATCCTGTCTATCCAATAGCTCAGTCCGTACTGCGGCCATAGCTGAGTGGTTAGTGAGCCCGCCTACGGAGCCAGAGGCCCTGATTGCCCCAGGTACGATTCCAGGCCAGGCCAGCAACTGTGTCGATGAAATGAAATGTGTCCCTGAGCAAGACTCTTAACCCCTAATTGCTCACAGGCCCTCATTGGAAACAAGGCCGCAAGGACTTTCATCAACGGACCTGTTAAAGGAATTATCCTTATCCTTTACACTGTCTAACCGCAAGTCTGTAGGTCCCTGGTTCAAACCCCAATTTAACCAGTCCAAATATAATTTACTGAACCAAAATCATGACTTTGTTAATTAATGCATGTTCACTTCTTCTCACTATGTCACTGCCTCTCTCTCTCACTCTGTCACTGCCTCTCTCTCACTCTGTCACTGTCTGTCTGTCTGTCTGTCTGTCTGCGTCTCTCTCACTCTGTCACTTTCTCTCTGTCTGTCTGTCTGTCTGTCTGTCTGTCTGTCTGTCTGTCTGCCTCTCTCTCACTCTGTCACTGTCTGTCTGTCTGTCTGTCTGTCTGCCTCTCACTCTGTCACTGTCTGCCTGTCTGCCTGTCTGCCTCTTTCTCACTCTGTCACTGTCTGCCTGTCTGCCTCTCTGTCACTCTGTCACTGTCTGCCTGTCTGCCTGTCTGCCTCTCTGTCACTCTGTCACTGTCTGTCTGCCTGTCTGCCTCTCTCTCACTCTGTCACTGTCTGCCTGTCTTCCTCTCTCTCACTCTGTCACTGTCTGCCTGTCTGCCTCTCTCTCACTCTGGTCACTGTCTGCCTGTCTGCCTCTCTCTCACTCTGTCACTGTCTGTCTGTCTGTCTGCCTGTCTGCCTGTCTGCCTGTCTGCGTCTCTCTCACTCTGTCACTGTCTGCCTGTCTGCCTCTCTGTCACTCTGTCACTGTCTGCCTGTCTGCCTCTCTGTCACTCTGTCACTGTCTGTCTGTCTGTCTGTCTGCCTGTCTGCCTCTCTCTCACTCTGTCACTGTCTGCCTGTCTGTCTGCCTCTCTCTCACTCTGTCACTGTCTGCCTGTCTTCCTCTCTCTCACTCTGTCACTGTCTGTCTGCCTGTCTGCCTCTCTCTCACTCTGATCACTGTCTGCCTGTCTGCCTCTCTCTCACTCTGTCACTGTCTGTCTGCCTGTCTGCCTCTCTCTCTCACTCTGTCACTGTCTGCCTGTCTGCCTCTCTCTCACTCTGTCAATGTCTGCCTGTCTGCCTCTCTCTCACTCTGTCACTGTCTGCCTCTCTCTCACTCTGTCACTGTCTGTCTGCCTGTCTGTCTGCCTGTCTGCCTCTCTCTCACTCTGTCACTGTCTGCCTGTCTGCCTCTCTCTCACTCTGTCACTGTCTGCCTGTCTGTCTGCCTTTCTGCCTCTCTCTCACTCTGTCACTGTCTGCCTGTCTGTCTGCCTGTCTGCCTCTCTCTCACTCTGTCACTGTCTGCCTGTCTGCCTGTCTGCCTCTCTCTCACTCTGTCACTGTCTGTCTGCCTGTCTGTCTGCCTGTCTGTCTCTCTATCACTCTGTCACTGTCTGCCTGTCTGCCTCTCTCTCACTCTGTCACTGTCTGTCTGTCTGCCTGTCTGCCTCTCTCTCACTCTGTCACTGTCTGCCTGTCTGCCTCTCTCTCACTCTGTCACTGTCTGCCTGTCTGCCTCTCTCTCACTCTGTCACTGTCTGCCTCTCTCTCACTCTGTCACTGTCTGCCTGTCTGCCTCTCTCTCACTCTGTCACTGTCTGCCTCTCTCTCACTCTGTCACTGTCTACCTCTCTCTCACTCTGTCACTGTCTGCCTGTCTGCCTCTCTCTCACTCTGTCACTGTCTGCCTGTCTGCCTCTCTCTCACTCTGTCACTGTCTGCCAGTGTGTCTGCCTTTCTGCCTCTCTCTCACTCTGTCACTGTCTGTCTGCCTGTCTGCCTGTCTGCCTCTCTCTCACTCTGTCACTGTCTGCCTGTCTGTCTGCCTGTCTGCCTTTCTCTCACTCTGTCACTGTCTGCCTGTCTGCCTCTCTATCACTCTGTCAGTGTCTGCCTGTCTGCCTCTCTCTCACTCTCTCACTGTCTGTCTGCCTGTCTGTCTGTCTGTCTCTGCCCTATCCCTCGAAACCGCTTATTGCTGCTTGCAGCTATATTTATTATTATTATTGGTTGATGCTATATTAAGTCATTTTGCTGGGGACCCCCTGTGTGTGTGATCATACAGCCTAGTCACTTCTTTTGGGCTTGTTTCTCCAATAAAATATGGCAACGCTGGTGTTGGTATTGACAATAATTGACATTCATAAGATCAGGCCATATGGGAGAACAATGACTCAGAAACTGTTTAATGTAAATTGTGTAGAACAGCGTGTAAGACAGCTTACAAATATGTATTGTTATGAAAT
This sequence comes from Gymnoscopelus braueri, assembly GCF_963280865.1. Classification (NCBI taxonomy): domain Eukaryota; kingdom Metazoa; phylum Chordata; class Actinopteri; order Myctophiformes; family Myctophidae; genus Gymnoscopelus; species Gymnoscopelus braueri. Next base: position 12,971,390 of record NC_137615.1, read on the forward strand.
TCTAAGGTAGGTAGCTGTACTAAAATGTTATCAGTTATAAAATCAAGCGCAAAACTGAAATATGCTTGTCATCTTTTTTCTTAGAAGAAGTATGACAGTTGCCTGCCATGGACGGGTTCACTCGTCGAATTCTGCTATGGCTCAGCCTGCCAACGAGTTTGGACGATTTTTATTTCTTTATTTTTTCACACAGAACCAGGAGATAACGTGATCCAAAGATTTACTGCTCCATTCACTTCCTGGTTAACTTATTACTTAAAAATACTGTATCTCGGCTCCTGTGTGTTTTTGTTTTGTAATGTTTTTTTGCCGAAACATGCTATTTTTAACGGCGTATAACAAGCGAACGGGAGGTCGTGATGACATTTCTTTTTTTTTGCGGAAGCACAGTGAAACCCTCCGTGATTAGCAACCATCAGGGGATCGATCATACTGGAGATAAATATTCTGTGACTACTTGAAAAGGTAAGAAAATCGCTGGCAGTCTGGGCCTTACTTAGTTGTTTATACTCTGGCAGTAAAACCAAGTTCACATAAATGACAAGTGTCAAAAATAGGATGAGCAATATTGTGGGTGGATAACTTTTTTAATGGTATGCAGTTTGGTTAGGTTCTTCAACAATACTTTTTCCAGATTTGTTTTAATCCTGACAAATATCCTATAATACACGTTTTACATTATTATGTAAAATACTAAAACAAAAATAAATAAAATAAAACTATAATCACCATGTCGATTGTTGTTTTACTTTTTCAAAATAGTATAACATGCCTAACTAGAAAAAGTGCTCCTTGGAGCACAGGTCTCCTCCAGGTCAGGTAGGTTAGTGTGGGCCAGCAATGTGCGGAATTCACCAATGAGGCTGGAATGTGAAAAATCGGACGGATTGGACAGCTCCGTCTTGATCACTTGACTAAAGAGATGATATGTACCGATCTGAGTGATGTTTGGACAACATTTGTATGAGTATTATAAAATAAATGTTTGGTCTCCTGTTGACGCTATAATAGGGCAATGTTGAAAGGGTGGCATTTGTTCCTCAACGTAGTGCGAATGTGCGTGCAAAGTTTCACCGTAATCAGACGCTGCGTTCATGATTTGCGGCATTTTGTTCAAAACGGACCACTCCTGCAAATCTGAAGGAGTAATATTCAAACATGTGTTTTACATATGTCGGCCTCCTGATGGTGCTATAAAAGGCAGATGTGAAAAATGCAGGGCAGAGGTTTTTCCCTGGTCTCTAGGGAGTGCTGCACATACAAACTTTTACACAGATCGGTGCAGTTACAGGTAACTGATTTGGCCGATTTAATTGGCTGATTTAAAAAGATTCAAGTGGCATTTCTTCCTCGGCCTAGTGGGAATGTGCTTGCAAAATTTCACGGAAATTGCATGCTGTGTTCATGATTTGAGGCATTTTGTTCACTACGGAGCACTCCTGCACACTTTGGAAGCCATTCTTAGCCAATCAGGATAGATTTGCGTGATGTTTGGACAAAATCTGTACTGTAGGAGTACTGCCAATTGTTTTTTGTTGCAAAAAGCGGCCTCCTGGTGGCAGAGGTTCTGAATTGGCATCCAGGGAGTGTGTGTGCACAGTTTCGCTGCGATCGGGCCAACGGTGTCAGAGATTAGCTGTTCACAGATGGACGGACTTTCGGCCTGGCGGAGACAATAAGATTAGGCATAAGGGATAGGGCCCTATGGGATATGCACCTCAACCACTTGGCCATCGGCATCCCGTCTGTTTCATTTGTGTTAATTGTGTTAAATATTCTGCTAATGTTTGAACTGATGGACTATCAATTATGGAAAAAATAATAATCAAAAACTATAATCACCTCGTCACCAAGAGGAAGGGGAGATGTTGATCGCTGACGTATGGGCTGAATCCACTTCACAAGAGACTGTTTTATGCTCACGTTCTCCTGGTTCAACTTCTCACCGTCATCACTGTCCATCTGACCAGACTGGTCCATCTCTACAGAAGAACAACAAACAGACATTCATTACACATGATGAGTATAGAAGACATGAGGAGTGGACCAAGTACAGAACCCTGGGAGTTCCCGGTCAACGAAGTCTATAGGGTTTAAGTAAGTAAGGGTTTAAGAGAGAGAGAGAGAGAGAGAGAGAGAGAGAGAGAGAGAGAGAGAGAGAGAGAGAGAGAGAGAGAGAGTGGGCGGGTCATACCATTTTTTTTAATTTTGTATTTTAAAGGATCTACACCATGAATTAAAAAAATAATAATAACATTTAATATCATATTGTTTATGTCCCTCAAACGTTTTTCAAAAGGTTTGAGCCTAAATCAAGCCTCAGATATACTCATTCCAACTTCTCTCTGGCTTATAAAGCACTTTCACCTGCAATACCACATTGTCCTGTTTGGCACGAGGCGCTATTGAGTCAGTTTGTATGCATGTTATCTCCTGGTTCTGTGTGGGGGAAAAAAAAGAAAGAAATAAATATATATATTAAAAAAAATTGTTTTTTTTGTTGGAACTGAAAAACGGGAGGGATTGTACCCTGACGTGACGTCAGGTCAGGGTGCAAATCAGTTTGGCCTGTTTTGAGACCAATTTACAGAAAACCCCAGATTTGCTGTGAAAGCCTGAGTGTTCAAACTGGGGTATTTTTTTGACCCAAAACACACAAAAAAGAAGAAAAAGTAAAAATTCATGGTGTAGTCCCTTTAAAATCCATTTTTTTGTTTTTCATACGTGTTATACTCCCCTATCTAAACTGCTCAAAAAAAGTTCGGAAACTTAAAGATGGGGTGCCATGATATTTTTCAACCCTAAAACCTGATCATAAGGTATTATTATTATGTAAGGATTTTTTTTCAAAAATAATAAAAGTGTACAGTAAGTGTTAAAATGTAGTTTTTATGTGGACACGCCTCCAGTTCATTAAGTATACCTGGTTCTCACCTTAGCACCTCCTCCACCACCTTAGCACCACCCACCTGTCCTAGTCCCTCCTCCTCCTCATGCCCACACCTGTTGTGTTATGATAATGAGGGGGAGGGTATGGCTTTGTGATGTCACTAAAGCGCTGTTTCTCTATTGGCACGTTTGACCCTCAAGGTTTCAGCCTCCAGGAAGAAACTCCAAATAGTCAGAGAAGACATAAAACACCACCGGGGGGCTTAATGAAGTTCTATCAACCTCATAGACACATGAAAAACAGAAAAAGTGCAAAAACATGGCACCAGCTCTTTAACTTCGGTCAATTATATCTCCCCTTTAATAATACCAATTGGTATTGTGTTTTATATCATTTTTATCATTGATTAGTCACCTTTACAACATGGTACAGCTTGTAAGGATCGGGCATTCGTGGAATGAGCAACACAGCTAAACGTGTGGGTAGCACCTCCAAATAATTTGCCAAAATCACCCATTCCACGAATGCCCGAACACAATACCAATTGGTATTATTAAAGGGGAGATATAATTGACCAAAGTTAAGTTTCAGAACTTTTTTTTTAGCAGTTTATATCGCGTTTAATAACCCTGTATGGTGACTTGACATGGTATCTCCCTATCTGTTGCCAGATAGGCCAATCTTAATTGTAAATATAGCTGCGATAAGCGGGGCCAGGGAATGCAGAAAGAAAAAAGAAAGAAGCACTGATAAGTAATATGCACAATAATCCATAGAAACATAGAAGACTGAACTTGAGAGATAAAAAAACCATGCAAATAACATGAGCATTTTAAACCCACACTAACCCTAACCTCAGTAAAACTATGCCTACCCCTAACCTCAAGAAATATATGCGTAAGCCTAAGAATGCCAAATCATGATCACCTCAACACATCGTCGGGGACAGGGATCGAACCAGTGACCTCCGGATTCATAGGCTGCCTTTCTCAAGTCTTTACGTCCCTGATGAACCAAGCCTCTGTTTTGCTAACTACTCTAGATCACTGCTTATGCATCGTTAAGCGAGAACTGCCAAAAATGGCAGAAGAAGAAGAAGAAACAGAATAATGCCAATAACAAAACGGAGCCTTGCTCTGCAGAGCCTGGCCTCGTAAATATAACCAAAACTATTTCCTTTGGAACAAGTGTGAGGTTTACCTCAACTTAAAAATAAATTATGATTGTTTAGAAGAATAATCTCTCTAAGTAAGCAGTGCCTTTGATGAGTTTATTTCAATGAGCTGTAGGGCATTTTTCAATTAAGCTTTTATGAGCCAATGAGTGTTTTTCATATAATTCAAATTGGTGGGAGATCTAAATGTCAGAGGTCAAAAGTCAGAGTGTGAAAGTTGTTCATCATGAGTAGACGCATGTGTGTATCGAAGTTTCATGGTTGTAGGTCGAACAGGGCATGAGTTGTACCTGTTCAAAGTTGGCACTTTCAATTGAGTGCTATAGCGCCACCCTTTGACGAATGAGTGTGAGAATTATTACTTGATAGTTTTTCATGACCATCTAGCATATGGCCGAGTTTCGTAAAAAGCGTATGCACGGTTAAGCCAGAACTGCCAAAAACGGCAGAAGAAGAAGAAGAAACAGAATAATGCCAATAACAAAACGGAGCCTTGCTCTGCAGAGCCTGGCCCCGTAAATATAACCAAAACTATTTCCTTTGGAACAAGTGTGAGGTTTACCTCAACTTAAAAATAAATTATGATTGTTTAGAAGAATAATCTCTCTAAGTAAGCAGTGCCTTTGATGAGTTTATTTCAATGAGCTGTAGGGCATAGCAGTGGCGGCCATTTTGTGGTGCCACAGATAGAAAACCCATTAAGTTTCCCCATAAAGATTTCCGAAAATACTTATATACAGTAGCCTACATAATTTTATGCCTGGAACCAAGCCATCCAGGATCCACGCAATCTGGGAACCCATCGTTAAAAAAAAGGAAAAAACAGCGCCCTCTGCTATTTTCTTCCTTTGCAGTAGGGCAGTTTGGAATCTGTTCTTGAGAGATTAAGCTCCTGGTGAATCATGACCATAAAACATTTGATTCTGTGTCCAAAACAATATTTGAAAACCACAAAAAATTGATATTTATTAAATATAGTATATAATATCATTAAATATTCAAATATCTTTTGACACATAATAAAATGTTTTATGTTCATGATTCACCAGGAGCCTGGATGGCTTGGTTCCAGGCTTAAAATTATGTATATAAATATTTTTGGAAAAATCTATGGGAAATATGAATGTGTTTTCTATCTGTGGCACCACAAATGGCCGCCACTGCTATGCCCTATACTGTATATGAAGTATGAACTATAGAGGAACAATGTTAAATCCCAGTCCATTAATTTCATTAGGCTGGTCAACAATGCCACTTGAAGCATATTACACCCAGGTGTTGAAGTACGCAAATACTGCAAAGTGCCGTGTCTTGCGTGTGTCATGCGGCTGGCACCGCGTAAACTAATTGATTATTATTTATTATTTCCAAACAAAAACTCATCCAATAACAGTGACATAGTTATCTTCTTCTTTTTCATCAATGTCATCATACTCCTCCTTTTCCTCTTCCTCACCCGGGTTGTCAACCTGTTTGTGCATGTTATCATACTCCTCCTCTTCCTCTTCCTCACCCGGGTTGTCAACCTGTGTGTGCATGTTGCTGGCAAGAGAAGATGTAATTTGAGTATAATGTCTATATTCAGTTAATTTAAACAGCAGGAGATGGGAACACTTAGCCTAAAACCAAGTTGAACTTCGACCTCATGCACAATTACGATGATGGCTATGATGATTATTACCAGTGGTAGTATTACACTAGTATCCATTTTTTCCACTGAGGTTAATTCTCTTAAGACATATATTCAATTGGGAGTCATTTAAAACTATCAGTGTACTGACCCATTGACATAGTCATCGCTGTCATCATCGTTGCCTTGGTGACATGTGAAGGCAGCATTGACGTAAACAGCATGTCCTCCCACTGTGTTGTAGGGGTTTGTCACACCTTGGAAGAAATGCACACATACATGACAAACCGAATATAACATGGCGCCACTTCTCCATAGAACTCAATGGACGCGGCCACTATCTTCAATTCGGTTTTGAATGGTGTTTTCTGGCTTGATTCTAACCCTTCCTGTAAGTGTAACTGCAATGTTGAGAGCTCAAACGAAAAATGATTAAACAATCTTTGAAATCTAATAGGGCGGATGTGACAATAAAGTTGATTCTGATCCGATTACAATCATTCAGAATATCCGAATGGAACATTCAGGTGGAAAAACTCCGGAACACAGTGACTGATTGCCACTGTCTAAAGGCAGAGAATAATACAGCTACATCATCATCTGTTTTTTACGTCTTGAGACTCCAGGACAGGCTTCAGACGCACCTCCTGCAGGAGACATGGCTCAGATTTGGAACCATTTGATTTAGCGTTACAGGAACCTGTTGCGACCGCATGCCCTTGCTGACGTCGACAAGGCTCGAAACCACGACCTTCTGCATGGAAGGCATATGCTCTAACCGCTACACTTCTTTTAAAAAGAATACAGCTACATCAGTACACAAATAGTACTCACTCGTATCACTTCATCCTCTTTCCTGTTGTTCACAACCCAAAGACAAGTTCTAATGATGACAGGAAGCCACAGAATGCTCAGTGTATAATTATAAGAGGGAGACTGACGAACTTCCTCATTCCTCAACATCATTTACTCTTTAAAACAAATAACAGTGGAAGTAATAATTTGTTTTCCTACAAAAACAATTTGATAGTGTGGGAAATTATTATCATTGGCTTTTTCGTGGGCATTTAGGGTCAATGAACAGTTTCACATTCAGTCACATCTACTGTACGTCCACATTTATTTTCATTGTGGTATACTCAAATGTCATTATCATTAACCATTTTGAACCGGAATTAGAGTCTTAATCCAGGGTTGGGGACCAAGACTGCCGCTAGTTTTGACCAGAGACTTGACCAATTGTAATATATTGAAATATCACGATGAAGATTAGTTTAGTATTAGGGCAGTGATTCAGGTGGTAGGGTGGCCACTTGGGAATCGGAATGTTACCAGTTCGATCCCCAGCTCTCCCTGGGTTAGTGTTGAAGTGTCCTTGAGCAAGACACTGAACCCATAACTGCTCCTGATGAGCAGGTGGGTGCCTTGCATTGTTGCCTTTGTAAAGCGCTTTGGATAAAGATGCACCATTTGCAATTACTCACAGCCTGTGTCATCAGTCTTTTTGGTCGCTGTCTTTCTGTGTCTCCGCCTCCACATCAGCCAGAGACCAAGCAGCAGCAGAAGTAAGAGTAGGACTACACCTCCTATAGTTCCACCCACTAGCAGAGGGATTGGAGAGGCTGAAAGAAAGAAAGAAAGAAAGAAAGAAAGAAAGAAAGAAAGAAAGAAAAATGTTCAAGATGCAAGTAACAGAGATCTAGTTTGTGATAGTGTGTGTATTTGCTGATCCTTTATATAAATAATATTCTTACGGTTGACTGAGACGCTGAGCAGCTCTGAGCTGTTAGAAGTGAAATTGCGTGTGGAGACAGTGACTTCATAGACACAGCTGTAGTTGCCCTGGTGTTCATACTCTGCTGCAGGGAACTGGAAAGAGGCAGAGTGGTTGACTGCTGCCTTCATGTTAGTCATGTTGGAGCCAGAGAAGTTGAGGTAGAAGATGCCTCCATGATACTGGGGGAGAATGGAGCAGGTGATGGAGAAGCTGTAACCCCTGGTGACCTCTGAATGCCCAGGAGTCGTCAGAGAGATGTTGGCCTGCGGCAGCCTCACTGGTCACACAGAAACATATTTCTTAGTTTTATGCTGGAACTTTAAGAAATGTCTTAGTTCATTATAAATTATTGGTGTATACCATTGAGTCCTGGGTGTGAATTCTTATACATTTCAAGCAGCTAACATAATCAAATTAATGCAATAGTTTTATTATTGTATATTATTTCTCTTCCAATAAGGAAACCTGCATGAAAATAAACAAAACTTTGCACACAGGTCCATTCCTATGACAAACTTCCTCAACTGGCATTGTGGGCCTATTCTCCTAATGGTGTCGCTACATTAACCATCTAAATTTTGTAAATGAAAATCAGTCATTTATGCTATCACTTTGAAACTCTCACCAAAATGTAGGGACTGTTTAGGACTTGTTTATGTACTTTGAGTTGGTACAGTAGATGAGTCCATCACTCTATTTTTGTCTTACATTGTAATACAAATTAAACCTTTCTCCTCCCACATCTTTTGCTTATTTGACGCCAAACTGGCTACACACAGCATATTCAGACTACCCTCCATAAAGGTGAGGATACAGCAACTTCTTGTTAAATAAAAGCTCCAATGTTCATGGATTTTGTCATTTTTATTTCACATCATAGTTCAAAAATGACTTTTTGACAGCAATTTCAAGTATATCCTTATGTAACTAATTGCAGTCAATGAATAAAAATCTTTAAACAGTAGTTATTTTATGGAGCAATCAATCTTTGTACAAATAAGTTAATTTATTTGAAAAACATCCGTACAGTTTTGTACTCTCCCTAGACTTTAGAGGGACAAAAATGTAGAGTATTTTGTCTTGTTAACTGAATTTCTTACACTTGAAATCTGCCATTATATTCCATGTAAGAAATTCAAAGGTTCAAATTTGATTTGAACTAAATAGCAGGAGTAACATTTCAACTGATCAAATTTACCAGATACTTAGCAATTGATCATGTCAACGGAGGGTGTAGATGAGTTTCATGCTGTGGTATATAATGGCCTTGAGTATAAACTATAGAGCACTGAAGTCCTGACGTCACTGCCGCTAAAGGGCGCTGTTCCGCTGGTTTGTGGCTTTATTTTTTTGTGTTGAAATCCCCATTGGGAATCTTAGATCGCCTCATATAAGAACTGTGTTCGAAAAATAAACACACCACCCCGGCGATTTTACTCATATGGATATGAAGCATCGACTGAAGGTGGAAATGTACACATTTACCCAAAGAGTAACAAAATAAACGCTAGAAACTAGTCAAACAACTCAAAGACTACATTTCACATGAACGCGGCTGCTGTAGGGACAGTGATTTTCAGACCCGGAAGTGTAGTTCTTAAGACTTTTAAGGCAGAATTAATTCAATTTTCACCAGAAACAGGCTGTATCAAACATGAATGAATATCATAAACGATGCAGAGCCACCCCCCTGACAGAAATGCTAGGGTGGTGTGTTTATGTTTGGAACACAGTTCTTATATGACGTGATCTAAGATTCCTCAATGGGGATTTCAACACAAAAAATAAAGCCACGAACCAGCGGAACAGCACCCTCTAGCGGCAGTGACGTCAGACTTCGGTGCTCTATAAGCGGAAGTGGAAGTACAATTCTGCAAAAGGCTCCCTTAAACAACACACTTTTGCCTGCTTATATTTCTCACTAAATCCATGTACTGAACAGTAACTAACATGGTGTGTGCCTGGCTTGGTTGGTAGAGCACTCCACTTTGAGTCACAAGGTTCTAGGTTTGATTTCAGCCATTGCCAACTCAGTACAGCATCAACAAAACTCTGTAGCATACTGTAGGGCCAAACCAGTCCTCAAACTGCCCGGCCTGTCCATTGCTGCGCAGCAGATGTACTTTCAGAATTATTTCATTACATTGTTATTAAAAAAAAAAAAAATGAATGCAATAGTTATTTCCTCACCTGTAACAGAGAAGGTAAAAGGGTCACTTTGAGGAGATTTAAAGGGTCTGCTTGAAACTGTTGTATCATACTGACATCGGTACGACCCTTCATGATCAAAGTTCACATTAGGGATGTTGAAGGTGGATCTGCCATTGGAAAATTGGACCTTTCTAAATGAACCGTGGGGCTGCAAAGTGAAGGTTCCACCCATAAACTGAGTTGAAATGGAACAGGTGATGTAAACTGTGTTACCCCAGGTAACCTTACTGACAGGATTCACTGAGATGCTGGGCTTTGGGAGATTCACTGAAAATAGTAGGATATGAGTGGGAAATTTAAAAAAAGTTTTAATTAAAAAAAAAAGGCATTGTATATTAGTTTGAAATGTATGACTACATTGTAATTTTAAATAATGTAATTAATTCAATAGTTATTTCCTCACCTGTAACAGAGAACTTAACAGGGTCACTTTCAGGAGAGTTGAAGCGTCTACTTGAAACAGTTGTTTCATACTGACAATGGTACGACCCCTCGTGAACAAAGTCCACTTTAGGGATGTTGAAGGTATTTGATGTGCCCCTGGTGGTTTTGATGATTGAACTGGAGGACTTCAGCAAAGTTAAGGTTCCACCCAAATGCTGAGTTGAGATGGAACAGGTGATGTCAACTGTTTTACCCCAAGTAACCTCACTGACAGGATTCACTGAGATGCTGGGCTTTGGGAAAGTCACTGAAAATAAAAATAATTAACTGTTTTAATCATTAGCATTGTACAGTATATTATTTTAAGGTTATGGTTAGAAGAAAACAACTAGCTGACAAATAAAATATATTTTGCCAGCTTTTGACAAATGCCCGGTTTGACCGTGTATAATGTTTGTAGTTTGTATCTTTCATAAAAGCAGCCAATCAAGCCTAATTTCTGTGTTTTGTGTCACTTCAACAAAAGTGAGGTATAGTTTGGCAGAAGTTTTAAAAATCATGGCATGTGGTTTGAGTGAGACAATTTGCTACAGTAGTTGCAATCCCATTCCCATTAATCCTGGAGTCCATTTACTTTGGAGTCTACTCATAGTCTGACCCTCAGTACTATGGTTAAGTTTGTAGATTTTCTATGATCTCTGGGTTCATAAAAGCATCCTACTCACCAACAATGACGTTTACTTGGCTGCTGTGGGTGCTTGTGGTGCTCTGAGTTGAGTATCGACAAGTATAACTTCCCTGGCGGGAAGAGTCAACATTGGACAGTGTTAATATCCCACTGGTCTGTTTGGATATTAAAGCCTTCCGTCCAATGTCAGATCCATCCTTGTAAAAAATCACATCAAGAGGTGCACAGAGCAGGGTTGAAATCGAGCAAGTGAGGCTCAACGTCTCTCCTGGTGAAAGAGCTAAACTGGATGACGACAGAGATGGTTGTCCTGCTGCAGAAGAAAACATACATTTTGTTCATCTTAATTATTATCTAATTATTATGATGAACTAGGTCTTACTGCGTTTGTGAACATTGGACTCCACTACTTCAGTGATTCGGAATCAAATATTCAGAAAGGTTCTATCAATGTTAATTCTATCTTAACGAGATCAATTTTGAAGGAAGAGATTACAAATATTACCTGAGCAAACAACACCAACATCTTCTCCATGGCCACAGTTATTTTCCCCAAATTCTCGATGTGAACATTCAGTCAGAGAGCATTCACTACCAGAACAAGCAACATCATCCAACCAGATTTTACCACTGCCACCCCCATACGTGCTGAATTTTGAAGCTGTCCCACATCCTAGCTCTCTGCAAACGACCTCAGTGTTTTTCATGGTCCAGTCGTCATCACAGACTGTTCCCCAGAGGCCGCTGTAATAGATCTCCAGTCTTCCAGAGCATCGAGACCCTACTAATCTGATCTGAGCACCTTCTATCGGTAAAAAGAAAGAGGAAAAATATTAGTAAAAAACATCCACATTAAAATGATAATTTCATTAACGTTTCCTTTTTTTCTGAATATAGCTGTTTCTTTTTTATTCCCTTTTTCCAGAGAACATTCTTACCTGTATGTGAAGGTATGTACAGGAGAATAGACACTGCAGGGGGAAACAGAGCAAGCAGAGTTACTTTAATGTTTTTCTAATGTGTCAGCATATCACATAATCACCAGTGGCATTACACTTTGAAACACATGGATACAACATCTACTACTATATACAGAGACACATCTCGAAAATGACTTTCACCATGATTGCAAAGGGATAAATAAAGTAAAACAGAACCTTTTGAGAGTTTAGGAATGTATTCATGGATCTTGTTTGTGTCCATCTTAGTAATAGCCAGGTCAGGTAGGTTATTGTGGGCCAGCAATGTTCAGAATTTGCCAATCAGGATGGAATATAAAAAATCGGACGGAACCATCTTGATCACTTGACTATAGAGATAATGTGCACTGATTTGCATGATGTTTGGACAAAATTTGTAGGAGTAATATAAAAAAGAAAAATCGGCCTCCTGGTGGCACTATAATAGGGCAATGTTAAAGGGATACTTCACTTTCAAATAAAATAAACATTTAAAAAAATAATTTAAAAAAAATGAAAGAAGTTATGGCAAAATAAAGGCCCCCTCACACATTAGTAGGACACTCTAATGCGTGAGGGGGCCTTTATTTTGCCATAACTTCTTTCATTTTTTTTAAATATTTTTTTTTAATGTTTATTTTATTTGAAAGTGAAGTATCCCTTTAAAAGGGTGGCGTTTGTTCTTCAACGTAGTGTGAATGTACGTGCAAAGCTGCACCGCAATCGGACGCTCCGTTCATGATTTGCGGCATTTTGTTCAAAACGGGCCACTCCTGCAAACTTAATGTCAATGTTAGCCAATCAGGATGGAATATGAAAAATCAAATCCATCTTGATCACATGACTATAGAGATCATGTGAACCGATTTGTGTGAAATTTGGATGAAATCTGAAGGCTTAATCTCAAAATATGTGTTTTACATAAGTCGGCCTCCTGGTGGCGCTATAGAAGGCTAATGTAAAAAATGCAGGGCAGATGTTTTTCCTTGGCCTCTAGGGAGTATGCGTGCAAAGTTTCACGCAGATCGGTGCAGTTACAGTTAAAAACCCAATTTGGCCTTTTATAGCGCCACCATGAGGCTGATTTGAAAATTTCCAAGTGGCATTTCTTCCTCGGCCTAGTGGGAATGTGCGTGTGAAATTTCACGGAAATCGCAAGCTGCGTTCATGATTTGAGGCATTTAGTTCAAAATGGACCAATCCTGCAAACTTTGGAAGCCAACCTTAGCCAATCAGGATGGAATATGGAAAATCAGACAGATCCGTGTTGATCACATGACTATAGAGATACTGTGTACTGATTTGCGTGATGTTTGGATAAAATCTGTAGAAGTAATATAAAAAAAAGATTTTGCACAAATCGGCCTCCTGGTGGCGCTATAACAGGGCCATGCACAGTTTCGCAGCGACCGGGCCAACGGTTTCGGAGATTAGCCGCTCGCAGACAGATGGACACGCGGACGGACGGACGGACACACGGACGGACGGACGGACAGGGGGTAAAACATACTCTCTCGCCATGCCTTTCGGCCTGGCGGAGACAATGAGGCCTTTACCCTTTGTGGTTGTGGTTTGCAGGGTGAAGCCAGCAAAGCCCTATTTATCTTGACATTCAACTAATGAGGAAGTACATGAGCTATATGTCTGTCTAAACAGAGAAAAGGAAGTATACAATTGACACAAAAGGAGCTCTATTATATTATTTTAGACTATACTGTATAGGAAGGTAAGTTGTCACTCATAATTTACAGTATACAGTATATTGAAACTTAATATTTTATATACTGTATTGTAGCTATACAATACAGTATATAATATATATATATATATATGTGTGTGCTGGACTGATTGACAGCGCAAATTACATACAAGTATGATAGATAAACACATGACAGATAACAATATGGGACATTATGTCTAAGTTAATAATAACTATTAATTTTACCCAGCGTTCGATGTTCATTTTAAGGTGAGCTGTAAACAAATTTCGTATTCATGGGAAAATGCAAAAAGTATTTAGTTGAAGTAAACAAGTGTATCACTGTTGTCATTTTTGTAAGCATGCATTGTGTTCCTAGTTGGCTGAGTATTCACTGTAAGCATTTTGTAACATGTCAGTCAGCATTGCTGTAGGCCCACAGCAGTACGGTCATGTGGAGAAATGTACACACTGTGAATTTGACTTCTGGATGTCAAAAGGCTGACAGTCTAGCATCTTTAACAACTCACCATGTCAATGTCACAATACATTTCTGGGATAAATCTTAGTATCTTACAGACACTGTGAAGAAAAGCTGGGCTGTGACCAGTAAATATTCATACATACAGTGAAGCCTTCAACTCAATACCACTATACTATCATAAATTGAGCTAGAATGTTACTTAGAAATTCTCTCACTTCAGGAAGATTCAAACAGAAACTTTAAGGATCTGTAAATGGGGGAAAACATGTTTTCAATATATTAATATATAGGAAAAATTATAATAAAACATGGCACTCACTCATGTTCAAATATAGGATTTTTCTCCATATTACGAGTCCCATGGTGGAGAGACTGATAGGGTCTTCTCTGCCAGTCTCGAGTTGAAGACTGAACTAGGAAGATGTAATGAGTGCTGTGGTCATCTAGAATGTGTGCACGTCGACATCATGAACACTAGTGTGACTTCCTTCTTACTAACAATAAGAAGCAATCAACACTATATGTCAATAAATACAGCAGTCAGACCAAAAAAAATTGGAATATAGATTATTTTCTTTGTCTTTTTTCAGTTGATTAAACTAGAAGAAAAGCCTTGAAGTTAATCATGAAAATAACTGTCAAGCAGGTTATTAAACTAAAACAGCTATACAATTCCACTACAATGACAATTCTTGATACAACGAATGAGTGAAGAGAATGAGAGCTGAAATGTAAGATTCATTTGTAAATCCTTCCTTCCCTTTTTGTTGGACATTTTTCATTGACTTCTCACAACCTGCCTTCCATGAAGGCCCCCTCCTTAAAGACATCTTCAAGCTAACATGACATGTGAATCCTAAAAACTAAAATATTTTTAGGATAAAATACATTTTATACATTTGAAAACTTGTGAAACGGGACATGATGAGTACTTTCTACTTTTGGTACTTTAACAACTTTTTGATGCCCATACTTTTGTACTTTTACTCAAGTACATTTTGAATTCCAAACTTGTACTTGTACAGGGTATTTCTACATTGCCGTATTGATACTATTACTTTTACTTACTGTACAGTAAAACACTTTGAGTACTTTTTCCACCATTGTGTATAGACCCCGCAAAAAAATTGTTGGATTACAATTATAACCTTTTGGGGTCATAGTATTGTCTTAACAAAATAGGCTAGTTGCTGTCCACGGGCATGCAAATCGATCTCCACGCACGAGGGGTTGCCTGACAATTTTGTATTTGTTTATTGCTGCTTCTGCTGCTGCCGGCGTGCAGAGCGGCAGGCCTGTTGGATATTTATGCAATGCAATTTATTTTATTTTGTATTTTATAGGGTTGTGAAAACAGGGTGTTTGTGAGGCTTATTGGACCTTTTTGTGTTAAAATGTGTGCGTGTGTCATTGACCAGACGTCTAGCTCCTGTGATTTGCATAATACACATGGCTCTTTGATTTCCAATACAAGTAACTGTAAAATACTGTGAAATAGAACACTGTCTTTGTAGTGTGTGTGTGTGTGTGTGTGTGTGTGTGTGTGTGTGTGTGTGTGTGTGTGTGTGTGTGTGTGTGTGTGTGTGTGTGTGTGTGTGTGTGTGTGTGTTTGTGTGTGCGCGTGTGCGCGTGTGCGCGTGTGTGTGTGTGTGTGTGTGTGTGTGTGTGTGTGTGTGTGTGTGGGGGGGGGGGGGTGGGTGTGTGTGTGTGTGTGTGTGTGTGTGTGTGTGTGTGTGTGTGCGTGCGTGTGCGTGCGTGTGTGTGTGTGTGTGTGTGTGTGTGTGTGTGTGTGTGTGTGTGTGTGTGTGTGTGTGTGTGTGTGTGTGTGTGTGTGTGTGTGTACGTTGTACGTGCTGCACTGCGTGGTAAATAACTAGTAACTATGCAGCGTACTTGTGCACCGTCTGCAGCTCATTGTTACACCATTGTGTGGGAAACAAATTTATTTTTTGCATGTTGCTGGCTCCCTTGTAGTCTCTGAGGTCAACAAGAGAAGACAACATGAGTTCAGTATATAAGTTGATGATCAGCACAGGAGATGGGAACATTAAAACCAACTAAAGACCCTCATGTGCAATGAAAATAACGATGGTGATTATAACAATCAAGAAGATAATGATGATGATAATTATTATCTCTTAAGAGGCTCTTCAAATGAGGTTCATTTCAAACTCTCAGCGTACTGACCCGTTCTCATAGTCATCACTGTCATCATTGCCATGGTGACAGGTGGAGACATCTGCATTGAGGTAGTCTTCTTCATCATCATCTTCATCATCATTGGCTCTGCCCACTGTGTTGTATAGGCGTTCATCTCACCTGGGAAGACAGGTGAGCAGTAACAGGTTCAGAGGCAACAAGTTGAACACTGTAACAGGGTTGACGCACCAGATGGAATAAGAGATGTTGATAGAACATTGTTTAGGACATTAGGGGATTTATTTTATGATCATGAGTTTCTCAAACAGCGAAGAAAAAGCCATAGTACAAGCCTTACAATCAGTACAATCACATCCACAAATAAGTGGATTAGACTGATGAGCATCGTGATTGGTTAACCACTTAAACCCCAGCATCCAAATTCTGCGGAAAACTTCTGCAGACAATAGCAGATCGACAAGCTCACAACATGTCACACTGCAACTCGTTGTGAGCTTGTCGATCGGCTGATGTGTGATGTCGATCTCCATATTACGAGTTCCATGGTGGAGAAACTGAGAAAGGTCTTGTCTGTCACTCTCCAGTGGAGTTGAAGACTGAAAGGAAGATGTGGTGAGTTCTTTATAATGTGAATGCTCATTTAAGAAACTGTCATCATGAATGATGAGACTTCCTCTTATACTGATATACAGTTAGTTCTCTGCCATTTACATTCTCTGCACGGTTGTAGCTTAAAGTCATGCTATGTAACAGTTTTTTCCAATTAAACAAAAGTAAAAAAAATTGATTAACTGATAATCGATGATGGAGAATTGTGGTGACTGGCCCTCTCTCAGTGTGCACAAGAAATGTCACACTGATCAGTGGAGTGTTATGAGAGATAGATTACAGGTTAGAGTGAGAAGATTAGTCATCCGTGAGACAAAAGGTATAAAGCCACTGCTGCTTTGCATGGAAAGGAGCCAGCTCATCTAGTAAAACTTAATTTACTCTTAGCTGCGCGCATTGTGTAACATACTGAAAATAGCAGATCTACAAGCTCACAACAAGTTGCAGCGTGACTCGTTGTCGTTGTGAGCTTGTAGATCTGCAATTTTATGTGTGAGACCCCAGCTAGCAACTAAGTGTAAATCAGGCAACACGATGCCTCCTCCTGGCTGCATCCCCAATGCAGCCATTAGGGAAAGACGGACAGACGGATGGACGGACAACATAAAGTAAATATATAAAAATATAAACTCTGCAGTAGTGGCCTATATATATCTTTATTCAAAATAACACAAAATATTTTAACATCCTAGCAATAACTTTGGTGTGTGCAGAAATAAAAAGAACAAAAGTGAACATGAGAGATTTTTAAGATAGATTTTTGGTCACAAGGGGGCCCCCTGTGCTGTCTTTTTAGAGGGCAGTGAAATGCAGCACACTGTATTTTCATTATCTGTAAAAAGCTGAAACATGACCATGGCATACATGAGGATCAAAGCGCTGCACTGGGTCACATAATGTA
Source organism: Gymnoscopelus braueri (assembly GCF_963280865.1). Classification (NCBI taxonomy): domain Eukaryota; kingdom Metazoa; phylum Chordata; class Actinopteri; order Myctophiformes; family Myctophidae; genus Gymnoscopelus; species Gymnoscopelus braueri. The sequence goes on from NC_137615.1 coordinate 12,988,956, forward strand.
GCCTACATAAAATAAAACAATAACTTGTTTTTTGGACCAAGATTGATCTCCATGTTAAAATTTGCAATAGCAATGGCAACCGCAAAACAAAAAGCAAAATTACAACCAAAACCAATTCCTTTGTGTGTTTTAAAATGCTGATTGTTTTTATAGATGATAAAGGTCATGCAAAATAATAACAAAGAAGCAGTCTATTTACAGCATAAAATACATTAGATTAGCCTATTTTGGTCAGCTTTAAAATAATTCACATTTTCTTGCTCATTGTAAGGTCAGTTTCAAAATCTACAAACCTGAGACCCATCTGCTGACATGTTATCTTTCAATTGTTATTCAAAAACATATATATGAAGGGTTTAGTCAACATAAAATACGTACAGGTGTTTAAAATATCACACACTTAATAATAAAGTCTGCTTTTATCACTCAAATAGCAAACATGTGTATGTTGAATTCTATTTTATTCAATACATTAAATAGAATACTTTATATTCAACTGGCTCATGGTATTTGGTCCAATAGTGAGTGTGACGGCCTCGATTCCAATCCAACCATTGTCCTGTGTCGCATGTCTCACCTCAGTCTCTGCCCTTGGACTTTCAACACTGATCTGTCTGAAAAAATTAATGCCCAAACTGCCTAAAATAAATCATTACAAAATGTTTAATTAAACAACTACTTTGTTCTTTCCAAACTAAAACTGCTTTATATGGAATTAAACTGAATTCTCGCATCAATAACTGACTGAATGAATCAAATTAAGTTGATGATCTTAGCCTAATAGTCTTTATAAACTAGTAAGCATGATATTGTCCTGCTCGTGTTCATGGCAAGGGTTCCATGGCCATGTAGTGTCCTTCTTCATCGACATCACTCTGGCCTTCCACTGCTCTCCTACCAGGGCTGAGGTGTTCTTTGGTGTTGTTCTCGGGGTACATGTCTGGGTTAGCATAGATAGCATCACAGACATCACTGTGATCGGTGCCTTGGTGACAGGTGAAGGCCTCTGCATTGCCGTAGTCTTCTTCATCATCCTCATCTCTGCCCACCGTGGTGTAGATGTTCATCGCACCTTGGAAGAAATACATACATATTATGTATATCAGTGTTGGTGTCACATAGTATGTCGTCTCTGTTGGGTGGAAACAGGGTGTCCAAAACAATTACTTTTCAGGATTCAAATAGAAAAACAGCAAAAGTAGCAGATCGACAAGCTCAAAGCGCGTCGCTTCGCGGCGCGTTTCGAGCTTGCAGATCTGCTACTTTTGATACTTTTGTGTGACGCTGTAGTATGATCAAGTAGGGCGCTAATTTACGGGGGAAAAAAACACAAAAAGTTAAAATATGGAGATAAGAAGTTTCTGCCCGACAGCGACGATATGTTTCATCAGATCTCATGCAATTGCACATTAGTAAATGCAGTGAGTATGTGCTTCCTTCTGGTATGCACGCGGTCTCCAAAGGGCACCACAGTGCGGTGCCCAAGTCCAATGTCAGCCACAGTGACAGCTGAAACAACCTGAACACAATGTTAACTTTATCCTGTAGGATTTATTCGTAAGCATCTGTTTAGGGAAACCTAATAATCACTCCCTCCAAGTATCTTAACACATCGGTTCTGATGATATTATATTACAAACAAACAAACAAGACTGATCACAATACCCTGCCAGGCATTGCTGTTGGGCAAGGTAATGACGGTGGAGGAGACCACATCCACAAAAAAGCTTTTTTTTTTAATTCAACTCAACTAACTTTTTTAACTCAACTACAGACACACTTAAAGTCATGGGCACGCAGAGATTTTGGACATTTAAGGATACACATTCTGCATATTCTGTGATTTCTTGTCAACATTATAATAACTCATCTTTGAGTTGTTTACTCAGTTCTCGTATCACTTCTCATCAGTTTTCCTGTAGTGCATAACCCGAAGATGAGTTATAATTTCAACAAAAAGTCACAGAATACGCAGAACGTGTTGTATCCTACTATAAATGTGCAAAATCTCTGCGTGCATGTGAGTGTGTCTGTAGTTTATGAATCTCAAGAACCGCCTGACTAATCATAACCGTCTGTCTGTCTATATGGGTGTGTTCGAAAATACAGCACTGAGCGCACTGGCCAATACAAACTAATAGGCGAGTGTGCTCCGGTGCGTAATTTCCGAACGCACCCTATGTGTCCCTTTTGTGCCCATATGGAAAAGTCCTTGTGGAGTGGTAAACACCTGTGGAGAATGTGTGGAAGGTGCAAACTGACTGGAAAGTGGACTGACTAACTAATCAAATGGCAGGTGTGGGGAATTCGACAGGTGTGGGGAATTTGCCAAATCAAGCTTAGGCTGGGGTTGCCATGGCAATCAATTGACTCATTTGGCCACGGCCAAAGCCTTTCCCGGCGGTGCTGGACAACCGCCTATCCAACTGACTCGACACCGGGCACTGCACTCGCCCGGGTCATCAGCGACGCGCGTGCCAAATTTGAAGACAGTCGGTCGAACGGTTCTCGAGATACGTGTACGTACACACAGAGATTCTGTGCATTTATTGTAAGATTGTAAGATGAATCAAGATGAAGAGGGTATGATTGGAATTACTCACAGACTGTGTGATCTGTGATAGCCGTACACTTTCTGTGTCTCCGCCTCCACATCAGCCAAAGACCAATCAGCAGCAGCAGTAAGAGCAGGACCACACCTACGGTCCCTCCCACTAGCAGAGGGATTGGAGAGGCTGTAAAAGGGTCTGGAAGTACAGTAGTAGGGGGGTGAAGATAGGAATGAAGGAAGAAAAATAAATAGAGAAATATTTTTTGCACAGATTGTGGAAGATGACGGTTTACTTGTCTGATTAGTATTGGCTCACGGGCCGGATTGGGAAGAATTCGTCTTCAGACTGACTGAGCCAATATTGTGTGCACGGGTCGCCTTTGTTCTTTTTCTTCTCTCATCTATTACAGTTTTACAGTTTTAAAATGTTTTGCATATAAAGCATTACTTTTAATAACAACTTAAAGTCATGGGCTAGTAAATTGTGATGAGAGAATACAACACAGTGCTATTTGGCTGTTTGGCCCCACTCTTTCCATTAATAAATAATTTAATATTAACATTAACAGACACAAATGTACAAAGGTCGAATCAAATTGTAAATGCAGGTTACATAATTGCACCTAATTTCATTTATGAAGATTAGGAGTAGGCTACCGCTCAGCATAACGCACAGCTCCCACCCGGATTGGACATCTTCGCGGGCCGCATTTGGCCCATGGCCAGTCAGTTTGAAACCCCTGCCTTGGAGTTAATTGTTAATTAGAATAATTCAATTAAAGCAAGTTATTACCTCACCTGTAACAGAGAACCTAACAGGGTCGCTTTGAGGAGATTTGAAGTGTCTACTTGAAACAGTTTTTTCGTACTGACATTGGTACGACCCCTCATGGACAAAGTCCACATTAGGGATTTTGAAGGTGTATGACCTGCCACTGGTAGTTTGGATATTTATAAATGAACTGGAGGTCTGCTGCAAAGTGAAGGTTCCACCCAAATGCTGAGCTGAGATGGAACAGGTGATGTCAACAGTGTTACCCCAGGTAACTTCACTGACAGGATTCACTGAGATGCTGGGCTTTGGGAGACTCACTGAAAATAGTATGAATGGGAAAGAATAAACCATTTAAATGATTAGCATTGTATAGTATATTATTGAGAAAAATGACTGCATTGTTATCTAAAATAACTTGATTAATGCACTAGTTATTTCTTCACCTGTAACAGAGAACATAACAGGGTCACTTTGAGGAGAGTTGAAGTGTCTACTTGAAACAGTCGTTTCATACTGACATTGGTACGACCCCTCGTGAACAAAGTCCACATTAGGGATGTTGAAGGTATATGACGAGCCACTGGTGGTTTGTTTCTTTCTAAATGAACCAGAGGTCTGCTGCAAAGTGAAGGTTCCACCCAAATGCTGAGTTGAGATGGAACAGGTGATGTCAACCGTGTTACCCCAGGTAACCTCACTGACAGGATTCACTGAGATGCTGGGCTTTGGGAGACTCACTGAAAATTGTAGCAAATGAATGGGAAAGAATAAACCATTTCAGTTATTAGCATTGTATATTATTTTATTTGTCAGGTTTTTAATGCTTAGTTTGACAAACATGTATAAGTGTTGTTGTTTGTATCTTTTATAAAAGCAGCTAATCTAACCCAGTGTATGGGTTTTATCTCTTGGGCAAGTGACGTAAGCTTCTTAGTTTGACAGAACATTTAAAAAAAACATGGCATCAGTTTCAAGTGAGACAATTTGCTACAGTAGGTTTTATTTTCATCAAAAGTTGAAAATGTGTTCATAAAATCGAGTTTGAATCCAATTTGGAGTCTACTTGGAGTTAAACCCTCAGCACCATACAAGCCGGTACATTATTAAAACCAATCTTTGGTTAGGTAGAGCATATCAATATTAATACAATAGTCTTTGGAGGTGGTCTCTCTACTCTTCCCTTGAGACCTCAACACCTCATGGATGACTATGATCAGACATTAGATGCACCACCATGTTTATTGTAGTTCGGACATTGTCGCACATGGAGAAAGGCTCCATCAGGAAAAGGAGACAAGGGAAAAGGATTGTAGCTTTGTCTACTGAACCCCCATGATCTCTGGCTTCAATAAAAGTTTCATAAAAGCTCCATACTCACCAACTGTGACGTTTACTGGGCTGCTGTTGGAGCTTGTGGTGCTGTGAGTAGAGTATTGACAGGTATAACTTCCTTCATGGGAAGAGTCAACATTGGACAGTGTTAACCTCCCAACACCGGTCTGTTGGGATTCTAGAAATGCCTGATGTTTAATGGAGGATTCACCCTTGTAAAAATTCACATGAAGAATTCCACAGAGTGGAGCTAAGCAAGTGAGGATCAACTGCTCTCCTGGTGACAGTGTTGAGTGGGATGCAGACAGTCTAGGAGATGTTTGTCCTGCAGAAGAAAACATCTCTTTTTGTTGCAAATTTCCAGTGAATCAGAATCAACTAACTTTCCATCTAAAGTAATTGTATCTTAACAAGATTCTAATACATTTTATAAATCTCACCTGAACAAACAACACCAACATCTTCCAAATGGCCGCAGTTATTTCTCCCAAATCCTGGATGTGAGCACTGAGTCACAGAGCATTCACTACCAGAACAAGCAACATCATCCAACCAGATCTCACCACTGCCTTGCCCATACTTTTCAATGCTTGAAGCCGCCCCACAGCCTAGCTCTCTGCAAACCACCTCAGTGTCATTCATGTCCCAGCTGTCGTCACACACCGTCCCCCACTGACCACTATGATAGACCTCCACCCTGCCAGAGCACCGTCCACCACCTACTAGCCTCACCACTGTAAAGTTAGGAAGAAAAAAGAAAAATTATTAGTGTTGCACCTTTGTGATTTTCATTGATTTGAGATGACGAGTGACATGACATCCGCTCTTACCTGAGCAGACGACACCAACATCCTCACCATGACCGCAATCATGTACACCGAATCCACTGTGTGGGCACTGAGTTAGAGACATTTCACTTCCTGAACAGTCAACGTTATCCATCCAGATTGGACCATTCCCTTGGCCAAAATAGGCTCTTCCAGGAGCACTCTGTGCCGTCCCACAGCTCAGCTCTCTGCAAACCACCTCAGCATCATTCAGGTCCCAGTTGTCGTCACAGACTGTTCCCCAGCTGTTGTTGTGATAGACCTCCACCCTGCCAGAGCACCGGGAAGACCCAACTAATCTGATCTGGACACTTTCTATCAGTAAAAAAGAAAGAAAGAAACAAAAAACATTAAACCTTTCATTTAATTAACCACCCCCAACCTCCCCACCCCCCAAAATATGAATTTCTTTGAGGTAATATGCTGACCTGTATGTGAAGGTATGTACAGGAAAACAGATACTGTAGGTGGAAAAACAGAACATGCAGAGTGACTTTTATGTTTTTCAAATGGTGCAAACATAATCATATCACCAGTGGCACTTTGAAACACATTGTCTACATACTGAAAAATTACTTATGATCGCAAAGGGACAATAAAGCAAAACATAACCTTTTGTGATTTGTGTAAATTGCCTTCCTGTATCTTGTTCGTGTCCATCTATCTACACGTGTAAAAGTGATATTGTAGATTTTTCATAATGAATATCATCTTACTAACAGCCTGCTAAAGCAAGCTGTTAATGTATTTTACTGTGGATAGATTGTGTATTATCTCAAATAAGAGTGTGTGTGTGTGTGTGTGTGTGTGTGTGCGTGCGTGCGTGCGTGCGTGCGTGCGTGCGTGCGTGCGTGCGTGCGTGCGTGCGTGCACGTGCACATGCACGTGCATGCGTATGTATGTATTAAGCTAAATACTGTATATTCCTTATGTACTTTGACTGGTGTGGATAGATAGTTTGCGTACACTTTGACAACCTTTATATTTATAGCTGTTAATAGCTACGTATGTTAAATGGAGGTCCAAGTGCAGAGGGCCAGTTCAGGTAAGACCTTAGAATCGCTTCGGTTTTTGGTTCCTTATTTCAAGTCCCTGTATGTTATTCTCTGTTTACTCCCAAAGATTTTATTTAATATTAAATATTAAAATAAAATCTTTGGGAGTATTTGTATTCTTAAAGCTTAGATATACAGTATCTCTTCAACCCAATATCGGTCCTGTGTTTCATATCGCGGTGCTTCTATGTCAACTGAATTTCCCCATGGGATCAGAAAAGGTCTGTTAAAAAGGTAAGTTAATAAAACCTATTCATTTCAACCAGCTGGCTTATAAAACATTCATTTCTGCTGTTGCCCATTGACATAACATTTTTTTAATGTTACTGTATGTTCAATTAGAATTTTCACTTGAGATGTAAACAATGTTTCATTCCTTACAATAAAATGTAAAAATACATTTATAGAAAAATCGATATAGTTAACATTCAAATAAATGAAGAAGGCAGCCTAGTCTGACTGAAACGTTGGTGTTTTCTGTCTCTGTGTCCACAATAAAATATTGGCATCAGCAGCCACAGGTGTGCGGCTCTACTGCTTGATCTTTCAGTGTTTAATCCGTTGGCTGGCACCTCACAAGGACCCCTTTGTATAACCATGCAAATAAATGTGTTCATGTTGAATCCTTGTTGGTGCGTGTGTACAGTAAGCATTCATTATTTTCCTAGTTGTTGGCTGAGGATTCCCCGTAAGATTTGTGTGACTGGCATGTAAAAAAATATATATTATATTATATATATATGTAAATATATATATTTTTTTACATGTCTAAACATACTGTAAGCCCACAGTCATGAGTCATGTGTATACTCTGATAGGCTATACCATATACCATTAAACAGTCTATTGTTCAACAGACAACACTGCAGAAAAGCTGGGTTGAGACCAGTAAACATTCATAAACACAATTATACCCTCAAGTTTATACCAGTTACTATACTGGTAGATAGAATTTCATTTAGGACCATTTCAATTTTCAATATCTTAATACATAGGAAACATCAACTGATAGAATAATAAAACCTGGCACTCACTTATGTTCAAATACAGTATTTTTCTCCACATTACGAGTTCCATGGTGGAGAGACTGATAGGGTCTTCTCTGTCACTGTCCAGTGGAGTTGAAGACTGAACTATAGGAAGATGTGGTGAGTTCTATAATACATATAATGTGGTGAAAGCTCATATAGAAACTGTGCAGGTGATACTTCCACCCTATCACATGCAGTTCACTTCCATTTACATTCTCTGTAGGTGTTTTGCATGGCTGATCATCAGTGAGTGTATTTTAGATACATTTCAAAGGAATGTGAAGGAAAGGGGAAAATAGGCAACCTGAAAACAGGACTCCAAAATCTTTAGTAGATATTCAAGTGTGTGTGTGTGTGTGTGTGTGTGTGTGTGTGTGTGTGTGTGTGTGTGCGTGTGCGTGTGCGTGTGCGTGTGCGTGCGTGCGTGCGGGCTTGCGTGTGTGTGTGTATTATTTTGTCACATATTATTGCAACATTTTTGTATTTTTGGAATTCATAATCCTGAGACTTTGAACTCACAAAATGTGAAGACCCATCATCCCACCATCCCTCCATATTTAGGCAAGACCGACTTAATCAATATGACATCATGCAACATGACTGTTACGGCAGTAACTGTTAGGGTCGTAACAATGACAGATCAGAGATCATTATTTACAAGCAAAACTAGTCTAATTATAACATTGATGATACATAGCCTCACTGGATCTCATAGCCTGAAGGAATGATTGCTCTGCGTTATACAAAAATGACATACGTAGACAGATTTGAAAACTATTCGGAATTTTAGGTCATTGGCCCGCTGGCAGCAATCACAAAACACTGATCGGCAGAGTACAGTATTTTGCTAGATAAGCTGTGGACAGACACACAGACTGGGATGAATGCAATATATCCGCCAGAATTAAGTGAAAGTTTGTTTTAGGCTTAACAAATGAGGCAGGTGTAGGATATACAATAGATTAATTATTTCATACTAGTATCCTTATTTCATCTGGTTACCTAGAAGCCACAGAAATACCGTACAGGAACTTGACTTCCTCAATGGCAAAGGTTTCATTATTACAGAACTGTGTTTGCACGTGTGCATGTGCACCCACACGCATGTACGGGCTGGGGCATGGAGTGTGCATGGGGGATGGAGGTGGGCTTGGTGAATTGACATTGAGCAATTTTACAAATATTCAGGAATATCTGCAGACCGACACAGACAGGGGTGATTGCAATATCTCTGCCAGATTTAGGTGAAAGTTTGGCTTATAAGCTTAACAAATATGTGTCAGGTGTAAGATATGCAGCAGCTTTATCATTTCATAGTATCCTTATTTAATCTGGTCTCAGAAGCCACCGAAATACAGGAAATGTACTTCCTCAATGGCAAAGGTTTCGTTATTACAAAACACATGCGTGTGTACATGTGCACCCACACGCATGTACAGGGTGGGCATGGTGAGAGGGTGTCGGAGGCTTGGTAAATTGACGTAGTTGTCATCGAGCGATATGAAATATTTTTGCGAATTGTGGAGACTGGCCTGCTGTCAGCGTGCAGAATAAATATCATGCTGATCGGCGTAGTGGTATGCGAGATTAGCATGTGGACACACACACACACACCCACACACCCACACACCACACACACACACACACACACACACACACACACACACACACACACACACACACACACACACACACACACACACACACACACGCACACACACAGGGGTGATCAAATTAAATACAAAGTGTGACTCTGAATGAGTTATAACTTCATACACATCAATTGGCGCCAAATTATTTCAAGGGCCCAGGGATGAAAATGTACTCTAAATATATAATGTTGTTTATAAATTCATATACTGTGCTTCACAGTTGAGTGTGAAGTGGCTGTGATGAGGAGCAGCATCTCTAAATTTGAGGCCATGTTTCTCAGCAGGAAACCAGTGGATTGTCCAGTCCAGGTATGGAATGAGTCCATACCCCAAGTGAAGGGTATGAACACCAAGTCCATACCTCGGTCTTACAAATGAGGGGAGGATGGAGACAGAGAATCATAGAGCAAGCACTGTATTGCCCTACGATTATGACGATTAGATTCTGACCATGATCAGTGTTGGAAAGTAACTAAAGTAATATGTAACTTAAAGTAATATTATTACTTTTTCCCAGTAACTAGTAACGTAACTAATTACTTTCACGTTTTGAGTAATATTATTACCTTTACTTTTTTTCAAAAAGTAACTTATTACTTTTTTTCACGAGCCTTGGTGGTACTCTGGGTTTGAGTGTGTTTATTTGATCCTGTGTTGTTTTTGGTCAATTGATATAATGGTAGACTGGTTGGGATCCAGTTGCTATGCAGGCTGCTTGCTGATCCGGTCTAGAGCGGATACGGAAACGTTGCGCACTTGTCTATGTGTGAATTATCAGCTGCGGAAGGGCGGCACAGCAGGCTTCTCCTCATGAGATATAATCGCCATTTCAGATGTGAGCAATAGGCTATTAGGCAAGTCACCAGCAGCATATTGCCCATTGCTGCCCAATGCCCACTTAACTGTAGGCCTAGACTAGTACATAGGCTGCTAGGAAGTGGAACACACTTTTGTTTTTTTTCCCTGATATTTTGTTTTGTGTCCTGAATGATGCACTAAATATCAGTCAGACAGAATGATTGTTTTGAAGTTTACATTACCTACATTTTCTTCTACATCCACGATGATATGTGTTGATATGGGAGCCTTTTTATTTTATTAGAATACATTTGTTTACAAAGAAATTAAGCACTTTATGAAGAGTTTTTTTGTTTAATTGGTTGCTGTCAGATAAAAGGTTTTTGAGAGGCTGGCTGTAAGTGCGTCCACCAGCATATTGTTTTGTTTTGTTTTCCTGATATGTTGTTTTGTGTCCTGAATGATGCACTAAATATCAGTCAGTCAGAAGAATGATTGTTTTGTTGAAGTTTACATTTCCTACACCCACCACGAACCACGATGATATGTGTTGCTATGGGAGCCTTTTTATTCTATTAGAATTACTTTTGTTTACAAAGAAATGAAGCACTTTATTTTCAGCAGTCATACAGAATGATTGATTTTTTTTTACTTGCATTTGCTCCTACATTCTGCCACGATGATATGTGTTGCTATGGGAGCCTTTTTATTTTTGTATTTTATTAGAATACATTTTGTTTAATAAACAACAGAAGTTGTTCAAAGATTGTGTCTCATGATGAGTCATTATCTGTTTGAGCCCAGGTGTTTGAATTTGAATATTTTTTTAGGCAAAAAATACATGAAATACATTTAAAATACTTCCAAAAAATTCCTTGCGGTCTTGTTTCCATTGAGGTCCTTAGTATTCAATTCATAGTCAAATGGTTTTCATTTAGTCTGTAAGTTATGAATTCATACACAGTAAAAGTCTTAGTGTTAATATAATTGAAATGAGTGTACAAATAGAACCAAATGGACCCGTCATGTGTACAGAACACTTTTCAGAGTTAAATCAACAATGAGGATTTTACAATGTAGGCTGCAGAAAAGAGAAAAAAAACAACTGCTAATGTTGAAAATGCAAAGTCAGACTTTTGGGGAGAAAGGATGCAATTACTGGGGGCGAGAAAAAAAAAGTAACTAAGTAATAAGTAACTAGTTACTTTTGGCAGGGAGTAATAAGTAAAGTAACTACATTACTTTTTAAACAAGTAATATGTAATAAGTAACATATTACTATGTTGTAGTAACTATTCCAACACTGACCATGATACTAACATGATACTGAAATGATACTGACCATAATACAGACATGATACTGACCATAATACTGACATTATACTGACCATGTTACTGACCATAATAAAGACATGATACTGACCATAATACTGACATGACTGACATGACTGTCATGACTATTATGACGAAAAGAAAGCTGAGCCATGGATGGATGGATATTTATTGGATAATCAACAAAGTGAATATAGCAGTCCATAACCTGTGAACATTTTAAAATCTTCAATAAAATGTAAGTCATAAAAAAACTGAGTGAATATAGAAGAATGTTCTCTGTAGAGTCTGCAGCAGTATATGTATGTATAGCTTTATTCAAAATAACACAAAGTAGTACTTTAACATTCCCAACAATTGCTTTCATTTGTGCAGAAATTAAAAGGTGAATAAAAGAGAATATAAGAGACTTTAAAGATCACAACGGTCACAAGGGGGCCCCCTGTGCTATCTTTTAACCCAGGGGTTTTCAACTGATTGTGAACCAGGGACCACCAACCTGATTAAGAATCAACCTGGGGACCACTGTTGTGTTGGGTGGGGATATGGGAGTGGTGTGGGGGAAAAAGCTTGAAATTAAATAATGACTGTTAAGGGTTTAATTTAATTTGCTGCACGATATTACGCGCAACGAATTAAATCAGGCCCTTAACAGTCATTATTTAACTGAGATATGCCAGTGGTCCAGAGCTAAAAAAAAAGATTGAGAACCACTGATCCATTCCTATCCCATGTTACCCTTATTGTGTTCTCTTAACCATCTATACTAAACTCATGTTAACTGATTCATTACAACTTATGTATGAGTGAGCAGACACATGCGATTGATTATGGGCACATTTCTTAATAATGGTGACTCAACCTGTTTTAAGATAGCAGTGAAATGCAGCACATTTCCTGGACCAGGATTCAGTCGCAGTCAAGCCTATTTACAGTATCAAAGAGATTATCTATAGCCTATTTTCATTCTCTCATTGCAGGGACAGTTTGAAAATGTCTCTCTACCGGAATGTTTCAAAATCTACAAACCTGAACTAAAATTCTACCTGAAGAGATCCATCTCCTGACATCCAAATGTGTTTGGATTACATTTAGTTATTCGAGGAACTTCTCTTTATCATAAGGGTTTAGTCAACGTAAAATACTTTATGGTGTATAAAATATCACAGACTTAATAATAACAAGTCTGCTCCTACTGTATCAACCCAAAATAACAAACATGCTGTGTATGTTGTATTCTATTCAATACATTAAAGAGGTGGTGCCATGGTTTTGCACTTTTTCTGTTTTTAATGTGTCTATGAGGTTGATAGAACTTCATTAAGCCCCCTGGTGGTGTTCTTATGGTGTTTTATGTCTTCTCTGACTATTTTGAGTTTCTACCTGGAGGCTGAAACCTTGAGGGTCAAACGTGCCAATAGAAAAACAGCCCTTTAGTGACATAGTAAAAATATACCCTCCCCCTCATTATCATAACACAACAGGTGTGGGCATGAGGAGGAGGAGGGACTAGGACAGGGGGGTGGTGCTAAGGTGGTGGAGGAGGTGCTAAGGTGAGAAACAGGCATACTTAATGAACTGGAGGCGTGTCCACATAAAAACATAATTTTAACAATTTCTGTACACTTTTTTGAAAAAAATCTTCCTCCTAGTATAACCATAATACGGTACCTGATGATTATGTTTTGGGGGGGGGTGGGGGGAATCACTGAAAATCACGGCACCCCGTCTTTAAAAAGTTACATTCAACCGTCTTGTTTCGCATGTCTCTCGAATGTCTCTCGTCTCTCAAACAGATTTAAATTGAATAAATCTGAATTGTAATTACACGTTGAACATGGTCTTACTAGTCATCAGTTAGCATAGATGTTCCTAGATGTTCCTGCTTATCTTCACTGCAGGGTTCAAAGGCTATGTAGTTGTCTTCTGCATCAACAACAACACTTAGTAGACTTGCCACTCTCTCCTTCCAGGGCTGAGATGTTCTTTGGTGCTGCTCTCGGGGTACATGTCTGGGTTAGCAATTAGCATACTAGATGTTGTCCTGCTCATGTCCATTGCAGGGATGCATGGCCACGTAGTGTCCTTCTTCATCTTCACTCTGGCCCTCCACTGCTCTCCTTCCAGGGTTGGGATGTTCTTTGGTGCTCCTCTCGGGGTACATGTCTGGGTTAGCGTAGATAGCATCATTCGCCTCAACAGGGTTGCAGACGTGTTTGTGTATGTTGCTGGCTGCCATGCAGTCTCTGAGATCGACATGAGAAGACATTAGTTCAGTGTAATATAAGTTAATGACCAGCACAGGAGATGGGAACACATTTAGCCTTCATTAAAATCAACTTGAAATTGAAAAAAAAGAAGGTTAATTTCAAACCCTCAATGTACTGACATTTTCTCATAGTCATCATCACTGTCATCATCGGTGCCTTGGTGACAGGTGGAGACCTCTGCATTGACACCTTAGAAGAAATACATACATTCATAAGGTATATCCGTGTTGGTGTCATATGTGAAAAGTCGATCTCATTCAATTCCTAGTCTGGTACACATACTGTAGATCCACCCTCTATAATGCACCCTCATGCACTGTAAGAAACAGATTGCACATTGGTAAATGTAGTGTGTGTGTGTGTGTGTGTGTGTGTGTGTGTGTGTGTGTGTGTGTGTGCGTGCGTGCGTGCGTGCGTGCGTGCGTGCGTGCGTGCGTGCGTGCGTGTGTGCGTGCGTGCGCACGCGCACACAAACTGTTTCCCTTACCTACACTTGGCACTGCTCTTTATGTCTATCTTCAAGCTCTCATTAAACCCACCACCACCCAGCTCCTCCTTCACATAATCGTTGCTGTCGGGCTGAAACCTCTTATCTCCAATTCTCCATATTTTGTGTTTTTTTATAAATTAATTCCCTACTTGATCATACTACAGCGTCAGACAAAAGTAGCAGATCCCACTAAAGGTCTTCAACTATATTTTACTAAAGCTCATATCTAAATGTGAATTTAGAAGAGGCTAATAAGCATTTCACGATTACTTCTGTACTTCTAATTTACTTCTGTCAGTCTGCAAGCCTGTTTTAATGACTTTAGCCTCGTCCTGTTGGTCTCGTTCTGACAGGAAACACTCTAAGAGTTCCTGTGTTAAAATGTATTTATAAAGTAATTTATTCTATAAGCACAGGACCCGAGATACGACACCACACCTATGCATAATGTAACGGGTAGCGCAGGTGTTTTAGGGATAAGGCTGGTGTCTGCAACTTTTGCACAGCTAATGATATCACAAACTCCCTTGAAGCAGAGACTAAACATTCATAGTTCTTACACTGACGTGATAATAGACATAATACGCCATAGGGCAAAATCCGCAGAAGTAAAATAATTGCATCATCCAACAACTACCCATTTGCCAACATCTTCATAAGCTGTTTGCATCTCCTGTCTTGCAGACCCCAGACTGCTGCTAGTTTTTTATTCGACCAGAGACTTGACCGATCAGTTTAAATTGATGCATCAAGATGAAGAGGCTATGTTTAGAACTAGCATTACTCACAGACGGTGGGGTTAGTGTTGGCTGCAGACTTTCTGAATTTCCTCCATTGACCAATTAACAGCAGCAGTAAGAGGAGCAGCAGAAATGCTACAGTCCCAATCACTAGAGGACGAGATGATGGTTCTGGAGGGAGAGGAGGGAGGGAGGAAGGAAGGAAGATTAATAGAGAAATAATTTTAGAAGATTACATTTTTGAAGGCTTGACATTTTCAGTTTGACCTTGGCCTACTGGTTGCGTGCATGAAAGGTTTGGCACTGAACACTCCAGCAGTTGGAGAGACTAAGACTAAGATTTTGATATTTAGTTGACTTTTTCAGAATTTCAGATGACTAAAATATAGGACTAAAACTAAATGGTGTTTTATTCAAAATACTAAGACCAAGACTAAATCAGTATTTGCTGTCAAAATTAACACTGGTATCTAGGTACCATGCAGTGTTAATTTTGTTGACTAAGACTAAGACAAAAAATATTTTGATATTTAGTTGACTAAGACTAGACTAAGACTAAACAATTTCAGATGACTACAAAAGTAGTACTAAAACTAAATGGGGTGTTATTCAAAAGACTAAGACTAAATCAGAGACTGTCAAAATCCCAGACCGACAGACAGACAGCCCACCCCGACACGTGATTTTATAAACTGTACATTTATTTTAGATTTATGACACAACAACCACTTTTACCTGAACAGACGACACCAGCATGTCCACAAGAGCGTACACCACTGTACGCTCTGTGGGGGCAATCAGTTAGAGACCTTTCACTTCCTGAACAGTACACGTTTTCCGTCCAGATTGCATTCCCTTGGCCAAAATAGGCTCCTCCAGGAGCACTCTGTGCCGTCCCACAGCTCAGCTCTCTGCAAACCACCTCAGCATCATTCAGGTCCCAGTTGCCGTCACAGACTGTTTCCCAGCGGTTGTTACGATAGACCTCCACTCTCCCAGAGCACCGAGAATAAGATCCAACTAATCTGATCTGAGAAGCTTCTATCAGTCAAAAAGACAATAATTCACATTTACAATATAACATACCTTTTTTCAAAAAAAAAATTTATTTTTTCAGAGAAGTTGCTTACAGTACCTGCATGTGAAGGTATGTACACTGTAGGTGGAAAAACAGAGCATGCTGAGTTACTTTCAAGTAGTTTTTTTCTATTTGTGTCAACATATCGCATATCGCCAGTGAGTGACATTATAGTACATACTTACAAGATACATACTACATACAAAGATTCAGATTCAGGAAATGACTTTCACAATAATTGCAAAGGGACAATAAAGCTAAATTAACTTGTTTTACTAAAACCCTGACGAGAGATCTTAACTTTTTTCAAAGTGAAAACCTTCTTACAAACAATTCAGTATAAGTCACATGAATGCTACAGATAAAACTTGTGCTCTGTTCAACCTTTTTCTTTTTCACGCCTTTACTCTTTGTGGATGTGGTTTGCAGGGCGAAGCCAGCAAAGACCCGACAATGAGAGTGTTTAGCGTTAATGTCATGTGAATAGAACATACAGAGCAAACAAGAAGTAGTACAAAGTTGAGATGTGGTGCTTTCTAAAACATGCCTGAAGAAAGAAAAGCATCACACATAGTATTAACATAATCAGAGTTACTAAGGCACTTTGCTGCTTATTTTGGTATAACGGAAATATATGAGGCACAAATAGCCTGCGATAGGTGCCAATCAAAACCTGATCCAGGATAATAATCTAATATGCTCATTATGCCGATTAATTACCAAAATGTGGGAAAATGCCATAAAAGCAAAATTAGGTTTTTGAGGGTGAGGGTTGCCAACTTAATGAAAATGTAAAGTCAGACAAGCAAAGTCAGAAAGAAATCCAGCAATTCCCTCAGTTCAACCATATTGGAATACAAGAACCTGCAAATCTGCCTCCAAGCAAGGCAACATGCAGACAGGCTAATACTCTTCCAGTGATGTTATTCTTTGTGAAATTATGAAGCAGGCTAAATATCTATTAAAGATTAATAAATAATAAATGAGTATTAAACAATACGCACGTTTTATGTTTATGTGTTCAATCATAATAAATTATCTGTGTGTGGGATGTGTGATTATGTGTACAGCTGCCTCTGTGCATGTGTGTAGATTAGAAGATGGTCAGGCAACAGGGTGTTTTCACACTTGCGCGCTTTCATCCTGTGCTGTACATAAAATGACTCAGCAATTCCTAAGACATTTAAAAACTAAAACATTTACTTGACTGACTGACTGACTGACTGACTGACTGACTGACTGACTGATTGATTGATTGATTGATTGATTGATCGATTGATTGATTGGAAGTCAACCTACAGCACCGCAGCCGTCCCAGGCCAGGGGGCCCTTCAAGGTCATACATCATCAACAGACCTAGCTGCGCATAATAATAATAATAATAATAATAGTAATAATAGTAATAATAATAATACATACGATTTATATAGTGCTTTTCTAGGTACTCAAAGTCGTTTTACAGAGCAGAATTTTATAGAAGTAGTTCATTCACCCAGGCTAGAGCCTGGGGCCCTGGTAAGTACACCAGTGGTGGGATTAAAATACTTTCAATGCTCTGAACTAAGCTTTTGAGAGTTACGTGCAGACACACACACACACACTGCGGGACTTCCTTCCACGCACGTTGTCAAGTCATTGTGAAGTTCACACTACAACTTCCACTGTGTGTGTGTGTGTGTGTGTGTGTGTGTGTGTGTGTGTGTGTGTGTGTGTGTGTGTGTGCGTGTGCGTGTGTGTGTGTGCGTGCATGCGTGTTAGTGAGTAAAAGTAAATAAAAAAGTATACTGCACATTATTGTACAGATTCAAACCAGTACTATAACTGTCTTAAATCGTCATCAAGAAGCAGAATTGTTTATTAAAGTGTTTATCAACATTAAGAAGTTGAGTGTATTTATTTACATGCATGAAACAGAACATGTTCACGTCCTTTGGACGAGCAGTATGAATGGTTTATCACTTATTATTAATTGAAAAGTTATCTATACAGCCATAACCCATTTGTAATACAGTGTTAAACTACAGAAGGGCTGCACAGTGAAACTGCCATCCAAACCCTCTTCCACGGAGCACAGGATCGGTCTAATAGGCCAAGCTGAAGGGCTATACTTAAAACTGTGACATGAATGGCGTTTGGAGCGAAGCCCTCGTTGATACGGAAGCTTCTCTCTCCCTGGTCTGACCTGGGACCTGTTATCCGACACAAGTTGCCCTACTTGGGAAATTTGATGAGGCACCAGATCATCCCTCAATATCAACACTCTTTTTTGATATATTCCTATAGGGCATGTTAGGCCTCATGACAAAATTAACTGACATTGCTACAGCCACATATATATGGATGTTTTTATATATTAATGTTTTATGGTTACCCGCTTACAATCCTCCAGCAAGTCTACACCCGTAAATAGGATTGCCTTCAGATAACCACAATTAACTGCTTTTGTCTTTTGGATTAGTTGTTTGTTGTCTCATTATTTATTTCAAACCAAGTATACTTTTGGTGGTATTAGTTTTAGTCAAGCTAACCGTCAATTTTCACAATACTATTGTTTTACATTATAACCAGGAGAATGGTGAATAATGGATCAAATCCATGGTGACAGAATAGAATACTATTCAGGCTTCTCTTTAAATGCAGGTATATTATTAAATATTTATTAAAAGGGTTTTGCGGGTAAAGATACATCAGACAGTATAATATTTGTTAAAATGTAAAAGATTGTAAAAAAATTAAGATTAAAAAGTAGCAGATCCACGCGAAGCGTTTTGAGCTTGTCGATCTGCTACTTTTGCTATGTTTTTATCTGAATCCTGAAAAGTAACAGTTTTGGACATAATGCGGTTTCCACCCGACAGAGACGATATGCATTTACCATGCAGTAAATATTCATACATACAATGATGCCCTCAACTCAATACCAGTTACTATACTGTCATAAATGGACCTAGAATGTTACGAAGGAGCCCTCGCTTCATTCAAATAGAAACTTCAAGGATCTGTAAGTGAGAAAAACGCACCTATAGTCATACCTTTATTTTCTATATATTAATACATAGGAAACATCAATTGATAGAATAATAAAACCTGGCACTCACTCATGTACAAATACAGGATTTTTCTCCATATTAAGAGTCCCATGGTGCAGAGATAAATTGATAGGGTCTTCTCTGTCAGTCTCCAGTGAAGGAGAAGACAAAACTAGGAGCGGTTAGTTCTATAATTAATATGGTGAGTTCTATAGAAACCGTGCAGGAAATAATGATTATTGTGGGCCTTCCTCTTTATTGAGCCAGATCATAAGCCCAAGACCAATTTGTCACAAAATAATTGCATGCATGCAAAACACCATTTAGTGGCCCTAAAAGTCATTCCATAAGCTTGCTAGCAGGACGATGAATGGATAGATAGATGGATGAATGGATGGATGATCAACAAAGGGAATATAGAAACATGTTCTCTGTACAGTCTGCAGTATCTTTATTCAAAATAACACAAAACACTTTAACATCCCAACCATTACTTTAGTTTGTGCAGAAATGAAAAGAAAAAATATATATGTACATAAGAGACTATACAGATCACAAAGGTCACAAGGGGCCTGCTGTCTTTTAAGAGAGCAGTGAAATGCAGCACATGTCCTGGACCAGGGTTCAGTCACAGTCACATAACCTTTTGACATAAAATACATTTGCTGTCATTTCACACATCAAGCACTGTAGATTAAAAACTAAATGAATACATTAATATATTGAGGAATTATGGGGGTCTCGTGCACAGTCAAACTATCATATTGAGATGGTGAGTTGTTTGCATTTGACAGTCATCAAAAACAAACCAGGCCTCATACAGTATTTCATAAAGAATCCATAGTATAATTTACAGGCCAGGATTGACCTCCATGTTAAGTGTGCCAAAGCAATGGCAAAAAATAAACAAAAAGCTAAATTACAACCAAAACCAATTCCTTTGGAATATTTGTGAGTTTTCACTAAATGTTCACGTTATGATTGTTTAGAATAGATTATAAAGGTTTCATTAGATGCATGTAAACTCATAACAAAAAGCAGCTTATTTACAGTATCAAAGAGATTATCTAGCCTATTTTCATTCGCTCATTGTAAGGACAGTTCAACATTTACATTTAAACCGGAATGTTTCAAAATCTACAAACCTGAACAAAAGTTGAGGAGGTACATCTCCTGACATCCAAATGAGTTTGGATATCATTTAGTTATTCAAAGAACTTCTCTTTATCATAAGGGTTTAGTCAACGTCAAACTAACAAACATGCTGTGTATGTGTAAATAGAATACATACATTACATTCAAGTGGCTGAGCCCGTTGGTATTTGAGGAAAAGGATTCCAATCCCGAACTGTCTTGTTTCGCATTTCTCTCCTCTCTCTGCCCGAAGTAAAACGGATTTAAATGTAATAAAACTGAATCGTAATTACATGTTGAACATGCATGGTCTTAGCCTACTAGTCATCAGTTAGCATAGATGTTGTCCTCCTTATCTTCATCGCAGGGTTCAAAGGCTATGTAGTTGTCTTCTTCTTCAACAACAACACTTAGTGGACTTGCCACTGCTCTCCCTCCAGGGCTGAGATGTTCTTTGGTGCTTCTCTCGGGGGACATGTCTGGGTTAACATAGATGCTGTCCTGCTCATGTCCATTGCAGGGATGCAGGGCCACATGGTGTCCTTCTTCATCTTCACTCTGGCCCTCCACTGCTCTCCTTCCAGGGTTGGGATGTTCTTTGGTGCCGCTCTCGGGGGACATGTCTGGGTTAGCATAGATGTTGTCCTGCTCATGTTCATTGCAGGGATGCATGGCCACGTAGTGTCCTTCTTCGTCGACACTCTGGCCCTCCACTGCTCTCCTTCCAGGGTTGGGATTTTCTTTGGCGCTCCTCTCTGGGTACATGTCTGTGTTATCATAGATAACATCATTCTCCTCTGCCATGCAGTCTGCCATGCAGTCTCTGAGATCGACATGAGAAGACATTAGTTCAGCGTGATATCTATAAATTAATGACCAGCACAGGAGATGGGAACACATTTAGTCTGCATTAAAAATCTACTTGAAATAGGAAAAAAAAGAAGGTTAATTTCAAACCCTCAATATACTGACGGTTTCTCATAGTCATCATCACTGTCATCATCGGTGCCTTGGTGACAGGTGGGGACCTCTGCATAGATGTAGTCTTCTTCATCCTTTTCATCATCATCTCTCCCCTCTGTATTGTAGGCGTTCATCACACCTTAGAAGAAGGTTGGTGTCATATGTTAAATCAAATCAACATGCCCTCATTCAATCCTAGTCTGGTACTTAGTACACGTAGATGATCCACCCTAATGCAGTATACACCCTAATACACTGTAAGAAACATTATAGAAACTGATTGCACATACAGTGAGTACATTAGTTCATGTAGTGTGTGTGTGTGTGTGTGTGTGTGTGTGTGTGTGTGTGTGTGTGTGTGTGTGTGTGTGTGTGTGTGTGTGTGTGTGTGTGTGTGTGTGTGTGTGTGTGTGTGTGTGTGTGTGTGTGTGCACGAGAATGGCGGTGAATACAGGAAGGCACTACTCTGATGTAGTCTACGGCTGCCGACGTTGCCTGACGGCCCCTTCTGTGAACAGCTGCCGGGAGGAGAGGAAGTGGACACGGCGGCCTTCCTGTGGTGTGTCCGTCTTCGAATTCAGCCATTACTGACCATGGGGCTGGAAGTACTCTAGAGAGTACTCTAAGAGTAAGCTTTACTTAAAGGAGAGATCCGGACATTTTAAGTGTTATCTTTGATGTGTCGCTAATCACTCACCATCATTGAAATGGACGTTGAGTTATTCCAGAGAGTCCCGTGTCGTGCAGTCTGGCGACCCCCTCCGTGGCATAATGGGAGCCCGTGTAAGAGTGAAATTCGTCTATTATAACCGATGCAAAGTTAGTTTTTTCTCTACTACTGCTCATTGTGGAGTCTCATGATACTCAAACATGCACTGAAAGTCGCGCACGAGCTATCGTTCGTGCAGAACGAGACGACGCTGGTTGCTTGTTTCTCTCACAGAACCTGGCGTCTGTGACACATCAAAGATAACACTTAAAATGTCCGGATCTCTCCTTTAAGTAAAACAAAAATTACTTGTTTGAAAGTGAAAGTAGCTCATGAGTAACTTTTTTTCAAACAAATGCAGTGCAGAAAGGATAAAAGGATATACTGAGCATAGCGTTAGTTCTGGCAGGTCACAATAGTCAAACCAGGACTAGCAATCATTATGCTCATTGGTCATTCACACTACAGGGAGCTTTATTAACCACTTAAACGTTAAAAGTTTTCTGTCATTGTGGGGAAAACCTTCGCTGAAAATAGCCGATCGACAAGCTTGTTGATCTGCTATTTTCTGCGAAAGTCTTCCCCACAATAAGGATGCTGGGGTTTAGGTGGTTAAAACGGTCTCACTGCTCTGCATGTCTGTCTGCTCTCATTAAACCCACCACCACTCAGCTTCTCCTTCACACATGTCTCAATTTATCAGTGTGCTCATACTGACAATTATAACAATACTGCTTTAAGATAGCAAATCATATTTTCATTTAACAAAAGTGGCCCTGACTGAAATAGTTGAAATGTGATCATGAAATAAAGTGTTTACACTATAAAATGTGCTAAATATGTCAATGAATTGCTCCACATAGTGTCTGCCAGCACACACACAGAATAGACCCATCTCACAGCAGATTTATTTGTATGTGGCAGCATGGAAATCCTTTACAGCTAACTTCATGCATATTTAGGGGCAGCTGTTCGATGTATTAATTGTCACTTGAACTTCCTGGTGCACAGCTAATGAGATCACAAACTCCCTTGAAGCAGAGACTAGAGAAAGATACACAGTTCTTACACTGACATGATAAAATAGACATACTGTAATACGCCAGATAGGGCAAAATCCGCAGAAGTAAAATAATGCTATCATCCAACAACTACCCATTTGCCAACATCTTCATCAGGCTTCTCCTGTCTTGTACCAGAGACTTGACCGATTGGAATACCTTGATGCATCAAGATGAAGAGGCTATACAGAATTAGTATTACTCACAGACGGTGGGGTTAGTCTTGGCTGCAGGCTTTCTGAATTTCCTCCTCAACATCAACCAGCGACCAATTAACAGCAGCAGTAAGAGGAGGAGCAGAGCTGCTACAGTTCCAATCACGAGTGGACGAGATGATGGACGTCCTGGAGGGAGAGGAGGGAAGAAAATAAATAGAGAAATAATATTGGAGGATTATCTTTTTGAAGACTTGAAATGTTTAGTCTTAATTTTTTATGACCTTGGCCTACTGGTTGCGTGCATTAAAAGCGTTGCACTGAACACTCCAGCAGTTGTCGAGCAATCCCAGACCGACCGACAGACAGACAGACCACCCGACGCGTGATTTCATATACTGTACATTTATTTTAGATTTATGACACGACATCCACTCTTACCTGAACAGACGACACCAGCATCCTCATCGTGTCCACAATTGTGTTTACCGAATCCTCTGTGTTGGCAGTCAGTTAGATTCCTTTCACTTCCTGAACAGCCCATGTTTTCCATCCAGATTGAACCATTCCCTTGGCCAAAATAGGCTTCTCCAGGAGCACTCTGTGCCGTCCCACAGCTCAGCTCTCTGCAAACCACCTCAGCATCTTTCAGGTCCCAGTCGTCATCACAGACTGTTCCCCAGCTGTTGTTATGATAGACCTCTACTCTCCCAGAGCACCGTCCACTACCATCCACCAGCCTCACCACTGAACATGAACATGAAATAAATAGTGTTACAACTTTGTGATGTTTATACAAACATGTATCTGTGATGAGAAGAAGGTCCAACTAATCTGATCTGAGAAGCTTCTATCAGTCAAAAAGAAATTAATTCACATTCACAATGTCATAACATTACCTTTTTTCAAAATATATATTAAATTTTTTCAGAGAAGTTGCTTACCTGCATGTGAAGGTTTGTACAGGAACACAGACACTGTAGGTGGAAAAACAGAGCATGCTGAGTTACTTTCATGTTGTTTTTTCTATTGGTGTCAACATATCGTGAGTGATATTACACTTTGAAACATGTTTACATAGTACATACAAAGATACATACTACATACAAAGATTCAGCTGGGAAATGACTTCCATAATAATTGAGGGACAATAAATCTAAATGAACTTGTTTGAGTCCATCTTACTAAGACCCTGACGAGAAAACGTTTTAAGTGAAAATCTTCTAACTAACAATTCAGTATAAGTCACATGAATGCTACAGATAAAACTTTTTTTTTCAAACTTTTTCTCTTTTTCACGCCTTTACTCTTTGTGGATGTGGTTTGCAGGGCGAAGCCAGCAAAGCCCCCTATATCTGGACATTCAACTACTGAGGAAGTGCATGAGCTATGTGTGATTATGTGCACAGCTGCTTCTGTGCATGTGTGTAGAAGATGGTCAGGCAACAGGGTGCGTGTTCACACTTGCGCGCCTTCATCCTGTGCTGTACATGAAATGACTCAGCAATTTCTAAAACATTTATAAACTAAAACATTTACTAGACTGACTGACTGATTGATTGATTGATTGGAAGCAACTTACAGCACCACAGCCAGGGGGCCCTTCAAGGGCATACACAAGTAAGACGCGCGAACGCGGGAAGCGAACGCAAAAAAATAATGAAAAAAAAATAAAATAAAATGAGGTAACCAAAAAAAAGAAAAAAAAAGAAATACAACAAAATTCTGCGTTAAAAGGAGCATATTAGAAAAATACAAATTCACCAAAAAAAAACTTTGAATGTTTTTGAACAATTCAACAAAGTGTTTGAAGTGCCTGTTTCACCCACTTCCGGGGGGCGGAACCAAAATCCGAGCCCGAGGTATTTGTTCGTAGACCCCCACTTAGGGGGGGTAGAAAAAGTTTCGGAGCGATTCGGGCACTTTTCATTTAACATGGGGTTTCAATGGGGTGTTTTTAGGAGCCTTCTCCGGGCTTAAACGCAACCTTGACAGGTGTGTTCAGTTTTCAAAGACCTTTCATTTGATGTATGGTACGTCTATATTGGACATTATGCACACAGGCAGTGCACTATTGTATAGTGCACACAGACACACACACAAGCCGAGCACGGTGTCATAGTAAGCTCCACTTGCGCGGAGGCGCGCCTTCTCTCCTTCCGCTGCGTTCGCAATCATAGACAGACCTAGCTATGCATAACTTGATAGAAGTAGTTCATTCACTACCAGGGGCCCAGGCTAGAGCCTGGGCCCCTGGTACACCAGTGGTGGAATTAAAATAACTAGACCATACCCGGTGAGGTGCGCAGGCAAAAGTAGTTGCAAACATGGGGTTATTGCACGTCCTGTTGCGCGTCCCGTAGCCCCCTCCTCTCGCGTGTCCCGTTGCGGCCCCCCCACCGGAGCCGTCCCCCGTCGCTAACACACACACACGCGCAACCCGTCGCGAGCACACACACACACACACACGCACACGCACACGCACACACCCTCATGCGGCCAGAGCTGTCCCCCGTCGCGAACACACATACGCGGCCCTGTCTCAGGTTTTGTCACCACCAATTCCCTGTCTCAGGTTTTGTCACCACCAATTTAAAATGTAAACTGTGACCGGGAAGTGGACCCTGGTAAGAGCAAAAGGGACCCTCCGTATAGGCGTAACTGTGACCGATAAGAACCTGGCTGGCTGACATCCCAGGATGCGAGCATCATATGGAACGCTGAGGAGCTACTGTGGATGTCTCCGTCCACCGCCTCTATCTGAGCGCACCTCGGGCACAGTCACCACCGAGGATGCTCACCCTCAGTGCCCACAACGACTGCCTTTAGCAAAGCATTGTGCATTTCTGGGATCTATCTTACAGCAGACAACACTGTGCAGAAAAGCTGGGCATTAATATATAAATGCATTCACCATGCAGTAAATATTCATACATACAATGATGCCCCTTGTGTTATCCTTTTAGCCTTAATGTCTTACTGCAACACGTGCTGTTTACATTTCTGACTAATAAAGTATTCAATCAATCAATCACGCAATCCCTCAAGTCAATACCAGTTACTATACTATCATAAATTGACCTATAATGTTACGAAGGAGCCCTCACTTCATTGAAATAAAAAAACACACATCAGTCATACCTTTATTTTCTATTAATACGCCGGAAACAATTGATAGAATAATAAAACCTGGCACTCACTCATGAACAAATACAGGATTTTTCTCCATATTACGAGTCCCATGGCGCAGAGATAAATTGAAAGGGTCTTCTTTGTCAGTCGCCGGTGAAGGTGAAGACTAAACTAGGAAGAAGTGGTGAGTTCTACAATGAATGTGGTGAGTTGTCATCTATAGAAACTGTGCAGGAAACCATGATCATGGTGAGACTTCCTCGTTATTGAGCCAGATCACAATGCAAGCCCAATTTGTCACATAATTATATGCATGAAACAGCCAATCAAGGTTTGGAATGAAGCAAAAGTTATCCTACTGTTCAAAGATAGGAAAACACCATTTAGTGGCCCTACAAGTCATTCCATAAGCTTGTAGCAGGACTGAATTATGGCATTAAATACCTACTGGCGGCAGTGGCTCAGGGGTAGAGTGGCCGGGTAGAGTGAAATGGAAACCGCAAGGTTCCCAGTTCAATCCCGGGCTGGGGGGCTCCCCCAGAGTTAGTGTCGAGACGCTGAACCCCTAATTGCTCCCAATGAGCAGGTTGGTGTCTTGCATGGTTTCCTCCGCCATCGGTGTGTGAATGGAATGCACAATCTATGTAAAGCACTTTGGATAAAAGCGCTATACAAATGCACCATTTACTGTAAGTGCCTCAATCCTGAGTGAGCAATGGTAGATTTGAAGCAAGCACATGAATTATATTTTCAAGACAAATTGTATGTAAGCAAATATAATTTTATGTGAGCAAACAAATCTATTCTGTGCTCAATAAATATATAGAAAGGAGCCAGGTGAGGTGGTTCAGCCATCTTAAGGATGCGTCCTGATCGTCTCCGCAGGGATGGTTTTCCATGCATGACCAGCTGGGAGGAGGCCACAGGGAAGACCGAGGACAAGGTGGAGGTATCATATCTCCATGCTGGTCTAGGTACACCAAAGCATCCCCAGTCAGAGCTGGCTGATGTGGCCAGGGAAAGGGAAGTCTGGGATTCTCTGCAGGAACTAATGAAGATGAATGTACAGTATATATGTACAGGATGTATGTATGTATGGATGGATGGATAAATGTACAGTATGGATGAATGGATAGATGGATGAATGGATGGATGATCAACATATATGAATATAGAAATATATTCATAAATGAATATAGAAACATGTTCTCTGTACAGTCTGCAGTATCTTTATTCAAAATAACACTAAACAATTTAACATCCCAACCATTACTTTCGTTTGTGCAGAAATGAAAAGAACAAAATAGTATATAAGAAACTTAAAGATCACAAAGGTCACAAGGGGGACGGACCCCTGTGCTATCTTTTAAGAGAGAAGTGAAATGCAGCACATGTCCTGTACCAGGATTCAGTCGCAGTCACATAACATTTTGACATATAATGCATTTGCTGTCATTTCTTTCAACAAATCAAGCACTGTAGATGTACCTTAAAAACAAAATGAATACATTAACATATTGAGGAATTATGGGGGTCTCGTGCACAATCAAACCTGGCCTCATATGTCATAAAGAATCCATAGTATTATGTACAGGCCAGGATTGACTTCCAGAGTGTGCAAAAGCAAATAAACAAAATGCTAAATTACAACCAAAACCAATTCCAATCTCCTGACATATAAATGTGTTGGATATCATTTAGTTATTCGAAGAACTTCTCTTTATCATAAGGGTTTAGTCAACGTCAAACTAACAAACATGCTGTGTGTATGTTGTATTCTATTCAATAAATTAAATAGAATACATTACATTCAACTGGGGCTGAGCCCATTGGTATTTGAGGACCTGGATTCCAATCCAAAACCGCCTTGTTTCGCATTTCTCTCCTCTTCCCGCCCGAAGTAAAACAGATTTCAATTTAATAAAACTGAATTGTAATTACACGTTGAACATGGCCTTAGCCCAGTGGTTCTCAAACTTTTTTGAGTCAGGGCACCCCTGCAAATAACGTTTTCATCCACAGCACCCCTGAAATTACACTGTTTATTTTTTGAATCTTATTTGGAATCTTCATATTACGCTACGTAAATATGCAAATCTTTCCCCCTCCGATACAGTACGTCACAGAGGAATATCCGTTTCCATTAGAACAGACTGAAAATAACTTTATACTTGACGTTTAACCACTTAAACCCCAGCATCCCTAGTCTGGGGGGAACGTTCACCAAAAATACATACCAACAAATATTATCAAAGTATTCTGCGGCACCCCTGGACTGGAGTCACGGCACCCACTTTGAGAAACCCTGGCTTAGCCTACAAGGCATCATTTAGCATAGGTGTTGTCCTGCTTATCTTCACCGCAGGGTTCAAAGGCTATGTAGTTGTCTTCTTCTTCAACAACAACACTTAGTGTACTTGCTGCTCTCCCTCCAGGGCTGAGATGTTCTTTGGTGCTGCTCTCGGGGGACATGTCTGGGTTAGCGTAGATGTTGTCCTGCTCATGTCCATTGCAGGGATGCAGGGCCACATGGTGTCCTTCTCCATCTTCACTCTGGCCCTCCACTGCTCCCCTTCCAGGGTTGGGATGTTCTTTGGTGCTGCTCTCGGGGGACATGTCTGGGTTAGCAATGATGTTGTCCTGCTCATGTCCATTGCAGGGATGCATGGCCACGTATTGTCCTTCTTCGTCGACACTCTGGCCCTCCACTGCTCTCCTTCCAGGGTTGGGATTTTCTTTGGTGCGGGGTTTATTTGGTGCGGGGTAGTCGGGGTACATGTCTGTCTCATCATTCTCCTCTGCCATGCAGTCTCTGAGATCGACATGAGAAGACATTAGTTCAGCGTGATATCTATGAGTTAATGACCAGCACAGGAGATGGGAACACATTTAGTTTTGCATTAAAAATCAACTTGAAATAGGAAAAAAAGAAGGTTAATTTCAAACCCTCAATGTACTGACAGTTTCTCATAGTCATCATCACTGTCATCATCGGTGCCTCGGTGACAGGTGGAGACCTCTGCATTGACGTTGTAGTCATCTTAGAAGAAATACATACATTCATAAGGTATATCCGTGTTGGTGTCATATGTTAAATCAAATCAACTTGATCTCATTCAATTCCTAGTCTGGTACTTAGTACACGTAGATGATCCACCCTCTATAGTACACCCTAATACACTGTAAGAAACATTAAAGAAACTGATTGCACATTAGTTAATGTAGTGTGTGTTGTCACTTGAACTTCCTGGTGCATAATGAAGTAGAGACTAAAGACAGATACACAGTTCTTACACTGACATAATACGCCAGATAGGGCAAAATCCGCAGAAGTAAAATAATTGCATCATCCAACAACTACCCATTTGCCAACATCTTCATGAACTGTTTGCATCTTCTGCCTTGCAGACCCCAGACTGTTGCGTGTTTTCTATTCGACCAGAGACTTGACCCATCGGTTTATATTGATGCATCAAGATGAAGAGGCTATGTTTAGGATTAGTATTACTCACAGACAGTGGGGTTAGTCTTGGCTGCAGGCTTTCTGAATTTCCTCCTCAACATCATCCAGCGACCAATTAACAGCAGCAGTAAGAGGAGGAGCAGAGCTGCTACAGTTCCAATCACTAGTGGACGAGATCCTGGTTCTGGAGGGAGAGGAGGGAGGGAGGAAGGAAGATTAATAGTTAGTTAGTCAGTTTATTTGTTTCGGTCATGGTTTACAAAAACAAACAGTTGAGCATACAAAATATTTTCAACAAGATCATTTGACCGAAAAGGTTTGGGCTGAAGTCGAAGCTTATTATGCCCACCTCATTAATATTCAAATTATTAATTTAAATTACTTGTCTCAAAAGAAAAGGAAACAAGGGGTAAAACAGAAAACAAACAAAAGAAAACCAAGTGTCAACGATGCTACAAGTCTTACATATCAAAACAAACGAAACAGAACGAAGAGAAACATTTTTAGCTTTGCGTCAATTACACAGAAAAAAACAAAAAAATATATATATATATTTGTATTTATATATATGAAGTGGTAGCTTCATATATATAAATATGTTCATTGTTTATATTACATTTTGAGGACAATTAGATTCACATAAATATTAGTATACATACACACATATATACATACATACATACACACACACATATATATATATATATATATATATATATATATCGTATAAATACGCACGTGTGCTCGTATGCACACGTACATATGTGAAAAGATGTAAATTACCTTTATCACTAGTGATTCCATATATCTATTTATTACCTTTGCTTTATATGTTAATTTGAATTTTCAGTTTAAGTTCTTTGTCTAATTTATTCCAAATGTTTACCCCGGTGGTAGATAGGCATCTTTCTCTAGTGTTTGTCCTTGCTAGTGTTTGGAAGATTACGCTTTTTGAAGACTTTCACCTCAGTTTGACCTTGGCCTACTGGTTGTGTGCATGAAAAGTGTGGCACTGTCATTGAACTCTCCAGCAGATGGCGAGGAATCCCAGACCGACAGACAGACAGCCCACCCCGACACGTGATTTTATATGCTGTACATTTATTTTAGATTTACTTACTACTCTTACCTGAACAGACGACACCAGCATCCTCATCGTGTCCACAGTTGTGTTTACCAAATCCTCTGTGGGGGCACTCAGTTAGAGACCTTTCACTTCCTGAACAGCCCATGTTTTCCATCCAGATTGAACCATTCCCTTGGCCAAAATAGGCATTTCCAGGAGCACTCTGTGCCGTCCCACAGCTCAGCTCTCTGCAAACCACCTCAGCATCATTCAGGTCCCAGTCGTCATCACAGACTGTTCCCCAGTGGTTGTTATGATAGACCTCCACCCTGCCAGAGCACCATCCACTACCATTCATCAGCCTCACCACTGGATTTGGTCAGAAAGAAGCAAAGAAATAGTGTTGCATCTTTGTGATTGTTTCTATAAACAATAATTTATTTTAGATGAGTGACACAACATCCACTCTTACCTGAACAGACGACACCAGCATCCTTGCCGTGTTCACAATCATGTTCACCAAATGCTCTGTGTGTGCACTCAGTTAGAGACTTTTCATTTCCGTAACAACGCACATCATCCATCCAGATTGAACCAGTCCCTTGGCCAAAATGGGCACTTCCAGGAGCACTCTGTGCCGTTCCACAGCTCAGCTCTCTGCAAACCACCTCAGCATCTTTCAGGTCCCAGTCGTCATCACAGACTGTTCCCCAGTGGTTGTTATGATAGACCTCCACCCTGCCAGAGCACCGTCCACTACCATTCATCAGCCTCACCACTGGAGCTGGTCAGAAAGAAACAAAGAAATAGTGTTGCACCTTTGTGATTGTTTCTATAAACAATCATTTATTTGAGATGAGTGACAAAACATCCACTCTTACCTGATGAACAGACAACGCTAGCATCCTCACTATGACCACAGTTCTGTACACCAAATCCTCTGTGTGGGCACTGAGTTAGAGACTTTTCATTTCCTGAACAACGCACATCATCCTTCCATATTGGACCATTCCCTTGGCCAAAATGGGCATTTCTAGGAGCACTCTGTGCCGTCCCACAGCTCAGCTCTCTGCAAACCACCTCAGCATCATTCAGGTCCCAGTCGTCATCACAGACTGTTCCCCAGCGGTTGTTTTGATAGACCTCTACCCTGCCAGAGCACCGTCCACTACCATCCACCAGCCTCACCACTGAACATGAAATAAATAGTGTTACAAATTTGTGATGTTTATACAAACATTCATCAGTGATGAGTTCCATGAAATCCACTGCTCTTACCTGAACAGACGACACCAGCATCCTCATTGTGATTACAATCATGTACACCAAATCCACTGCGTGGGCATTGAGTTAGAGACTTTTCCCTTCCTGAACAAAGCACATCATCCATCCAGATTGAACCATTCCCTTGGCCAAAATAGGCTCCTCCAGGAGCACTCTGTGCCGTCCCACAGTTCAGCTCTCTGCAAACCACCTCAGCATCATTCAGGTCCCAGTCGTCATCACAGATTGTTCCCCAGCTGTTTTTATGATAGACCTCTACTCTCCCAGAGCACCGAGAATAAGATCCAACTAATCTGATCTGAGAAGCTTCTATCAGTCAAAAATAAATCAATTCACATTTACAATGTCATAACATTACCTTTTTTCAAAATATACCTTTTTTTTTTTTTTTCAGAGAAGTTGCTTACCTGCATGTGAAGGTATGTACAGGAAAACAGACACTGTAGGTGGAAAAACAGAGCATGCTGAGTTACTTTCATGTTGTTTTTGGGCGGTGAAACCGCCCCTATAAGTGAGATTTGGAAAAATGTACATTTTCCTGCGCTGTGATCTGGGCCCAGGAAATTTGTACAATTATCCTGCGCTGTGATTGGCCAATCACAGTCTATTCAGGACTGTGATTGGCCAGTGTCACATGACACATGTGCATAGCCCTATATAAGCAACCATAACTTGAAAAAAACCAAATTTGGTTTTTTTCAAGTTATGGTTTCGTCCATCATAAAGAGTGTTTCAATAAATGTATTTATCTTTTGTACATGATTGGTTGACTCCATTCAGTATTGTGATTAGCTAGCAAGACACCGCCCACTTCACACAGGGTGTGATTTTTTTCTATTGGTGTCAACATAACACATATCGCCAGTGAGTGATGTTACACTTTGAAACATGCTGACATAATATACTTGATACAAAGGTACAAACTACATACAAAGATTCAGCTGGGAAATGACTTTCACAATAATTGCAAAGGGACAATAAAGCTAAATGACCTTGTTTGAGTCCATCTTACTAAGACCCTGACGAGATTTTTGTTTTAAAGTGAAAACCTTCTTACTAACAATTCAGCATAAGTCACATGAATGCTAGAGATAAAACTTGTGCTCTTTTCAAACTTTTTCTTTTTCACGCCTTTACTCTTTGTGGATGTGGTTTGCAGGGCGAAGCCAGCAAAGCCCCCTATATCTGGACATTCAACTAATGAGGAAGAGCATAAGCTATGTGTGATTATGTGCACAGCTGCCTCTGTGCATGTGTGTAGAAGATGGTCAGGCAACAGGGTGTGTGTTCACATTTGCGCGCTTTCATCCTGAGCTGTACATGAAATGACTCAGCAATTTCTAAAACATTTATAAACTAAAACATTTACTAGACTGACTGACTGATTGATTGATTGATTGATTGATTGGTTGATTGGTTGGTTGGAAGCCAACCTACAGCACCACAGCCGTCCCAGGCCAGGGGGCCCTTCAAGGGGATACATCATCGACAGACCTAGCTGCGCATAACTTGATAGAAGTAGTTCATTCACCCAGGCTATAGAGCCTGTGGCTCTAGTAAGTTCACCAGTGGTGGGATTAAAATAATACGTTCAATGCTCTGAACTATAGCTTTTGAGAGTTACGTGCAGGCACATACACACTGCAAGACTTCCTTCCACGCCAGTCGTCAAGTTATTGTGAAGTTCACACTACAAATTTCGCTCGAGTTGTGGTTTCCACACTACATGACTGAAAGGTGACGCACTATCACGCACTATCATCATGAGATGTCTACAGTCTTCTTGTCACGAAAACACAAGAGATGGGAAATGACACGATACCATGTGCAAGATGGGACACAATTACTGTTATTATTAATTATTTAATTCAATAATTACTCTCTTTACACATAGATACATACACTCTGTGTGTGTGTGCGTGCATGCGTGCGTGTGTGCGACATGCGTGCGTGTGAAAGTAAATAAAAAAGTATACTGCACATTATTGAACAAATTCCAAACAGTACTATAAATGTCTTAAATGGTCATCAAGAAGTAGAATTGTTTATTAAAGTGTTTATCAACATTAAGAAGTTTAGCAGTGTATTTATTTATATGCATGAAACAGACCACATGCTCATGTTCTTTGAACAATCAGTATGAATGGTTTATCAATTATTATCATTAACTAGTCCATACCCTGTGAAGTGCGCAGGCGAAAGTAGTTGCCCACCGTCCCCCCCATCCCCCCCGTCGCAGTACCCCCCCACCCCCCGCTGCGACCCGTTGCGGCCACCCCGGGTCCCGTCGCGAACACACACACACTCTCTGTTGATCATTCATCCCATACAGTGTAGCTCGCGGGGCCATCCCACAGCTGGGCAGCCGTAACCATGGGGACATTCTTTAACACAAAAACGCTAATAAACAGCTGAGATTTGGGGAAATACGGGCTTCACTGTTCCGTGCACATGGTAATGGTCAATGGCTGTATGCAAATTCAGATCAATTGCTCCAGCCACTGTGGAGAACTGGGCAGAACCAATTTTGCCTCACCACCACTACACCACCACTACAGAGGTTTGTAGAATTATAGGAAGACTAGTCCATACCCGTGGGGGGATATGCACACATGATCTGGCAACCCGGGAGCCAGCGAACACAAAAACGCTAATGAACAGCTGACATTTGGTGAAATCGAAAAACGGGCTTCGCTGTTCCGTGCACATGGTAATGATGAATGGCTGTGTGCAAATTCAGATCAATTGCTCCAGCCACTGAGGAAAACCGGGCAGAACAGTTTTGGTCTCACCACCACTACAACACCATTACAGAGGTTTGTAGAATTATAGGAAGACTAGTCCATACCCGTGGGGGGATATGCGCACATGATCTGGCAACCCAGGAGCCAGCACTAATAAACAGCTGACATTTGGTGAAATCGAAAAACAGGCTTTGCTGTTCCGTGCACATGGCAATGATCATAAATATAGAAACCTAGCTCCCTCGTACTCCCATACATCAGTTATTGTGTGGAAGTATGGGGGAACAACTATAAAACAATTATAAATCCAATATCCAAACTGACTATTATGCACCAACTAATCCACTATTTATTAAACTGAACACCTTAAAACTACAAGATCTAGTTAACCAAAATACTGCAATAATAATGTACAAGGCACACAATCACCTGCTCCTGCGCTGTATCCAGAGGCTGTTCCGGCCTAGAGAGAGCCGGTACAACCTAAGGGGAATTGCCATTTTTGAACAAACGCATGCTAGAATAAATAATAAAGGTAGATGTATATCGGTTAAAGGGGTAAAATTATGGAATAGCTTAAATGATAAACAAAAGGAGTGTAGCTCAATAAACAAATTTAAAGGGATGTACAGATCTAACATAATAGATAAATATAGAATATTTGTATAATATGAAATATACTTTAAGTATATATATTAAATGTCAAATTATTTTTAAATTATTTTACTATACTTGACTGATATTATATATTAGGAAACCAGAAGGTTGGTTTACGTCACTTGTTTTCTTTTCTTTTTAAGAAACCCAAGTGATCTGTTGTTGTTTTATAAATGTATATTATTAATTTTGTTGTTTTCTGTCTTTGTGTGTTTGTTTGTTTTGTTTAGTTTTTTTCTTGTTTATATAGTCTGTTATATTTGTTTGTTGTTGTCTCTGTTGTTCTCCGTTTGTTTTTGTTGTTTTGTTTAGTTTTTACTTACAAAGTTCTTGATAGCTATTCAAAGATAAAAAGGGTAGGTATAATAAGCTAAAGCTTCAGCCTACACCTTTTTGGTCTATGTTACTATGACAACTAATGAAGGCGTTGTATTGATATGCTTTTAAATTGACCAAAATAAACTACTACTACTACTACTACTACTATGAATGGCTGTGTGCAAATTCAGATCAATTGCTCCAGCCACTGAGGAGAACCGGGCAGAACAGTTTTGGTCTCACCACGCACTACAAACAAACAAACAGAGGGAAGTGGACCCTGGTAAGAGCAAAAGGGACCCTCCGTATAGGCGTAACTGTGACCGATAAGAACCTGCCTGGCTGACTTCCAGGATGCGAGCATCATTTGGAACGCTGAGGAGCTACTGTGGATGTCTCCGTCCACCGCCTCTATCTGAGCGCACCTCGGGCACAGTCACCACCGAGGATGCTCACCCTCAGTGCCCACAACGACTGCCTTTAGCAAAGCATTGTGCATTTCTGGGATCTATCTTACAGCAGACAACACTGTGCAGAAAAGCTGGGCTTTAATATATAAATGCATTCACCATGCAGTAAATATTCATACGTACAATGATGCCCCTTGAGTTATCCTTTTAGCCTTAATGTCTTACTGCAACACGTGCTGTTTACATTTCTGACTAATAAAGTATTCAATCAATCAATCAAGCAATCCCTCAACTCAATACCAGTTACTGTACTATCATAAATTGCCCTACAATGTTACGAAGGAGCCCTCACTTCATTGAAATAGAAAAATACACCCATAGTCATACCTTTATTTTCTATTAATACGCCGGAAACATCAATTGATAGAATAATAAAACCTGGCACTCACTCATGAACAAATACAGGATTTTTCTCCATATTACGAGTCCCATGGCGCAGAGATAAATTGATAGGGTCTTCTCTGTCAGTCTCCGGTGAAGGTTAATACTAAACTAGGAAGAAGTGGTGAGTTCTACAATGAATGTGTGCAGGAAACCATGATAATGGTGAGACTTCCTCATTATTGAGCCAGATCACAAATGCAAGCCCAATTTGTCACATAATTGCATGCATGAAACAGCCAATCAAGGTTTGGAATGAAGCAAAAGTTATC
Source organism: Gymnoscopelus braueri (assembly GCF_963280865.1). Taxonomy (NCBI): domain Eukaryota; kingdom Metazoa; phylum Chordata; class Actinopteri; order Myctophiformes; family Myctophidae; genus Gymnoscopelus; species Gymnoscopelus braueri. Next base: position 13,025,725 of record NC_137615.1, read on the forward strand.
CTACTGTTCAAAGATAGGAAAACACCATTTAGTGGCCCTACAAGTCATTCCATAAGCTTGCTAGCAGGACTGAATTATGGCGTTATATACCTACTGTAAGTGCCTCATTCCTGAGTGAGCAATGGGAGATTTGAAGCAAGCACATGAATTATATTTTCAAGAAAAATTGTGTGTAAGCAAATACAATTTTATGTGAGCAAACAAATCTATTCTGTGCTCAATAAATACATAGAAAGGAGCCAGGTGAGGTGGTTCAGCCATCTTAAGGATGCGTCCTGATCGTCTCCGCAGGGATGGTTTTCCATGCATGACCAGCTGGGAGGAGGCCACAGGGAAGACCGAGGACAAGGTGGAGGTATCATATCTCCATGCTGGTCTAGGTACACCGAAGCATCCCCAGTCAGAGCTGGCTGATGTGGCCAGGGAAAGGGAAGTCTGGGATTCTCTGCAGGAACTAATGAAGATGAATGTATATATGTACAGGATGTATGTATGTATGTATATGTACAGTATGTATGTATGGATGGATGTATGTATGTATGGATGGATGGATAAATGTACAGTATGGATGAATGGATAGATGGATGAATGGATGGATGATCAACAAAGTGAATATAGAAACATGTTCTCTGTACAGTCTGCAGTATCTTTATTCAAAATAACACTAAACAATTTAACATCCCAACCATTACTTTCTTTTGTGCAGAAATCAAAAGAACAAAATAGTATATAAGAAACTTAAAGATCACAAAGGTCACAAGGGGGACGGACCCCTGTGCTATCTTTTAAGAGAGCAGTGAAATGCAGCACATGTCCTGGACCAGGATTCAGTCGCAGTCAAATAGCATTTTGACATTTAATGCATTTGCTGTCATTTCTTTCAACAAATCGAGCACTGTAGATGTACCTTAAAAACAAAATTAATACATTAATATATTGAGGAATTATGGGGGTCTCGTTCACAGTCAAACCTGGCCTCATATGTCATAAAGAATCCACAGTATAATGTACAGGCCAGGATTGACTTCCATCATGTTAAAGTGTGCAAAAGCAATGGCAACAAATAAACAAAAAGCTAAATTACAACCAAAATCAATTCCTTTGGAGTATTTGTGAGTTTTCTCTCAATTTTCACATTATGATTGTTTAGAATAGATTATAAATGTTTCTTAATTAAAATGCATGCAAACTAATAACAAATAGCAGTCTATTTACAGCATCAAAGAGATTATCTAGTCTATTTTCATTCGCTCATTGTAAGGACAAAGATTTTTTTTTTTACTGGAATGTTTCAAAATCTACAAACCTGAACAAAAGTTCTACTTGAGGAGATCCATCTCCTGACATCCAAATGTGTTTGGATGTCATTTAGTTATTCAAAGAACTTCTCTTTATCATAAGTGTTTAGTCAACGTTAAATACCTTATGGTGTATAAAATATCACAGACTTAATAATAACAAGTCTGCTCCTACTGTATCAACTCAATATAACAAACCTGCTGTGTACGTTGTATTCTATTCAAAACATTAAATAGAATACATTACATTCAACTGGCTGAGCCAGTTGGTATTTGAGGACCTGGATTCCAATCAAAAACAGTCTTGTTTCGCATTCTCTCCTCTCTCTGCCTGAAGTAAAACAGATTTAAATTGAATAAAACTGAATTGTTATTACACAAAGAACATGGTCCTACTAGTCATCAGTCATCATCGATGTTGTCCTGCTTATCTTCATCGCAGGGTTCAAAGGCTATGTAGTTGTCTTCTTCTTCAACAACAACACTTAGTGGACTTGCCACTGCTCTCCCTCCAGGGCTGAGATGTTCTTTGGTGCTGCTCTCGGGGGACATGTCTGGTTTAATATAGATGCTGTCCTGCTCATGTCCATTGCAGGGATGCAGGGCCACGTGGTGTCCTTCTTCATCGACACTCTGGCCCTCCATTGCTCTCCTTCCAGGGTTGGGATGTTCTTTGGTGCAGGGTTCCTTTGGTGCGGGGTACATGTCTGTCTCATCATTCTCCTCTGCCATGCAGTCTCTGAGATCGACATGAGAAGACATTAGTTCAGCGTGATATCTATAAGTTAATGACCAGCACAGGAGATGGGAACACATTTAGTCTGCATTAAAAATCACCTTAAAATAGGAAAAAAAATTCAAACCCTCAATTTACTGACATTTTCTCATAGTCATCACTGTCATCATTTGTGCCTTGGTGACAGGTGGAGACCACTGCATTGACATAGTCTTCTTCATCCTCTTCATCATCATCTCTCCCCTCTGTATTGTAGGTTTTCATCATATCTTAGAAGAAATACATACATTCATAAAGGTATATCAGTGTTGGTGTCATATGTTAAATCAAATCAACTTGATCTCATTATTCAATTCCTAGTCTGGGACTTAGTACACGTAGATGATCCACCCTCTATATTACACCCTAATACACTGTAAAAAAAACATCGAAGAAACTGATTGCACATTATTAAATGTAGAGTGTGTGTGTGTGTGTGTGTGTGTGTGTGTGTGTGTGTGTGTGTGTGTGTGTGTGTGTGTGTGTGTGTGTGTGCGTGTGCGTGCGCGTGTGTGTGTGTGTGTCTGTGTGTCTGTGTGTGTGAGTGAGAATGGCGGTGAGACGCCTGTGTTATTTTTTGTAACATCTAACAACCACACCCGTTGTAACTACCAGCTTTAATGTAGTAGGTGCAGATTTTAGATGCATTATTGCAACTTCTGTGGCTATATGGCATCATCTGGCTTGCATACAGGAAGGCACTACTCTGATGTAGTCTACGGCGGCCGACGTTGCCTCTTCCGTGAACAGTAAGGACACAAACGTCCTTGTATCCTGTCTCTACGTGTGGACATCAATAACATCAATATGTGCGTGTGCGTGTGCGTGTGCGTGTGCGTGTGCGTGTGCGTGTGCGTGCGTGCATGCGTCTGTGTGTGTGTGTGTGTGTGTGTGTGTGTGTGTGTGTGCGTGCGTGCGAGCGAATGCGTGCGAATATTATACAAGAAATCCCTAACTCTTATTTCGAATTCAGCAACTACTGACCATGGGGCAGGAAAGAGTAAGAGTACTATAAGGAAGCTTTACTTAAGTAAAACTAAAATTACTTGTTTGAAAGTGAAAGTAGCTCATGAGTAACTTTTTTTCAAACAAATGCAGTGCAGAAAGGATAAAAGGATATACTGAGCATAGCGTTAGTTCTGGCAGGTCAGGTCACAATAGTCAAACCAGGACTAGTGTTCACACTACAGGGAGGTTTATTAACCACTTAAACCACAAATGTTCCTTCAGTGCTCTGCTAGTGCCTTTTCTGTTTTCTGTCATTGTGGGGAAATCTTTTGCTGAAAATAGCCGATCGACAAGCTTTTTGATCTGCTATTTTCTGCTAAAGTATTTCCCACAATAAGGATGCTGGGGTTTATGTGCCAGCATGGAAATCCTTTTTAGCTAACTTCATGCTGGCACACAAACTTAAATTAATCACACCTGCAATTCACATTATTACCTTGTGTTTTCTATTCGACCAGAGACTTGACCGATCGGTTTAAATTGATGCTTCAAGATGAAGACGCTATGTTTAGAAATAGTATTAGAAAGTGGTCGCACACACTGGTAGCCAAAGTTCCAATACTTTATTTTGGACGCAGAGTGAAAAGAAACCAACGTTTCGGCAGGTAACTGCCAAAACGTTGGTTTCTTTTTGGTGATTATGGTGTGCGTAGCATTCTCGTGCATAGAATTAGTATTACTCACAGACTGTTTGGTTAGTCCTGGCTGCAGTTTTTCTGAACATCAGCCAGCGACCAATTAACAGCAGCAGTACGAGGAGGAGCAGAGCTGCTACAGTCACAATCACTAGCAGACGAGATGATGGACATTCTGGAGGGAGAGGAGGGAGAGAGGGAGGAAGGAATGGAAGTTCTGGAGGGAGGGAGGGAGGAAGGAATGGAAGTTCTGGAGAGCGAGGAGGGAGAGAGGGAGGAATATTAATAGAGATAATTTTTTTGGAAGACTTTGGCACTGAACACTCCAGAAGTCGGCGACCCCCCCCCCCCCCACACACACACACACACACACACACACCCACACACACACACACACACACACACAGGTGGAAGAATCTCAGCCTGGCCGAGATAAAACAGAAAGAAATAAATAGTGTAGCACTTTTGTGATTTTATATACTGTACGTTTTGTCATTTTATGTTTATGTTTATTAAAGGATCCCAATTAAAGTCACGTGAATGAGCCTCTAGTGTTCCTGGAGTCCTGAACAAAGAAAATACAATACAAATGTACAACTAAAAATACTAATAATAGTAAATTGAAAAAATAAATAAAAAAATTAATGAATACAAAAAGACACATTAACATTTTAAAATCAAATCCAACAATCCAGTCAAATTAAACAAATACACAAATAACAGTTACATACTTGACAAGTTACTTAAAAGGCATTTTGGCACCAGTGAGTTTTAGAAAATTAGTTTTTGGTGCTGTTTTTGTTCTTAAGTTACCAGAAGCTGCTCCTCTGGTGTTTTGTGACACAGCATTCACTTTTACCTGAACAGACGACACCAGCATCCTCATCATGTCCACAGTTGTGTTCACCAAATCCTCTGTGGGAGCACTCAGTTAGAGACCTTTCACTTCCTGAACAACTCATGTTTTCCAGCCAGATTGAACCATTCCCTTGGCCAAAATGGGCACCTCCGGGAGCACTTTGTGCCGTCCCACAGCTCAGCTCTCTGCAAACCACCTCAGCATCTTTCAGGTCCCAGTCGTCATCACAGACTGTTCCCCAGTGGTTGTTATGATAGACCTCCACCCTGCCAGAGCACCGTCCACTACCATTCACCAGCCTCACTAAACCTGAGCATGAAATAAATAGTGTTACAACTTTGTGATGTTTATACAAACATGTATCTGTGATGAGTTCCATGACATCCACTGCTCTTACCTGAACAGACGACACCAGCATCCTCATTGTGAACACAATCATGTACACCAAATCCTCTGTGTCGGCATTGAGTTAGAGACATTTCCCTTCCTGAACAACGCACATAATCCATCCAGATTGGACCATTCCCTTGGCCAAAATAGGCTCCTCCAGGAGCACTCTGTGCCGTCCCACAGCTCAGCTCTCTGCAAACCACCGCAGCATCATTCAGGTCCCAGTCGTCATCACAGACTGTTCCCCAGCTGTTTTTACGATAGACCTCCACCCTGCCAGAGCACTGGCCACTACCATTCACCAGCCTCACCACTGAACATGAACATGAAATAAATAGTGTTACAACTTTGTGATGTTTATAATACAAACATGTATCTGTGATGAGTTCCATGAAATCCACTGCTCTTACCTGAACAGACAACACCAGCATCCTTGCCGTGTTTACAACCATGTACACCAAACCCACTGTGTTGGCACTGAGTTAAAGACATTTCACTTCCTGCACATCCCACCTCATCCATCCAGATTGAACCAGTCCCCTGTCCAAAATAGGCTCTTCCAGGAGCACTCTGTGCCGTCCCACAGCTCAGCTCTCTGCAAACCACCTCAGCATCATTCAGGTCCCAGTCGTCATCACAGACTGTTCCCCAGTGGTTGTTATGATAGATCTCCACCCTGCCAGAGCACCGTCCACTACCATTCACCAGCCTCACCACTGGACCTGTTCAGAAAGAAACAAAGCAATAGTGTTACAACTTTGTGATGTTTATACAAACATTTATCTGTTCCATGACATCCACTGCTCTTACCCGAGCAGACGACACCAGCATCCTCATTATATTGACAATTATGTTCACCAAATCCACTGTGTGGGCATTGAGTTAGAGACTTTTCCCTTCCTGAACAAAGCACATCATCCATCCAGATTGAACCATTCCCTTGGCCAAAATAGGCTCCTCCAGGAGCACTCTGTGCCGTCCCACAGCTCAGCTCTCTGCAAACCACCTCAGCATCATTCAGGTCCCAGTCGTCATCACAGACTGTTCCCCAGCTGTTGTTGTGATAGACCTCCACTCTCCCAGAGCACCGAGAAGAAGATCCAACTAATCTGATCTGAGAAGCTTCTATCAATCAAAAAGAAATTAATTCACATTTACAATGTCATAACATTACCTTTTTTCAAAAAAAATTTTTTTTCTTTTTTCAGAGAAGTTGCTTACCTGCATGTGAAGGTATGTACAGGCAAACAGACACTGTAGGTGGAAAAACAGAGCATGCTGAGTTACTTTCATGTTGTTGTTTTTTCTATTGGTGTCAACATATCACATCCTCAGTGAGTGACATTACACTTTGAAACACGTTGACATACTACACTACATACAAAGATACATACTACATACAAAGATTCAGCTTCGAAATTACTTTCACAATAATTCCATCTTACTAAAACCCTGACAAGAAATGTTAACTTTTTTCAAAGTGAAAATCTTCTTACTAACAATTCAGTAACAACAAGTCACATGAATGCTAGAGATAAAACTATTTTCAAACTTTTTCTTTTTCACGCCTTTACTCTTTGTGGATGTGGTTTGCAGGGCGAAGCCAGCAAAGCCCCCTATATCTGGACATTCAACTAATGAGGACGTGCATGAGCTATGTGTGATTATGTGCACAGCTGCCTCTGTGCATGTGTGTAGAAGATGGTCAGGCAACAGGGTGTGTGTTCACATTTGCACGCTTTCATCCTGAGCTGTACATGAAATGACTTAGCAATTTCTAAAACATTTATAAACTAAAACATTTACTTGACTGACTGACTGACTGACTGACTGATTGATTGATTGATTGGAAGCCAACCTACAGCACCACAGCCGTCCCAGGCCAGGGGGCCCTTCAAGGGCATACATCATAGACAGACCTAGCTGCGTATTACTTGATAGAAGTAGTTCATTCCCCCAGCTAGAGCCTGGGGCCCTAGTAAGTTCACCACTGGTGGGATTAAAATAATACTTTCAATGCTCTGAACTAAGCTTTTGACAGTTACGTGCAGACACATACACACTGCAGGACTTCCTTCCACGCCAGTCGTCAAGTTATTGTGAAGTTCACACTACAACTTTCGCTCGAATTGTGGTTTCCACACTACATGACTGACTGGTGACGCACTATCACGCACTATCATCATGAGATGGCTTCAGTCTTCTTGTCACAAAAACACAAGAGATGAGAAATGACACGATACCATGTGCAAGATGGGACACAATTACTGTTCATTATTATTTAATTCAATAATTACTCTCTCTACACATAGATACATACACTCTGTGTGTGTGTGTGTGTGTGTGTGTGTGTGTGTGCGTGCATGCGTGCGTGTGTGCGACATGCGTGCGTGTGAAAGTAAATAAAAAAGTATACTGCACATTATTGTACAAATTCCAAACAGTACTATAAATGTCTTAAATGGTCATCAAGAAGTAGAATTGTTTATTAAAGTGTTTATCAACATTAAGAAGTTTAGCAGTGTATTTATTTATATGCATGAAACAGACCACATGCTCATGTTCTTTGAACAATCAGTATGAATGGTTTATCAATTATTATCATTAACTAGTCCATACCCTGTGAAGTGCGCAGGCGAAAGTAGTTGCAAACGCCCCCCGTCCCCCCCGTCGCGGTACCCCCCCACCCCCCCGCCGCGTCCCGTTGCGGCCACCCCGGGTCCCGTCGCGAACACACACACACTCTCTGTTGATCATTCATCCCATAGCTCGCAGGGCCATCCCACAGCTGGGCAGCCGTAACCATGGCGACATTCTTTAACACAAAAACGCTAATAAACAGCTGAGATTTGGGGAAATCGAAAAACGGGCTTCACTGTTCCGTGCACATGGTAATGGTCAATGGCTGTGTGCAAATTCAGATCAATTGCTCCAGCCACTGAGGAGAACCAGGCAGAACCAATTTTGCCTCACCACCACTACAGAGGTTTGTAGAATTATAGGAAGACTAGTCCATACCCGTGGGGGCATATGCACACATGATCTGGCAACCCGGGAGCCAGCGAACACAAAAACGCTAATGAACAACTGACATTTGGTGAAATCGAAAAACGGGCTTTGCTGTTCCGTGCACATGGTAATGATGAATGGCTGTGTGCAAATTCAGATCAATTGCTCCAGCCACTGAGGAAAACCGGGCAGAACAGTTTTGGTCTCACCACCACTACAACACCACTACAGAGGTTTGTAGAATTATAGGAAGACTAGTCCATACCCGTGGGGGGATATCGCACAAGATCTGGCAACCCAGGAGCCAGCTCTAATAAACAGCTGACATTTGGTGAAATAGAAAAACAGGCTTTGCTGTTCCGTGCACATGGCAATGATCATAGATATAGAAACCTAGCTCCCTCGTACTCCCATACATCAGTTATTGTGTGGAAGTATGGGGGAACAACTATAAAACAATTATAAATCCAATATTCTTACTCGAGAAGAAAGCCATCAGAATTGTTAACCAAACTGACTATTATGCACCAACTAATCCACTATTTATTAAACTGAACACCTTAAAACTACAAGATCTAGTCAACCAAAATACTGCAATAATAATGTACAACGCACACAATCACCTGCTCCCACGCTGTATCCAGAGGCTGTTCCGGCCTAGAGAGAGCAATTGCCATTTTTGAACAAACGCATGCTAGAATAAATAATAAAGGTATATCGGTTAAAGGGGTAAAATTATGGAATAGCTTAGATGATAAACAAAAGAAGTGTAGCTCAATAAACAAATTTAAAGGGATGTACAGATCTAAAATAATAGATAAATATAGAATATTTGTATAATGTGAAATATACTTTAAGTATATATATTATGTCAAATTATTTTAAATTATTTTACTATACTTGACTGATATTATATATTAGGAAACCAGAAGGTTGGTTTACGTACTTGTTTTCTTTTCTTTTTACGTTCTAGAAACCCAAGTGATCTGTTTTTGTTTTACATATGTCACAGTACGTTTGGAGAACCAGTACGATTGAAGACAGAGCGCTCGTTTTTAGGCACGGGGCTCCTTCGGGGCGAGGCGGGGCTTTTCGAGACAGGGTTTATTAGCGAGGCTCGCGAGGAGGAGAAGGAGGACGCGGCGCTGCGAGGCGGGGGTTTATTACGCGAGGCTCGCGAGGAAGAGGAGCCTCCTCCTCCTCCTCCTCCTCCTCCTCGCGTAATAAACCGTCCTCCTTCTCTCCTTCTCCTCCTCCTCCGAGGAGGAGAAGGAGAACGCGGAGAGGCGGGGCTTTGATGCGCCGACGCAGACCTGTCTTTTGTTGTTCCCCCCCACATAGCAACCAGGACACTACGCTAGGGGAACCATAATATCTATGAGGGGAACGCTGAACACGCGTTCACACGCACACGCTTGTCCATGACGGAGGCGCGCCGTCTAGTAGAGCTTGAGGCCGAGGAAGCGCGCCCTCGCGCCTCCAGGCGCGAGTGCCCGCGCTGACCGGCCGATGCTCTACTAGACGACTCAGTGCCGTTTGAGTTGTAAACCGATAGGGACAGAATAGTTCTTTTCATGGATCACTGTGTGTGTGTGTGTGTGTGTGTGTGTGTGTGTGTGTGTGTGTGTGTGTGTGTGTGTGTGTGTGTGTGTGTGTGTGTGTGTCAGGGAGAAAGTAAAACAAAAGCCAGAACACAATAAAAGTATCTAAACAGTCCTGCTTTCAATAAACCAAAAAAAGCATGAGCGCGTGCGCGTGTGTGTGCGCTTGTGTGTGTGTGTGTGTGTGTGTGTGTGTGTGTGTGTGTGTGTGTGTGTGTGTGGCCATATATGTTTGCGCACAAGCCTGGCTTGTGGCTCCCTCTAGTGCTGGGTGGGTGGTAAAAACGAGTGCGCTTTCTTCAATCGTACTGGTTCTCCAATCATACTGTAACATATATATTATTGATTTAGTTGTTTTCTGTCTTTGTGTGTTTGTTGTCTCCGCCAGGCCGAAAGGCATGGCGAGAGAGTATGTTTTGCCCCCTGTCCGTCCGTCCGTGTGTAACCGTCCGTCCGAGAGAGTATGTTTTGCCCCCTGTCCGTCCGTCCGTCCGTGTGTCCGTCCGTCCGTCCGTCCGTCCGTCCGTCATTCTGTCTGTGGACAGCTAATCTCCGGCACCGTTTGCTTGCTCGCAGTGAAACTGTGCACACACACTCCCTGGATGCCACAGCAGAACCTCTGCCCCAAATCTTTCACATGGGCCATTTATAGCGCCACCAGGAGGCCGATTTGTGCAAAACATATTTTTTGACAGTACTCCTACAGATCTTGTCCAAAAACCCCGTAAATCGGTACACAGTATCTCTATAGTCATTAAACGAAACGTATCTTTCAGATTTTTCATATTCCATCCTGATTGGCTAAAAATGGCTTCCAAAATTTGCAGGAGTGCTCCGTTTTGAACAAAATGCCTCAAATCATGAACACAGCATGCAATTTCCTTGAAATTGTGCACGCATATTCCCACTATGCAGAGGACGAAAAGCCACTTGAAAATTTTCAAATCAGCCTCATGGTGGCGCTATAACAGGCCGATTCGTGTTTTTACCTATAACTGCACCGATCTGTGTAAAACTTTGTAAGCACACTCCCTAGAGGTCAAGGAAAAACCCTTGCCCTGCATTTTTCACATCTGCCTTTTATAGCGCCACCAGGAGGCCGACTTATGTAAAACACATTTTTTTATATTACTCCTTCCGATTTGATCCAAAGAAGTTTAGCAGTGTATTTACCACCAGCAGGTCCAATTTAGCAAAACAAATCATGAATGCAGTGTCCGATTGCCGTGCAAGGCCTAAGGAGAAATGGCACCCTTTTCACATTGGCCTATTATAGCGCCACCAGGAGGCCACAATAACCTACCTGACCTGGCGGAGACCTGTGCTCCGAGGAGCACTTTTTCTAGTTTGTTTTGTTTTGTTTAGTTTTTTTCTTGTTTATATAGTCTGTTATATTTGTTTGTTGTTGTCTCTGTTGTTCTCCGTTGTTTGTTTTTGTTGTTATGTTTAGTTTTTTCTTACAAAGTTCTTGATAGCTATTCAAAGATAAAAAGGGTAGGTATAATAAGCTAAGGCTTCAGCCTACACCTTTTTGGTCTATGTTACTATGACAACTAATGAAGGCGTTGTATTGATATGCTTTTAAATTGACCAAAATAAACTACTACTACTACTACTATGAATGGCTGTGTGCAAATTCAGATCAATTGCTCCAGCCACTGAGGAGAACCGGGCAGAACAGTTTTGGTCTCACCACGCACTACAAACAAACAAACAAACAAACAGACAGAGGTTTCTCAAATTATAAGAGGATTGAAAAGTTTTGAATGCAGCCATTATCCATTTGTAATACAGTACACTGTTAAACTACAGAAGGGCTGCACAGTGAAACTGCCGTCCAGTCATGGACCACAATGGAAACAAGCACCCTGGGGCTTTTTGTGTTATCCTTTTAGTACAACCTTTGACTGTACTGTACAACGAACAATTAACAATCCTGCTAATAAAAGTGATCGATATGGCACACACATCTAAACGCTCATCGATCGTCGACTGATTGGAATTCACTCAAATGCCCTTTTAAATTGATCCTAGAGACCGGATGCAACGAGGCAGTAGTGTAGAGATTAACACATATATATAATAATAATAATAACTGACACAGGTTACCATTCAAACGCTTTTTAAATTCAATAAACTATAATGATCGATCGATCGCGATCAATCAATCAATTAATCAATCAATCAATCAATCAATCCCTCTTCTACGGAGCACAGGATCGGTCTAATAGGCCAAGCTGAAACCCATTAAAACCGGGGAAGCATCCGTGTCATTTCAGATTTTTGCGTTTAAAAACAGTAGATCTACTGATTTAGAAGGCATTTGTAGAATCGGCCTCAGATCTTAATGGGTTAAACTGTGACATCTGACATGAATGGCGTTTGGCGCCAAGCCCTCGCTGACACGGAAGCTTCTCTCTCCCAGGTCCGACCTGGGACCCTCGGTGAAAACCACAACTCCCTGTCTCAGGTTTTGTCACCACCAATTTAAAATGTAAACTGTGACCGGGAAGTAGACCCTGGCAAGAGCAAAAGGGACCCTCCGTATAGGCGTAACTGTGACCGATAAGAACCTGCCTGGCTGACATCCCAGGATACGAGCATCATTTGGAACGCTGAGGAGCTACTGTGGATGTCTCCGTCCACCACCTCTATCTGAGCGCACCTCGGGCACAGTCACCACCGAGGATGCTCACCCTCAGTGCCCACAACGACTGCCTTTAGCAAAGCATTGTGCATTTCTGGGATATATCTTACAGCAGACAACACTGTGCAGAAAAGCTGGGCTTTTTATTATGCATTTACCATGCAGTAAATATTTATACATACAATGATGCCCCTTGTGTTATCCTTTTAGCCTTAATGTCTTACTGCAACACGTGCTGTTTACATTTCTGACTAATAAAGTATTCAATCAATCAAGCAATCCCTCAACTCAACACCAGTTACTGTACTATCATAAATTGCCCTAGAATGTTACGAAGGAGCCCTCACTTCATTGAAATAGAAAAACACACCCATAGTCATACCTTTATTTTCTATTAATACACCGGAAACATCAATTGATAGAATAATAAAACCTGACACTCACTCATGTACAAATACAGGATTTTTCTCCATATTACGAGTCCCATGGTGCAGAGATAAATTGATAGGGTCTTCTCTGTCAGTCTCCGGTGAAGGTGAAGACTAAACTAGGAAGAAGTGGTGAGTTCTACAATGAATGTGTGCAGGAAACCATGATAATGGTGAGACTTCCTCATTATTGAGCCAGATCACAAATGCAAGCCCAATTTGTCACATAATTGCATGCATGAAACAGCCAATCAAGGTTTGGAATGAAGCAAAAGTTATCCTACTGTTCAAAGATAGGAAAACACCATTTAGTGGCCCTACAAGTCATTCCATAAGCTTGCTAGCAGGACTGAATTATGGCGTTATATACACCTACTGTAAGTGCCTCATTCCTGAGTGAGCAATGGTAGATTTGAAGCAAGCACATGAATTATATTTTCAAGAAAAATTGTATGTAAGCAAATAAAAATGTATGTGAGCAAACAAATCTATTCTGTGCTCAATAAATATATAGAAAGGAGCCAGGTGAGGTGGTTCAGCCATCTTAAGGATGCGTCCTGATCGTCTCTGCAGGGATGGTTTTCCATGCATGACCAGCTGGGAGGAGGCCACAGGGAAGACCGAGGACAAGGTGTCGGTATCATATCTCCATGCTGGTACCTAGATGCCCGGCCTGCCGGCCTGCCTGTCTGTCTCTGGATAAATGGATAGATGTATAAATGGATAGATGGATGAATGGATGGAGGATTAACACAGTGAATATTGAAACATATTCTCTGTACAGTCTGCAGTATCTTTATTCCAAATCAAACTTTAACATCCCAACCATTACTTTTGTTTGTTTAGAAATGAAAAAAAGAAATATCATAAATATACAGTTTTGAGGAATTATGGGGGTCTTGTGCACAGTCAAACTATCATATTGAGATGGTGAGTTGTTTGCAGTTGACAGTCATCAAAAACAAACCAGGCCTCATATTTCATAAAGAATCCATGGTATACTGTACAGGCCAGAATTGACCTCCATGTTAAAGTGTGCAAAAGCAATGGCAACAAATAACAGAAAAGCAAAATTACAACCAAAACCAATTCCTTTGGAATATTTGTGAGTTTTCTCTCAATTGTCACATTATGATTGTTTAGAATAGATTACAAAGGTTTCCTTAATTAAAATGCATGCAAACTAATAACAAAAAGCAGCTTATTTACAGTATAAAAGAGACATCTAGCCTATTTTCATTCGCTCATTGTAAGGACAATTCCGCATTTTCTTTTTACCGGAATGTTTCAAAATCGGCAAACCTGAACTAAAATTCTACCTGAGGAAGTCTATCTCCTGACATCCAAATGTGTTTGGATATCATTTAATTATTCGAAGAACTTTCTTTATCATAACGGTTTAGTCAACGTAAAATACTTATGGTATATAAAATATCACAAACTTAATAATAAAGTCTGCTCCTACTGTATCAACTCAAAATAACAAACATCCTGCGTATGTTGTATTCTATTCAATAAATAAATAGAATACATTACATTCAACTGGCTGAGCCAGTTGGTATTTGAGGACCTGGATTCCAATCCAAAACAGTCTTGTTTCGCATTTCTCTCCTCTCTCTGCCCGAAGTAAAACAGATTTCGATTTAATAAAACTGAATCATAATTACACGTTGAACATGGTCTTAGCCTACAAGGCATCAGTTATCATAGATGTTGTCCTCCTTATCTTCATCGCAGGGTTCAAAGGCTATGTAGTCGTCTTCTTTATCAACAACAACAACACTTAGTAGACTTGCTGCTCTCCCTCCAGGGCTGAGATGTTCTTTGGTGCTGCTCTCGGGGAACATGTCTGGGTTAACATAGATGTCGTCCTGCTCATGTCCATTGCAGGGATGCATGGCCACGTAGTGTCCTTCTTCATCGACACTCTGGCCCTCCATTGCTCTCCTTCCAGGGTTGGGATGTTCTTTGGTGCTTCTCTCGGGGTACATGTCTGTGTTATCGTAGATAACGTCATTCTCCTCCTTATCAGGGTTGCAGACGTGTTTGTGTATGTTGCTGGCTGCCATGCAGTCTCTGAGATCGACATGAGAAGACATTTTTTTTTTTTTTAGTTTTTTTTTCAAATTTGACCCAAAGACCAAGGAGATATGATTGTTTAAAGATCTACACTCCCATCCACTTCCTTGTTAACTTAAAACTTAAAAATTCTGTATCTCGGCTCCTGAGTACTTTTTTTTTTAAATGAAAAATCTCTGGCAGTGGGCAAACGCGGCCAGCAATAATTGTGGCAGTGAATGAGTTAATGACCAGCACAGGAGATGGGAACACATTTAGCCTGCATTAAAAATCTACTTCGAATAGGAAGAAAAGAAGGTTCAGTTCAAACCCTCAATGTACTGACGTTTTCTCATAGTCATCATCACTGTCATCATCTGTGCCTTGGTGACAGGTGGAGACCTCTGCATTGACATAGTCTTCTTCAACCTCTTCATCATCTCTCCCCTCTATATTGTAGGCGTTCATCACACCTTAGAAGAAATATATACATTCATAAAGGTATATCAGTGTTGGTGTCATATGTTAAATCAAATAAACTTGCGTGCGTGCGTGCGTGCGTGCGTGCGTGCGTGCGTGCGTGCGTGCGTGCGTGCGTGCGTGCATGCATGCATGCGTGCGAGAATGAAGGCAAGGAAAGTTGGAACAAAACATGGTGAAGCAGCATTTCACCACTATGCACCACAAACCTGGAACAATATTCCAGGTTACATTAGACAATCCCCAACCATAGCCGTTCATATTTATTTAACATTGCTTACTCTACCCAATAATGACTAAGAACAGCTAGGTCTTGCCTGGGCTTTAAATGAGCTGTGCTGTCACTTTTTAATATTTATGGTATCAAAGGTGGGAGTATTTGTTATAATGTACAGTATATACTCCTTTACCTTATTTTACTGTAATTGTATCTATTATATTCTCCATTTCTTTTTAAAGTGCATTGTTGCACTCTGATTGTATTCTTATCCCGTAAAGCACTTTGAAATACCTTGGTGTACGAAAGGTGCTGTCTAAATAAAGTTTCCTTGCCTTGCACCGAAGTCTCACATCACTGCCGCTAGAGGGCGCTATCCCCCTGGGACACAGCGTTATTTGTTTTTGCATTGGATTTACCATAGGGGAATCTTAGATTGCGTCATATAAGAACTGTGTTACAGAAATAAACAAAGCAGCCAAGTGCCCCCACAAGAACATTACTCACAAACTGTTTGGTTAGTCTTGGCTGCAGGCTTTCTGTACATCAGCCAGCGACAAATTAATAGCAGGAGTACGAGGAGGAGCAGAGCTGCTACAGTCACAAACACCAGCAGACGATATGTTGGACATTCTGGAGGTTGAGGAGGGAGGGAGGGAGGAAGGAATGGAAGTTCTGGAGGGAGAGGAATATTGATAGAGCATTATTTTCTTTTGAAGACTTGAAATTTTCAGTTTGACCTTGGCCTACTGGCTGCGTGCAAGAAATGTTTGGCATTGAACACTCCAGCAGTTGCCCCCCCCCCACCCCCCCGACACACACACAGGGGTGGAAGAATCTTATCTCGGCCTGGCCTAGATAAATCAGAACTTTTACCTGAACAGACGACACCAGCATCCTCATCGTGTCCACAGTTGTGTTCACCAAATCCTCTGTGGGGGCACTCAGTTAGAGACCTTTCACTTCCTGAACAACCCATGTTTTCAAGCCAGGTTGAACCATTCCCTTGGCCAAAATAGGCTCCTCCAGGAGCACTCTGTGCCGTCCCACAGCTCAGCTCTCTGCAAACCACCTCAGCATCATTCAGGTCCCAGGAGTCATCACAGACTGTTCCCCAGCGGTTGTTATGATAGACCTCCACCCTGCCAGAGCACCGTCCACTACCATTCACCAGCCTCACCACTGGATTTAGTCAGAAAGAAACAAAAAAATAGTGTTGCACCTTTGTGATTGTTTTTTATAAATAATCATTTATTTGAGATGAGAGAAACAACATCCACTCTTACCTGAACAGACGACACCAGCATCCTTGCCGTGTTTACAATCATGTTCACCAAATCCTCTGTGTGGGCACTGAGTTAGAGACATTTCACTTCCTGAACAACCCACATCATCCATCCAGATTGAACCATTCCCTTGGCCAAAATAGGCTCCTCCAGGAGCACTCTGTGCCGTCCCACAGCTCAGCTCTCTGCAAACCACCTCAGCATCATTCAGGTCCCAGGAGTCATCACAGACTGTTCCCCAGCTGTTTTTGTGATAGACCTCCACCCTGCCAGAGCACCGTCCACTACCATCTACCAGCTTCACCACTAAACCTGAAATAAATTGTGTTACAACCTTGTGATGTTTATACATACCTTAATCAGTGATGAGTTCCATGACATCCACTGCTCTTACCTGAGCAGACAACACCAGCATCCTCATTGTGATTACAATCATGTACAACAAACCCACGGTGTGGGCACTGAGTTAGAGACATTTCACTTCCTGAACAACGCACATCATCCATCCAGATAGAACCATTCCCTTGGCCAAAATAGGCTTCTTCAGTAGCATTCTGTGCCGTCCCACAGCTCAGCTCTCTGCAAACCACCTCAGCAGCTTTCAGGTCCCAGTCGTCATCACAGACTGTTCCCCAGCTGTTTTTATGATAGACCTCCACTCTCCCAGAGCACAGAGAAGAAGACCCAACTAATCTGATCTGAGCAGCTTCTACCAGTCAAAAAAGAAATTAATTCACATTTACAATGTCAGCATTACCTCTTTTCAAAATATACCTTATTTTCTTTTTTTCAGAGAAGATGCTTACCTGCATGTGAAGGTATGTACAGGAAAACAGACACTGTAGGTGGAAAAACAGAGCATGCTGAGTTACTTTCATGTTTTTTTTTTCTATTGGTGTCAACATAACATATCGCCAGTGAGTGACATTACACTTTGAAACATGTTGACATACTAAATACAAAGATACATACTACATACAAAGATTCAGCTGGGATATTACTTTCACAATAATTGCAAAGGGAGAATAAAGTTAGATTAACTTGATTAAGTCCATCTTACTAAAACCCTGACGAGACATGTGATTATGTGCACAGCTGCCTCTGTGCATGTGTGTAGAAGATGGTCAGGCAACAGGTTGAGTGTTCACACTTGCGCGCTTTCATCCTGAGCTGTACATGAAATGACTCAGCAATTTCTAAAACATTTATAAACTAAAACATTTACTAGACTGACTGACTGACTGACTGATTGATTGTTTGGAAGCCAACCTACAGCACCACAGCCATCCCAGGCCAGGGGGCCCTTCATCAACAGACGTAGCTGCGCACAACTTGATAGAAGTAGTTCATTCACACATGCTAGAGCCTGGGGCCTCAGTAAGTACACCGTTGGTGGGATTAAAATAATACTGCTCTGAACTAAGCTTTTGAGAGTTACGTGCAGGCACACACACAGACTGCAGGACTTCCTTCCATGCAAGTCATTGTAGTCGAGTTGTGGTTTCCACACTACATGACTGAAAGGTGACAGGGGTCACGCACTATCATGAGATGTCTACCGTGTGTGTGTGTGTGTGTGTGTGTGAAAGTAAATGAAAAGGTATACTGCACATTATTGTAGAGATTCCAAACAGTACTATAACTGTCTTAAATGTCATCAAGAAGTAGAATTGTTTATTAAAGTGTTTATCAACATTCAGAAGTTGAGCAGTGTATATTTATTTACATGCATGAAACACAACACATGCTCACGTCCTTTGGACAAGCAGTATGAGTGGTTTATCAATCATTAGTAATGGATAAGTTATCAATACAGCCATAACCCATTTGTAATACACTGTTAAACTACAGAAGGGCTGCACAGTGAAACTGCCGTCCAGTCATGGACGGTCGGACCACAATGGCAACAATCCCCCTGGGGCTTTTGTGTTATCCTTTCAGCATAACCTTAGTCTGTACTACATGTACAGTTAACAATCCTACTAATAAAGTATTCAATCAATCAATCTCTCCCTCTATACGGATACGGTCTAATAGGCCAAGCTGAAGGGCTATACTTATTACTATATATATATATACTTACTTATTACTTTGATTACACTTGACCTCTTTATACATATTATTTTAATTGTGTGTTTTGATACCATGTGGTTTCACATGCATAATGTTTTATTTAGTGTTCTGATGCTATGTGGATGCTTTGATTTTACTGTGTACAGCACTTTGGTCAATCTCGATTGTTTTAAATGTGCTCCATAAATAAAGCTTGATTTGATACTAATCAGTGCTGGGCAATATTACTCAGGAGAGTAATATGTTACTTATAACATAATTATTAGACCTTAACAAAGTTATATTATATTACTTACTACTTGGAATCAAATGTAACATATTATATTACATATTATATTACTTTTGCCCCCCCGCCCGAAAATTGGAAATACTCCAGTAAAGTAAAAAATACCTACTTAAGTACAGTGAGTAAATGTACTTAGTTACTTTACACCACTGCTGCTCAGTGCCCAGAAAGACTGCCTTTAGCAAAGCATTGTACATTTATGGTATCTATCATACAGCAGACAACACTGTGCAGAAAAGCTGAGCTTTTAATTATATAAATGCGTTTACCATGCAGTAAATATTCATACATACAATGATGCACCTTGTGTTATCCTTTTAGCCTTAATGTCTTATTGTACCACCACATGCTGTTTACATTTCTAATAAAGTATTCAATCAATCAATGAATCAATCCCTCAACTCAATACCATTTACTATACTATCATAAATTGACCTAGAATGTTACGAAGGAGCCCTCACTTCATTGAAATAGAAACGTCAAGGATCTGTAAGTGAGAAAAACACACCTATAGTCATACTTTTATTTTCAATTATTACGCCGGAAACATCAATTGATAGAATAATAAAACCTGGCACTCACTCATGTACAAATGCAGGATTGTTCTCCATATTACGAGTCCCATGGTGCAGAGATAAATTGATAGGGTCTTCTCTGTCAGTCAACAGTGAAGGAGAAGAAAAACTAGAAAGAAGTGGCGAGTTCTATAATTAATGTGGTGAGTTCTCATCTATAGAGGCCGTGCAGGAAACCAGGTATTATTGTGAGACTTCCTCGTTATTGAGCCAGATTACAATGCAAGCCCAATTTGTCACATAATAACTACGTGCATGAAGCAACCAATCTTTCCACAGGTTAGTTTCCAACATTTAGTGGCCTTAAAAGTCATTCCATAAGCTTGTGAGCAGTACTAAATTACGGCGTTATATGTGTGCCTCATTTCTGAGTGAGCAATGGGAGATTTAGAGCAAGCACATGAATTATATTTTGAAAATAAATTGTAAAATTGTAAAAAAAAACTATTTAATTTGCTATTATCCACATTAAAGTGCAATAATACCCTTCTCACTCAGTTTTACTCATAGGCCCTCTCACAAACTTGCTCAGGATGCTGGCAGACAGCTGCATACTATAGATGGGTTTCCTGTTTGTAAACATGAGAGGATGATGCCCGCGCAGTGGAGGGACGAGCCTGTAAAGGGCACTATTACCCGCAGCAGCTCTGGCCATTGTACATTCATAAAAGAAATGGTCTTCACCAGGTTTAATGAAAGTAGATTAAATTATGCAGTTTGTAATATCTTCTTTACTCAATAAAAATGATTTGTCGGAAGTTGGATCTGTTTGTATATAATAGCAGCATTATGCCTATTATGCCTATAATAGCAGCATTATGCCTATCTAAATCCCGAACAAAACAACAGAGTGAAGGGCGCTTCCGGTTCGTTCTACCCCAAGCATGCGCAGATTGCACACTCTGCTCTGTGATGTCGTGCGGAAACCCATCTATAGCTCATTCATTTCATTTGTTTTATTTTCTTTCTACTTCTCTTAATTTTTACTGGTGTTATTTTCAAAAGGCCTTTTATAATGTGTCGATCCTCTGTGTCTTGACATCTTAATGCATGTTGTCTTATGTAAATCACTTTGTGAATTGCCTTGTTGATGAAATGTGCCATACAGATAAATGTGCCCTGCCTTGGATCCAGTGCTATCTATGAGACTTATGTGCAGATCAGGGTTGTTTGGCAATGGCTTGTGTTGCGTGTGACGTCAGCCCAGTGTTTGGACAGCCTATATAAGGTCATCAACATTAGGGGAGCAAAGTTTCGATAGGTCCAGACAACCATGGTGTCTGTTGTAGACACGGGAGAGGTTCCCTCTGACGCACTGGGCAGGCGGGTGTCTTGTAGCGGAGAGCGCGGCACAGTTCGGTTCGTGGGAACTGTCCCTCCGACGGAAGGGCTTTGGCTTGGCGTGGAGTGGGACAACCCCGTACGAGGCAAACATGACGGAACCCACGAGGGAGTGCAGTACTTTGAATGCGGGCATCCCAACGGAGGATCCTTCATCCGGCCCAAGAAGGCCAGCTTCGGGGTGGACTACGTGACCGCCATCAGGGATCTGTACGCGGGCGTGGGCCAGGAAGTCTCCGCGGTCGATAAGGACGAGACCATAAGTATGTTTGTCAAAAGGTTAAACAGTCTTCAGGTGGTGTCGTTGAGGATGAAGGAGGTGTGTGCGTCCGGCTCTGGGGACGACATCAGGACAATCACGCCTCATGTTCGGTGTCTAGACCTGGGAGGAACTCTGCTGAGCTGCTGGGATGATGTAGCAGACATCACCCAGCACATGGAGCGACTACAACAACTGCTGCTGTGCTACAACAGACTGCGCCTGCCCTCCGACCCCCTGGCTCGACGGCACGCATTCTCCAGTCTAAAGATCCTCTCCCTGCAGAACTGCGCCCTCACCTGGCCGCAGATCCTACAGTGCGCCCCGCTGTGGCCTCAACTGGAAGAGCTTTACGTCAGCAATAATGCCATCACACAGCTGCAGAGGCCAGTGGGTGTCCTGGAGTCTCTGAGGCTGTTGGATCTGTCCCGCAACCAGCTGGCTGAGGACAGCGTGCTTAGTCTGTCGCAACTGCCCAGACTGAACAACCTGAACCTGTCCAAGACCGGTCTGTCTGTCCTTCGGTTCAACGATGTCCCTCCTGGTTGTAAAACAGCCATGTTCCCTGTGCTAAACACCCTGCTTCTGAATCACAACAAAATATCCGAGTGGTGTGCGGTGAACGAACTGGACAAGCTGCAGAGTCTGGCGGAGCTGTCGTTTCGATACAACCCCGTCCAGAGCCAAGCGAAGAACCTACAGACTGCAGATATGATGTTGATATCCAAACTCAACCGGCTGTCCACGCTCAACAAGTGCCAGATCACGCCTGCGGATCGGAGGTCGGCAGAGCTCATCTACATCAAGATATTTGGGGAGGCTTGGCTTCAGGCAGGGGGTCACAGAGGCCCGGAGCAGAGCCGACCCAGCACCCAGTTCACATCGGAACACCCAACATATCAGAGCCTAATAGACAAGTACGGCCCTCCAGAGGACAGTGAACTCAAGCAGGAGCAGCCGTATGCTCTGAGAGACCAGCTAATGAATATCACGTTTGTTTGTCCAGGCAAAGCCGACCGAAAACCCATCGTCAAGAAACTCCCGGACTCCATGTTGGTCCAGAAAGTGAAGGGACTATTGTACAGACTGTTGAAGGTCCCTGGAGCACAGCTACAACTCTCTTACACCAACGAAAAGATCGAGGGCATAGAGATTGAGATTGACAATGACCAGAAGTGTCTCAACTTCTACTCCATTGAAGATGGAGACACGGTGCTGGTCCGCTGGGCATGAAGACACAGCAGATCACGCATACAACATCCAACCTTGAACACAGATCTGTTTCTTGGCTTTTTAGCACACGGCTAAACCCCCATACACATCTTCACTGAACAATCAACAACAGCTTCTGCAACGTTAACCGTAATGTCAAACAATCAGCTGCTTACACCTGCATGGGTCGGTGTGAAGGACATGGAACATGTTTACTTTGGTAAAGAGCTCCACCTGGACAGCCTCTTTAGAGCGTGTGGACAGAAACAGAAACACCCCCAAGACAAATAAATGGCTCCCTGTTATGACCAGTTCCACAGAGGAAATTGTGTGCACATCTTGTACCTGTATTTGGGCCAGGTGCTGAACATCAAGGCAAGAATCAAGGAGAAGGTAAAACATCTGCAAACAAGTTTTTTTGCCTGATGAACACCTGTAAGGTCGAAACGTTGCGCCATTAATAAAACATGTTTTGGGAGCTCTAAACCAGTGTGCAGATGTTTTACCTTCTTCCAGTTATGACCAACCTCCACTATCTCCCTTGTCACCCTTGAGCAGCCTACTACTCAAACAGCCTGGTTCCATCCAGACCTACAGTATTGCTTAACCTGAAGACCTGATATAAGGCCGATTCTACAAATGTCTTCTAAATCATCGCTCAATACTTTTTATATGTATTTGGCCACCGACCCCCATCTCAAAATATTTTGTTCCAGGGACACCAAGAAGCAAAGATTTGAGTTAAAAATGTTTGCTTTAAAAATATATATATTCATCGATTTGCACTCATTTTCATGATTTTTCAAAAATGGCAGATCTACAAGCTCATAGCGTGTCACTTCGTGCCGCGCCATGAGCTTGTATATCTGCTATTTTTGAAAAGCCAAAGTATAAAATGATGGTTAGAAAATGACAGATGCTTTCCCGGTGTTATTAGGTTAACCTAACACAACATCTCAATCTTGGGACATTCACCACCTGATTTCTTCCTCGATAGAAATGAACGCTGACCCAGTCTTCACAGTCAGCAACTCCCAACAAGCCTGACCATAATATGCCTGGTTTATATTTGGTTGCACAATGCACATCGTGTCACACACCGAAAATAGCAGCTCTACAAACGACACGCGTTGTGTATGATGCACGACCAAGTGTAAATTAGGCTTTATGCATCTGTTTATCATATAACAACCTACAACAACCTGTTTCTTATGACCACACTTAGTTCATGGTTCCACAGACACATGTGGGTGGGCTGAGGGGGGGTTGTATACAAACTTATTTCTCCCACATCTTCTCGCACAGGTCATCACAGGTCCAAAATGACCAGTCCCGCAGTCCACACATGCAGCAGGACACTACTTAGACACATCAACAGATTTAGTTTAAAGTGCTTAGTGCACTTTAGTCTGCCAATTGCAGCCCTTAAAAAATCCAAACCAAGGAAGTCAAGTGAGGTTCCTCACTTGACGGCCACAGGAAAGTGCCATCACTTCCCTGTGGCTACAAGGCCACAAGGAAACTCACTTCCTTGTTCACGCCTTCAAATTGACATGTTATAAACCAAATTGTGCGTTGTGGTCAACATACTGTATACTAAAGGAGTATGTGACTGCACACCACAGACAGAGGGACTCTTAAAGTCCCACTAGTGTTAATGGCCATTAGGACAATAACTCAACTCCTCTCCAACACTCAAATTGTCAAAAAGAGTAATACTGTTAATATACTGTTAGTGCACTTGTGATTAAATTTATATTTTATACCGGTTATTCTCTTATGACTCATACAACACGCAAATCCCTGCCAGTCAAGGTGCAGAGGGCCTAGAATACTGTAGTATATTGTCTCTGTCTCCCGAGCGAGTCTCTTTTTCACTTTTCGCTGCACTTCGTTCAACAGTCTGGCTGATGCCTTGACATTCTAGGCACAAGCGAAGTAGCCAACCTTTGTATTGTCGGAATCAATCAGAGTGCAGAGGGGGCGGTTTAGAATTGAAATCTTATTCAAATTTCCATAATTCTGTTTTTAAGAGATCATCTGGGTTACCTCGACAGTTTTGTCCGTTTTGCTGTGCGTTTCAATTGGGACTTGGAATTCGACACACATGGGGCAAAGGGCACAAAATGCAATCATACATTCTGCATGATTAAACTTACATCATCAGGTCTTTTCTTCTCCAGCACATTCTCTTCATATGCTTATTCAAGTTGCAGGCATTTAATTGCCTGTTGGAACAAAACAAGAGAAACTTGGAAATAAAAAATAAAAATAAAAAGTAAACATCTACTCAATATTTCACAATGTAAGCAGACTATTGTCTACCGTCTAGTCTAGGATATACTGTATGAACATACCGTATCTTCTGAAATCTTATGTAGAAGTCCTACAGTATACCAATATACACAATCTATGTAAAGCGCTTTGGATAAAAGCGCTATATAAATGCACCATTTATCATTTTACCATTTATACCATATCCATGTGGTTTGTTAGTAGTCTTAACACGTGTTAATT
Organism: Gymnoscopelus braueri; assembly: GCF_963280865.1. Classification (NCBI taxonomy): domain Eukaryota; kingdom Metazoa; phylum Chordata; class Actinopteri; order Myctophiformes; family Myctophidae; genus Gymnoscopelus; species Gymnoscopelus braueri. The sequence continues at coordinate 13,050,679 of NC_137615.1, forward strand.
GTTGCGTTGTCTACTGGCAAAGCAACTCAGAACTTCATACTTGGAAATAAAATGGTTGTGACCACGGTCAATCTACTGTAGGGGTCTTCACCGTTTTTCAGGCCAAGGACCCCTCAGCTGAGAGAGCGAGAGATGAAGCAGGGACCCCCACTACATATTGGATTCATGTTAAATATGTGTTTTCAGATATTTAACGACTTAAACCCTCAATACTTTGTAAACTTGACCTTTGGCTCTGCACTTGGTCTGCTCTTTTTTCCCCTGCACACAAAAACTCTTCGCCGAAAATAGCCGATGTACAAGCTCTGCTATCTGCTTGTAGATCTGCTATGTTCGGCTAATGTTAACCCCAGAATAGGGATGCAAGGGTTCAAGTGGTTAATGTAAAAATATAAAAATTGTAGTCCCTAGCACACAAAGATTTGGCATCCCCCCCTGCAGTATCACTGAGGACCCTCTAGGGGTCCCTGTTGGAAGACCACTGATCTACTGTATGACTGACATAAGACCCATTTCTGGTACCTGTGTGCGTGTGTGTGTGTGTGTGTGTGTGTGTGTGTGTGTGTGTGTGTGTGTGTGTGTGTTGTAATGCAGAGAAATACAGAGGTCTTCTTTCTTTACTTTCACCAACAGTGTTTATTATTACTTGTTCTGGTAACGCGGTTTTGTCCAGTAAAAGATGTCTAGCAAGAGGATTCCTGTTCAACTCCAAGCAGACCATACCTCAGTGATCCACACGCGCGCACACACACTCACTCTCACACTGGCACATACACATGCACACGCATGCTCCCTTTCTCTCTCACACACACGCACGCAAGCGCACACATACACACACACAAACACACTATGCCAATGTCGCCTCACCCACCTACTTTCTCTGGCCTGCTACAAATATAACCATCATACAGTATTTACACACACACATTCAAATATATACAGAAAAACGTGCGCTCAAGGACAATCTCACACACACACACGCATGTACACACACTCTCACACACACACACACTCACACACACCTCATTCTCAGTACACACAGTACAGCCAGTCAGGAAGGTGCAGGTCAAGTGAGCATTAAGTCAACCGGAGAAATGTCCACAAGTCGTTGTCCTGTAGAGGAGCGGTTCCCATTCTTCACGCCGTTGTCCGTCCCAACAGCTGCACTCCCCCCAGCCGCCGGATAGAGTAGGACTAATTATCCAAACAAGCAGGACAAGGCATTCGACAGCACAAGGCTTCAGACTCGTTCCATTACTTAAGAGGGTGACGGGCAGGGAACCAGCGCGGCACAGAGAGGGATGGAGGGGCGAGAGGGAGGGAAGGTTTAGTTTAGCCATCCAAACCATCTTCTGTTTCTTTGGAGCAACAACGGGAATGTCTGGTTGTCTTTCGAGTCTCAGCGTGTTGTAGAATACTTTCCTCTTAGTCTCTCTCTCTTTCCTTCATTTCTCATAGTTTTATCTGTTTGTTTGTGACCGTCTCTTGACATCTTGAAAAGCCCATATGAGGGCCGCGACCCCAGGCTGGGAACCACCGTTGTGGGGTGAGGTGTTGTAAAAGCTGACAGAGTCTCCGTCTCTGCCAGGACCTAACCTCTCCCACAGCAAAGTCTCACTCAGACCATGTTCTGAAAAGACCCCAACCCTCCCGTTCCAGTGAATCAACAGGTTTTTGTGACGTCACCATCCATGGTGACGTCACAGTAGGGTAGTCACGATAACCTTGTTGGGTTCTTTTCTCTTTTTCTTATTTTTTTGGTAATATTGCCGTAATGGTCGGTTCAAGTGCGGAATGCATTTTGTCACGTCTAGAATCCCAGTCCTTCCAAGGGAGCAGAAATGTGCGTATTCCCATGGTGCGTCTCATTAATGTGGTGTACACACTTAATTGGCTACCAAGATGTCTTACTACTGAATGCGGAAATGACGGGATCAATATGAAATTTAACACTAACATTGTTTTTCTATAGATCTACTGTATTCTCCACAAATCAGACACAAATGGCAATGTTGTTGTTTTTAACATCTTCTTGAAGCACCCTTTATAAGACAGGCTTTTGTGTTTATGCCAAGCTTACCTATTTATTGTTAGTGGCCTGTTTTATTTCTTTGTCATCGGATTTGGATGTCAAGACAAGTTTACTGTTTATTCCATTAATGTTAAGATATTATTTTAAAGTGTTATACAAATAAAGTCAGTCAATATCATTAAGTACTTTTTTCACTTGAATTTCTTGTTCTAGGGCCCAGAGGCCAAAAAGCAAAAAAAAAACAAGATTGCACTGCCACATGTGAGAGGAGATTGTCTTTGGGCCAATGAGCATGGAGAACAAAGCCACATGATTTCCTGTTTAAACCATAGAAAGTAAAAGGATCCTAGAGGCGACAAAATATTTCACTACTCAGGCTGGGGTTTGTTGTTCTTGTTGTTTTGTTTTTTTTGCAAGTTAGCATCTTTGCTAACAGTCAGTTCTTCTCAAGTTCAGCTGCTCAGCAATGACATCACCAGAGAGGCGGAGTCTCCACATCCCCAAGCCCTCCCCTTCTCCCTGAGAGCCAAGCAGAGAGTTGGAGGAGGGTGGATCATCTGAAACTCCACCCGGATACAGAGCCGAGCTGAGGGAGCTGATTGGCTGCAGTCTTGTCTCCGGAGTGAGACTGTATCCAATCACACGTGTCAGTCCTCAGGTCAGCTGGTCAGGTATCAAAAAAAGAACTGTGAAAGAAAAAGGAGATTAATATTTCTTTATATCAATTAATTTGCTTAATTAACTTTTTTATGTAATGAGGTAATTGTGGCGTATAGTACATTTTGAACTTTTAGCTACGGCCAGGGCCCAGGGAGCTAGTTCGCCACTTTGTCGGTCAGTTGGCCTGTCAAGCACAAATCGAGAGGTACTCGCAGCTGACTTGTACGTTAGGTTCTGTCAACTGCCATTAACCACATGAAAGGTGTCCCTTTTCTGGACATGTCATAATCTACAAGCTCACTATGTGACGTGTTGTGAGCGTGTAGATCGGCTATTTCCAGCAAAGAGATTTGGTGTAGAGGGGAAGAAAAGGAAAGGGCCAAGTACAGACGGCTGGGGGACCCCAGTCAACGAAGTATATATATACGGTGCCTGCTAGAGCAAAGTACTTAAACCCCAACTGTAATAGTGGAGCTGCTCAGCTCCCAGGTGTCATTGAGCGCAAGTGCATACTGTGAAACAACAGAACATGCTCAGTGCTTATGTATTAATCCCCCCAGGTGCCAATCACTCACATCAACCTATCAGGCTCCAGCGCTACGTTTGAGACTCCACCCCCGGCTGGCCATTCTGGTCCCTCTCCTTGATTGACAAGTACATCTCCTCCTCAGGATCGTAATAGTAGAACTTCCTCAGATAGACAATCAGTGGTCTAGAAGGAGGACGACAGACAGACAGACAGACAGACAGACAGACAGACAGACAGACAGACACAGAGGGAGAGAGTAGAATAGAACATTAAAAGGTTTGGTTATAAATGGATAAATTACCACTTCACGATTTTACTTTGTGTGAGCAAGGCGGTTATGAAAGGTTATTCTCTCATATTTTTTTCTAATATATACTCAGTGCATTATCCTACTTACACTATGGCTACACTATGGCAGGTCTCCATAAATATTTAAAAACATAATATAATAAAACTAAATGTTAAAAAGGAAAGGTCTTCATTGGTTCTCATTCATTCAGAGTAGCTATAGTAAGGTATTCTTGTCATAATCGGCGTCACTAGAAAAATTACTATGACAGCTACTACTCGTTAGGGTTAGAGAGAATTATGTACCCGCAAGTGACATATCTAGGCCAATCAGAAAGGTGTCAAATGAATTTAGGCTGCAGGCCGAATTGGTAAAAATGTGACTTGTGCCAGATTACTTTTAGTCTGTGCATGCGAGCTCCCAACGCTGAAATGCTGTCATAGTTTCTGGTCACACACATGATGGGTAACATCTTAGGCCAGGGGTCCTCAGAGTTACAACAGGGGGGCCGCCAAGTTGTGTGTGATAGGATTTTGTTTTTTTTTGCCAAAAATTAATCACTAGCGTAACTATTGATCACTGATTGATTATAAAAAGGTTGGATTTTCAGTGTGCGGCACCGGCCCGCAAACAAGTGAAATACTCCTTTAGAGAAAGACATGTTGCCTCTACGGAATACAAATGATTAATATCAGTCGTGGCGACAGAGAACTTTAATCCATGGCTGCTAATAATATGGTTACAATCAGAATTGTTTATCATTTTAATTATAAACAATTTTATAGTAGCATTTTTCATTATGACCCTCTTCTCCATGTTAAATACATATCTCCATCTGTAGGTGGCATAATGTAACTGCAGCATCACCGAAGGTTGACACATCTTACAAACTAACATGGCACGATTTCCACAAGAACCCATTTGAAGGTCAATCTTCAACTGTTGTTAAGAAAAGTGTTAGATCAGCACAGCAGAAAGTCAGAAACAGTTTTGTTGACTTTCATTCTGTCCAGTGATGCCACTACTGCGACTGAGCAGGAATGCAAGAGAATCTTGGGAAATGTAGGCAAAGTTATTGCGCGCAGCTACCACTTTGGTCAAAGTTGCCACTGAAAAGCCATATTACATAGTGCTGCTTTATACATCGCACTTATTCTGTGGTGAAACTTTTTGGGCTCACAGTTTGGTCCAAATTAAATCCATAATTTTGTGGTATTTCCTCAGTCAAGTTGGCCACAGTCAGCCTTGAAAGCGCTGGGGGAACAATGTACACAGTTGTGCACTCCCTCTCAACATGCCTACCTAGATTCATCAGTAAGTGCTGGTATGTAATTATAAGTACTACGGGTGCTCAGGTGGACAGAATTCAGCAGAAATGGTACTCTGTACCAGTGAGTACCGGGCCCAATTGCAGCACTGTCTGTAACAACTATGTCAAGTAGCAGGGTAGGCTTTTGTTAATATTATTTTCAAACAAAAGAGCATCAAATTGCAGATGGCTGAGTCCACTGGCTTTAATAAAATGAACAGTTCTGATTACTACACAGTTCTGATTACTACACTGGCATTGTCAATTCCAGGCTTTTACTGAATAACACCTCAGCACCAATTCCACAAACCCCTCTGTGACGGTCAGAGAAGCATCAGCACACAAATGAATATTCCCACTTGAGCTTTATGAGTCATGTCTAGAGACATTGTCTAGAGAGGAGGCGACTTGGTATTTTAGCTGACTGTAAAACTCTCCTGCAAGGTGGCTCGCCTGGTAAGAGAGCACACCACATAAATAATAAGGCCATAGTCCTTCCTGCAGCTGGCTACTCGGGTCGGATTCGGGTTTGAATCCGACCCGAGGTGCTTTGCTGCATGTCACCCCACTCTCCCGTCTTTCCTGTCTCTCTCTCACTGATACCATCAGAAATTAAGTAGAAATGTTGAGGAAAATAAATAATAATAATAAAAGAAAAAAATAATCTCCTGAAAGGTGCCCGATTCTCACGCAGCGCGACACGTTGCGAGCTTGTAAATCGACTATTTTCGGCTTTAACACAAAAATGTTGACGTCCTCTGAAATATAAACGTGTGTGTGTGTGTGTGTGTGTGTGTGTGTGTGTGTGTGTGTGTGTGTGTGTGTGTGTGTGTGTGTGTGTGTGTGTACACATACGTTGGTAAGGGCAGCTCCTGGATGTGGTCTATACGGACCAGCTGTCTGATACAGAAGCGACAGAGGTGTTGCAGGGATTTCACACTGCTGAACCTGGACACTGGATACAGCAACTGGACTGGAGTAGGGGGCAGGCCTGGGAATCACACAAACGCACGCACACATGCATATACACAATATACACACACACACACACACACAGGTATACATTCTTTTAGTCAAAAACCCTCTGTAGCAGTAGCTCTCAATTTCTTGACTTGATTTTTCAAGTCAAGGACCCCAGGACCCCCAAATTGATATGCATTTGGCCACGGCCCCGCCCCATCTGAAAAGGGTTTTTGCTAGGGACCCCCAGTAGAGAGAATTCAAGGTAAATCTTCTCTTCAAGATTTTCAATCTTTTTTTTCAATACTTTTTCAAAAATAGCAGATGTGCGCTTGTAGATCTGCTGTTTGTCAGGGTTAGTTAATAGTCTTCGGCTAATTTTGAATAGCCAAAGACATCTAAAATGACACAGATGCGTTCCCGGATTGAATGGATTAACAGCAGCAGCATCTGACACAGTGTGTCAGCCACAGCTCCACACGGATCAACCGCACCAATGGCAGCAGCACAGCCACCATGCCCCATAGCTTATGGCAATATGAGTGAAGCCTCTTTCACTGGGGCAGTGTTCATTTCGTCGACTAAAACTATGACAGATTTGAGCCGTGACCAAAACTAAATAAAAAAACTAAATAAAAACCAAGGTATGATGACTAAAACTACGACTAAATACATTGGTAATTTCGTCAACAAAAAGAAACTAGACTAAAATGTTAGGGAGGGATTAGCGGAGATCCAGTAGAACTAAGACAAGTCATTTTATGCCTGGTTGTGCGTGGGTGTCAAGCTCTGAAAATAGCAGATTTACACGCATTGTGAGCTTGTAGATGAGCTTTTTTTCCCCTGCACAAAGCTAAGTATAAATCTGGCTTTACGACGTCATGGCCATCATGGCCTGACAAAAATATGTTTTTGTTGACTAAATCAACTGTAGATTTAGTTGACAAAAATCTTATGATATTTAGTCAACTAAAACTAGACTAAAACTAAGGCATTGCAGATTAGCTAAAATATGACTAAAACTGAATAATTGTATTCAAAAGACTAGGACTAAAACAGTAAAACTTTTTACTTTTGCTAAATTTGCTGTCAAAATTAACACTGCACTGGGGTAGGGCTAGCGCAAGCCAGCACACCATTACGATAAATATTACCGGTCATTTAAATTCTTAATCTTTAAAATACTTTGTGTTTTTACGATTTAGAATCAGAGTTTTATCTTTAAAGATTTGAGCCGTCAGCTCTTAGAGTGAACGATTGACATGTCTACCAAACAGAGTATATGCACAAAGAACAACAGATACATGGAAAGACAGATAAACAAATGAATACACGGAAACAGAGTATATGCACAAAGAACAACAGACAGACACATGGAAGGACAGATAGACAGATGAATAGATGAATATACGGAAACAGAGAGCCCTGATTAGTGGATGGTTACCGGGGACACGGGAGCGCAGGAAGTAGAGGAACTTTCCATTCTTGGAGTGCATGATGGCTCTCTCTATGAACTCTACCACCGAGTGACAACGGTCTTCAAACTTAGGATGACACCACAGACTAAATGTACCTGGAGGACAGACACAGAGAGAGTGAGAGAGAGAGAGAGAGAGAGAAAAGATAAAGGAAGAAACCACAATAAAGAAAGTCAGGCATTTGATATGTTATTTCTAGGGGTGTGATCATTCAAACATTTAAATTGTCGTTAAAGAAGCACAACAACCTTTTTTTATATAGAAAAGAAATGACACCTTAACCCATTAACACATTACACATTAACCGCCAAGAACGTAGTCCTACGGTCCGTTAAATCCAACTGTTAAGCGCCGAGACCGTAGCCCTACGGGCTGCGGTCTTTTCGCGCATGCGCGGTCCGGGTGCACTTTCGGAATTTTTTTGATCCACTTCCGTTTCCGGTTTGATGACCGGAAACGGAATTATTTGGGATCCGGTTTTGACGATCACGTCCGCCCTCGTTCTACAGACGAAACTGAAACTCAATTCTCTTCCTGTAGTTTTTTCTCCTCGCATTTCACTGTTTAACGTAATCCGCTCTAACTCAAACATGGATGCCCCGTTTGACACGCGATCTTCACTGGGAGATACAGGGAGATCTCGCGGATGTAAACAGACCGGCTCAATCTCAATCTTAAGGATTTTAACAAGATCTATGGCGACATGAAAAAAACAAAAAAACAACAAAAACACCTTGGCACTGGTGAGTACATTATGAGATTAACCTCTGGCGGTCGATGTGTTAACTGCCAGAGGTATTTTCATATTTTTTTAGCCAGTGCCAGAGTTTTTCATTGAAAATAATAAAGTACTCAGGAGCCGAAATACAGCATTTTTAAGTTTTAAGTTAACAAGGAAGTGGATAGGAGTCTAGATCTTTGAACAATCATATCTCCTTGGTCTTTGGGTCAAATTGGGGAAAAAAAATATTACAAAGAAAATATATATATATATCTACTTCACGTAGATCTACGCGATTGGCAGTGAATCAGTTAATACACACACACAACTAACATGAACAGATTCTGAAAATGGAGCTTTGCTTTATATAGCAGAAAAAGGTGGAACACAAAATACAGAAACAATCTGACTTAGACAAAAGTCACCAAGAAGTATATGTTTTGAACCAATGTTTTGCCTGAAAATGACAGTCCTCATACTGAATGTGAGGGCTGGACAAGCATTAAAGAGTGTGCATCTCTGTGTGTGTGGTGTGTGTGTGCGCTTGCGCACGCCTTACCCCTGTAGTGCTCCATGCGTGTGTGGTGTGTGACTCCCTGGGACCTGAAGCTGAGGCTGAGGATGTATCGAGGATCAGAACTGTCCCGAACCAGGAAGGAACCATCGGGTTTACCCTTCAGCTTCATCTCAGCATCCTCCCAGTTCATGGGACCCCAGTACCAGCCACACTGTAAAACACATCACCTCAACATTACACTCATACGGGTATTATGATTATTATGTATTAAATAAAAAAAGTTATTGCATCGTGGCTACGAGTTGTGTGACCTCCTCTCCTTTATAAAGCGTTTTAATTAGTGACATCAGCTGGTGTGTTGCTTGGTTGGAGTGAATACACTCTGGGTCAAATTTACTTACTTAGCATATCGTTTTAGATGCATTCTGTTCCCACAAATGTTTTATTTAGGTTCACTAGCCTAGAACACATTTTGCTTGTCATTTTAAGCCCACTTTGTCTTATCTTGCCCTCGGTGCAATGCAGGCAATGCCTTATGCAATATTTCACCAGTGTGCTATGTTTGTTTTAACGCAATGTGTCCACGACCTCTAAATAGAATAAGACATTGTGCCCACCTGGGCGTGGGGGGGGGGTGGGGCATGGCAATGCACAATCAAGGCGCAGGAGTATGTTTCGTTTGAGCATAGCGACTGTGCATAAAGACAAATCAAAACTACATCATAAGCCTTATGTAAGACATCATATTGCTATTTTAAGGGCACAGCATCTTATATAAAGTGATGCGCGCCCACATGGGTGGGCACACAATTCAAGTACACGTGCTCGACACACACTGGAGCGCATACTAGCAAGAAACATACAAATAAAAAGTTTGTTCCATTCCTCAACTTAGTCTAGCGACGCCGATATCTCCCAGTAAAGTCCATCAAGTCCGTCAAGCCTCAGCAGCATGATTATGACAGTAACATACCAATGAGTAGACTTGTGAGAATCTGCACGTCACCAGAGATATCAACTTTCTTGTATTTATCCCTCAACTTGATCCAACAGCTGTCTGACCATTACTGTACATAAAACATTGCTGCCTGTTTACAGTGCGAGTGAGGAATGAGAGACAAACTACACATCTAAAACCCAAATAAGTGCACTTAATTGTAGTAAGACAGATTTCAGATTTCAAGTACACTGGCCGAGGAGAAAGAGGATGATTTGGGATTGACCATTATCAGTTTCCCTTCACACAGTTTGTAATAATAACCGTCTAAAAATGATGTTTACAACGTATCTGATTAAAAAAAAAGAAATTGACACAAACAAAAAAAAGTCCAGGTCAGCACCATGGACAGTGCCGACAGTCACTGAACTAGTGGTACAGTATTCATGGGTCTCCCCAAACTCTGAGATTATACCCGAGACCCGGCGTACAGATTCGGTTCCATGTTTTATTATGGTCTAGTGGCTCCGGGTTGGGTCCTATTCTATTACCACAAGTCCAAGGTCTGTTTTTCATTATGTGTAATACCCGAGTGGATCAAAGAAGATGCTCAGAAGAGAAATGGATGAAGACCTGGGTAACTTGCGGATGAGAAAAGTTGAGCTGCGTACCAGTGAGTTGCGTCAGAGCAGAGGAAAGGTGCATAGTAAAGATTTATCTAATTGTTATATGCACTACTGCAACTATTGGTTTAATCCTTCATTTAACATGCAGTTTAATTTCATTGTCACTTATATTCATAACCAGGGCAGGAATTTCAGGGAGGCCACGAAATGTCAGGGAGGCCATGGCCGTCGTTGCCCTAGTTTGGCCTTGTAGCCCACAAAAAAATGACATGCCCTGAGGCCACAGTGGCCTTAACGCCCCAGCTGACTGTACCACTTTCTCCTCTGTCTCTTTCTTCTTGTCAATATGTAGACACCAGTGTCTCTTTCTTTCCAGTGTCTTTTGTTGAGATTATGAATTCTTCACTTCCCTGATTGAAGAATTCACTCACTTCACTTCCTCTTTAAACCAATCCAGTGAATTTGATTGGTGCTGGGCTGAGCATGGCTCAGATTGTAAATACCATAATTTATTTATTTCACTGCAGACAGTCTACATATTACATTTAAAATCATCCTTAACTCTTAAATTCAATGAATTCTTTGCAATGGACTAAAATCTTGTTTTATTGACGGCCTTCCTACCCTGGCATTTGGCCTTTGTGCCTTCAAAAAATGGACAACATCAAAGGCCAAGTGGCCTTGCCCCTAAGATGACGAAACTCCAGGCCTGTTCATAACAGAAGAATGGATCAATAATTGTAGGCTGCTACATAGCTGATAGATTCCATTATGGAGTAGCCTATAGCAGTGGTTCTCAAAGTGGTGTCCGAGGACCCCCAGGGGTCCTTGGGGGACTTCCAGGGGGTCCCGAGCATAATTAGTTAATATAGCGTTTTTAACCCTAAATTATACTTTGTCTATTTTGGATGGATGGATGGATTTTATTTTATGGTTCTTGACATTAAAACGTTTGACAACCACTGGCTATCAGTGTCCATCATCTACTGGTAGAACGGCATTTTAATAGCAATTATAATCATCGAGTTTGTTTGTATAGAATACTCTCTGGAATACTCTCTGGTCTCTCAGACATGCACCGGGTCGGTTCTCCAATATATCAACACCAAATGGATCACCGAACAAATGTCCCGCCTGTGTCATAACATACAGTAGCAATAGACCAGGGTCTATTAGTCATCCCTCATACCAGATTAATAACCAAAGGCGACGACAGAGCCTTTCAGTATGTAGCTCCCAGACTCTGGAATGCCCTTCCACTGGTCCTGAGAGCTGCAGGCATTTTTAAGAACCACTTAAAAACACTTCTGTTTAAACAAGCATTTGCGGAATGTCCTTGATTTCTGTGTGTAATATGTCTGCTGTTTTTGTTCCCGAGTTCTATCGTGCAGTTTGTGTTTCTGCTGATTTTAATTATTTGAATTGCTGAGTTTGTACTGTATGTAAAGCACTTTGTGAGTTCTCTCTGTGAGAAGTGCTATATAAATAAAATGTACTTACTTACTTACTAGAGCAATGTAAGCGGGATATAAAGGTAGTCTGATTGGTTTGCTGTCTGTTCCGCCAAAACCACACCTATGATTCATTAGGCTCATTAGTCCACAGACTTAAATTGCAAAGGGGCTTTTGCATGTCTGTCTCCAAATTAATGAGGTGCCGTTGCCAGGCACATAAGACATTGCGATAAGGCATTGTGCATAATAATGACAAAATAGGGCCCCGTGTGCCTCTCTCCTTTATGCGCATTTCACTGGATTTGCTAGTGCTCACTCAATTTGTGGGGGAATTTCTTTGCCTCCAAAAAGCAGGCGCACATTAGCACAGCAGGCTATGTTAAAGGAATCGTGTGATGGGGGGCGATGACCTTAAAGCTCCCACACAATGACAGCAATAGTCAAGCTCCTCCCTGCATCTCGAGTCTAAAATAGAAATGGAATCTACAATAGCACCGCACCTGGAATATCACAACCCACACTGTTGTGCTTGTACCAGGTGAATTTGTTTACAATGCACAAACAGATACAGTACATTCAAGGACAACATTCAACGCACTAAACAGAAACCGAAAATACAATGAATGCTTGTCATTTTTGTAATACAAGACACCAAATCATTTGTCCTGTCCTTTTTTTTCCTAGGAGTTTGTTTTGTTATGCAACTTCAGTCCAACCGCATTTCTTTTATGAGCAAGTCACCCAAATTCAATTTCTCTCAGTTGGAGGTGCATTGTGTCCTGCTCAAAATGTGACAGCATTCTCTTACTACATTTCAGCATCACTGGATTTAGCTTTTCTGTTTATTCTTGTGCTGGTTGAGCCAGTCCACAGCAACTTTTAAAGTTGAGCTGAAATTAAAAATGAGATCACATCCCAGGTCATATGTGCTCCTACTTAACAATATGTGCCAAAAAGAATTATATATATCCAATCATCATGTCACAAAATATGACGCAGTCTTACGTCAGCAAGTACCAACTATTCTCAACCAATAATAAGACATCCTCAATCAATCTTTCACACAAAGCTCAAATTAACATGCTACCGACACTAGAGGGCGGTGCTGCATGCAGTATCCAACATGGCAGCTGCGTTATAAACAACCTAATTTCACACCTACAAAAGTACACCAAAATATTTTTCTGAAAACATTTTAAGTGAGAAACAGTCAATGCAGTAGCAAAATCTTGATTCATATTTGATCAGCACTGCCTTGATAGTTTTGTTGTAGTAGATTCCATCCCCGAGTTGAGCAGTCATAATAATAAAGAACGATTTGGTCCCCACTCTTTTGGGGTATTTGTTATCACTGTATATTTCCACATGTGTGAAACTTGTCCTCTGCATTTACCCATCCTAACTATTAGGAGCAGTGAGCGCTATTAGTACAGCACTCAGGGAGCAGGAAGGGGCTAAGAGGTTGTCTTGCTCAGATACACTTCAACACATAGACCGGGGCTGGGGCCGTTTCCCAGATGGCCTCTTTAACCATTCAGCTATGGCTTAGAAAGAATACATCACTACACAGAAGTTAGATACTGGCAAAAATGTAATTTCAACCTAACTTTAAGCTCTGCTCCAAACCCAGCCAGAAGGCAGTCCCAAGCACTGCTGCCTTTGTCAAATCAGACATTATTATTCCGCACACCTCGGGAGTGCACATTGCATTTAAGGTGAAGGGCAATTTGCGCTGCACCTCTGACGCACGCATATAAATCTGGGCCTCTGTCCTCTGTGGCAAAGCATGACAGGAGAAACCACTGCATGACCTACTGTACCTTCTCCAGCTCTCTGAGGCTGGTGGCAAAACTGCTGGCGTCGGGTCTGCTGAGGGGACAGAGGAGAGGCCGGGGGGTCAGCCTGGGAGGAGGGGGCTGGCCGTCTGGACGCAGGGGCACCGGCCGAGGCAGACCACGCAGGAAGGTGTCTGGAATCAACATGCACACAAATATATCAAATCGTTGCCGTCGGGCAGAACCCTCCCATCTCCATATTCTAGCTTTTTGGGTGTTTTTCGTAAATTAACGCCCTACTTGATCATAATACAGCGTCACAAAAAATCAAAAGTAGCAGATCTGCAAGCTCCAAACTCGATCTGCTTTAGGACATCCGACAGAGACGATACAGAATTGAGAAAATACTAATGCAATATAAAACTGCACCACAGATATATAGAATGTGATGCCTAAAATAACTATTATGTAATATTTTACTCATGAGCAATGTACGTTTACAGAGCAGCGTTTTTTTTCTTCGTAATTCTCAGTAATTTAATATACACCAGAACTTTTTTATTTAACATGACAAGCAGTGAACAGATTTGGTTGTATGAAGGTAATGATGCTCTCTGGCACTGGTGTTTATCTGAACTGCTGTCATGGTGATTGTCTTTATCTGTATGGTAATTGCTGTCATGGTGATGCACGTCTCTGTATGGTATACGGTATGTATCATTATGAAAAAACTGTGGTGATCTGCATTGTAAACTGTGTCACTAAATACATCCCCCTCATAGGACAATAACATTTAAATTACATTTTATCTGATTTGAGAGCTGTATGGGTTACCATAGGTTGTGAGCATATCCCCTGGCCTGTGTGTGTGTGTGTGTGTGTGTGTGTGTGTGTGTGTGTGTGTGTGTGTGTGTGTGTGTGTGTGTGTGTACCGTTGAGGCTGAGGCTGTGCTGGATGGTGCTGAGGGTGGGGGGGAGGGCGAGAGGTCGTGGGGGCAGAGACTGCATCGAGGCCCCCACACTGCGGTCCAGGAAAGGCCCCTGTTGCTGGGGGGCCCCACCAAAGTCATCTGGAGGAACAAGCATTGTCGTCAATATTTTTGCCATCTTTTCCCCTGCCCATACCGTACAACTAATCCAGAGTGCTGATTTGATTCAGCATTCACTCAGCATTTTGCATGGATCATCAATTATAGTAGAAGCCCGGCTCCGAAAAGTCTTTGCTCTGAGAGAATCTGGCCCCGGGTCAATTCTATTTTATTGACCCGTGTTATAATGCAGTGGTTTTCATGTCAAGGACCACAAAATTGTATTTGGCCATGGACCCCCATCAAAAATATTGTGTTCCTAGGACCCCCATACAAGATGTGTGTTGATAAACGGTTTAAAAAAGATTCTTTTTTTCCCCAAATGTATTCAAGATTTTTTGAAAATAGCTGATCTACAAGTTCACAACGATCTACAAGCTCACAACGATCTACAAGTTCACAAGCGTTGTGAGCTTGTAGATCGGCTATTTTCAAATAGCCAATGTATAGAGATTCAAAGTGGTAAAATTTATTTTGATGAAATTCTTTTTTTTTTTATCTGGGGACCCCACTTTGAGAACCACTGTGCTTATGCATCCATCTATCCATTTGTTCATATCGTTATGTATCCACCAAGCTAGATGGACCATCCTTCCATTTATTCATGCAGTCATCTGTCTATCCAGTCACAAATTCTGTCTTATCCAGGTCATTCCTTTGAATTTACAAAATATATATATATATAAAAAAAAGGAAAAAAAGCAGATCAGCATTTCTGAGTTAACATGAAATGCAATCACAAGTAAATTACACCTTACAGTGTTGACTCATTTGGAAAACTCCCCCTATTTGCAAATTGATGGAAGTGAATGAAGAGCTGGAGCGAAAAGCACCATCACATTAAAAGGGACTTTTGATGATCTTATAGACATCAGAACCTTTTTCTTTTTTTTTTATTTAGAGCAAACGGTAGAAATACCAAACAAGTGACATCACTTAGCTAATCTGTGTTGCGCACTCTGGCGTTACTCAACACTTCACATGCTGTTACACTCCACATGACAAGTAAATAAGTTCAGAGGTCGGAAATCGGCGACGTGTCCTGTTATGACTAGAGCGAGCGAGGCTGTTTACCCGAGTGATGCAATTTCCTCAGGTGTAGCGCTCATTCTTGAGACACACAACACTTTAAAAACATGTTTTACTTTTGAAAAAGAGAAACACGTTCTAATATCTAAGATCACCACAAGAACCCCTTTACGGTATGTTATGGGTATGTGTTATAATATAAACAAGGAAGAAGTTATGAGAGAAAGATTGGACAAAAAGGAAGGACAGAAAGAAAAGAAAAAGGCGAGAGGGGGAGAAGAGAAGTCAAGTGTACCAAGAAGACTGAGGCTTCGTCTGGGAGGCGGAGGGGGGGTCGGAGGGTGCTGACAGCTCACCCCCCTCCGAGAAATATCCACATCAACTAGAGACACTGTTTCACCTGCGCACGCACACACACACACACACACACACACACACACACACACACACAGTGTACACAGGTAGAAAGGAAAACCAGAGAGGAGAGAAGAGGGAGCGAGGAGAAGAGGTGTTAGATGTTAACAGCTTTGAAAGAACAGAAAGTTAGCTGACTGAACGGCTGAAAAACAATGCGCTGTTATTATCATTATTATTATGAAAGGAGGAAGAGAAGAGAAAGAACAGCAGCAATATGGGAGCTGACAATATTAAAGTTGACTATTTGACTAGCATTTGCCAATATCTATGATCAGATATGGAGTTTCACCTGGGTAGTTGTTTCAACCACATAAGCCCTATTTTATAATGAAAAATACATTAAAAAAATCTAAAGTAGCCGATCTCCAAGCTCCTAACACATCTTTATGTGTTGAGAGCTTAGAGACCGGCTATTTTCGCGGCTATTTTCACCATTTCTGGACATTATGCCCAAAATAGGGATGCCAGGTTGACTGTGGTTAATGGTAAAACTAAGTCTGCACACTGGTTCTCAGATCCACTTTTTTTTATTAGGACTTTATTTTCATTTTGTCCAGCACCTGCATTAGAGATTGGATGTGCATGCACTTTCTCCTTTGACTGTGGTTAATGACCAGCTCATCTGAATGTGACAAGAGTTGTTTATTTCTTTACTACCTGTGGTTTATCTGGAGCCCAACTCAACATTTAATGCACAACTGATCGTGAATAGCTCTCCATGACATTTCCAAAACACTTCAGACATGCGTCATGTCCTGTAACTTTGCTGGCAAGACCTGGAATTTTGAAATCCATGAACCCCCCACCCTAACCCTAGAAGGAAGTCAGAGATAAAGCCTCAGCTTTACAGTAATCAATTATTTTGTATTTTGAATGCTTCAGTTGATGTTGCACTTCTCAAACCTTTTTTAATTTAAAGGACCCCCAAAATGTGTACACTCTTAAGAGTTACAGACCTGAAAGGGTCCATTTGAAACCCCCTCAAGGAACCCTGAGAGTCCCTGGACGCCACTTTGAGAACCACTGTCCTAGATTTCTTTTAATTACACACAGGTATCGGATCGGTACTTGGCATCGCCCAAGTTATGGGTATAGGAATCGGTAAGGAATGTTCTTTTATCGGTACATCTCTAACTATAGAAGTACAATATAAAAGCCCATCTGTGCTTCACAGTTAACTTTTGGAAATGTGTGTCATTGTCATGAACGTCTATAAAATACGCTTTCTAACTCAAATTAAACAATCATATAGAGCCCATAATAAAGGCACAGTGGAAAGTATCATTCCGGCATGTGATTATACACATTTAAGTCAGGAGCCATTAACCACTTAAGCCTGATTCAAAATATGTTGATGCAATGTAAATAGCTGATCTAAAAGCTCACAAGCTGTCGTGAAATGACACGCTGTGATTGTTGTTGCATTGTTTTTTTTTGTTTTTTTTTTACTATTTTTGTCTTATTTTAGACAATTCTTGCCTAAAATAGGGACACCAGGTTGAAAGTGGTTAAAACGGCAAACCATCTGTTAGATGCAAAACGGAGCCTGTTGCAATTCTGTCTAAAAATAATAACAATTCAAAAGAAAACGTAGGAAACGTAGGAAACACAAAACTAAGGGATATTCACTCGCGACCCATACAAATGTGTCCGCGACCCACCAACGGGTCCCGACCCAGTGTTTGGGAACAAGTGTTCTACCGTATCTATCAAAAGGGTAAAGGACGGGGCTTTAGAGAGGCGGGTAAACAAGGCTCTCCGGTACATTGGGATGACATTACTGTTCCTCTGTAAGCGGCAGCGGCACAGAGGAGAGACAAGTCACACAATGTCAGGTAAAAATACCTACACTGCCTGCACCCAACACAACACAGAGTTATACAGGACTACAGTATGTATGCACACGCACACACATACACAGTGTGAGACTATGAGTGCACACGTACGTACGTACGTACATACACACACACACACACACACACACACACACACTCACACACACACACACACACAAATGCATACTACGGATAGGGATGGAACAAAATGAAAATTACATGTCATGATTATTGTGGCAATAAAATAATTGTGAATAAAGATATTGTCACGATAATGAAGATATGCTTGAAATTAAAACAATGACACTTGAACCCCCAGCATCCCTATTCTGGGTGGAACGTTTGCCAAAAACAGACGATCTACAAGCTCTACATTTGTGTGAGTGAAATAAGAGCGTACCAAATGCGCTATAGGGTACAAGTGGTACTGAATTTGAAGCTCAATAAAAGCTAATTCATCCTAGCGTATGACGGAGGACAATTTCATGATACATTGAAACCTCTGCATGATTGTGAGCAGTTTTTTTTATCACAATGAAACGATAATAACGAGTATCGTCCCATCCCTAACTACAGATAATGTGCACATGGACACAGACACACACTCATTCAATGCTAATTGATATACCCCATTGCATGGATGCGGAAATACACTTGTGCATGTGCACCCACGCGCACACACACGCACACACACACACACACACACACACACACACAAACCTACCAGTAAATGGGGGAGTGAAGGACACAGGTGCAAAGGCACTCTGGGGCCTGGAGACCTGCAGCCTAGAAGACAAACAACACACATGGTAAACACGCGCACACGTTATTTAGCTGACAAACCTAGAAAGAGTCAAAACAGTTGGAATGCGCAGAAGAACAGCACAATCATTAAGGCCATGGTGCTGGGCTTTTAACACAGTAGTTCTGTGTCCTCGGAAAGAAACAAAGATTAAGAAAAAGTGAGTGGAGAGAGAGAGATTGAATGAGAGTAACGGTGAAAGGAAGAAAAATTTAACGGGAAGAAAAAAACAACAAAAACACGACTGAGTGCAAGGATGATGCACTCTGCACTGTAGTGTGATGACATCAGTAGTCAGTACCACTGGCATGACATGAAAACAGCAATGATGCTGCTGCGAGTGTCAGTGCCTTGAATAGTTTTCAGCAACTGCCGCCACTGGAATGTTGGACCGAGCGCGGGCTGCCTCCTTCGCCATGGTAACGCATCGCTATATCTGCGGATCACGAACTGCGCCGATGTTTATTTCCATGACAACATTACATGAGGTTCTACGCCCGCTGTCCTAAAGGCATTGTATCCAAGTGACCACTAAAGAATGCATTTTACAATTCTTGCCACTTAGCTGATGCCTTTATCCAGGGTGAATTACAGTGCATGTGACAGTGTCACCGCCGTACACCCACTGTACTCTTAAAAGGTTTTGTTTTAGAATTTTGCATGTTATTTCTATTTGTAGTCCACTTTGTTCTTATACCTTACTACAAACATGTTGCCAACTCATTCCTTTAGATGCTAAATAAATAACAGAGATTGTTATAAGTAGAAATAGTAGTACTGGTAATAGTAGCACAAGCAGTAGTAGTGTACTAGTAGATAAATGCACCTTAGTAATGATAAATCGAGCAGTAGCACTAGTTGAATTTCCCGCCCTCCAATGTAGCTTGCAATTAGTTCAGTAACTTTATGTGTAACTTTATGTATTAAAGTTCATATTTCCAATGCACCTCCCACACCCCGATCAAATATGTATCACCTGTTATTTCCGTTAGTGCTTCCTCTCTCTTACCTTGCGCTGTCCTGTTCCTGGTTGCTGGAGGAGGACCCCCACACATCGAGCAGACTGCCCCCAGAAGAGGTGGATGAGGCCAGGGATGGTCTCTTGTCCAGAAGGCCTCCTGACCCACCGCTGGAGCTCTTGGTTCGGAACAACTTACTGAGACGCACCTTCAGAGATCCACCCTTCCTTGACTTCCTCCGTGGGGTCTTGTCTCCCTCCGCTCCTCGTCCGCCGACATCCCCTTCCAGGACAACCAAGGGGGAAGCCGACCGCCCCGCTCCCCCGGAGCTGATGCCCAGCTTGGGCGTGGTGGCTCGGCTCTGGGGCTGGGAGCGAGACTGGTGTTGGGGCCGGTGGCCGGCGGGACCAGAGCTGGACGACGGGAGGGAGTCTGGCAAGACCTGCAGCCCGGCCAGGGCTGCTGCGGCCTGGGGAGCTTGAGGCTGCACAGGGTGATAACAGGGGTTGGATGCGGAGACATGAGCGGTGTTGGCGCCGGTGGGAGGGTTGGTGCTGGTTAGGTGTGGGTCTGTGAGGGGGCCAGTAGAGGGACCTAATGACACAGCGGCACCCATGACAGCCAGCGACTGGCGGCAGTTCTGGTCGGTGCAGACGCCCGCCTCCTCCGCCAGCCGGTGGACCTGACGCATCAGACCACTTAACGTCCCACTGGAGAACATAGACCCCGCGCCTCCCATCATGCCTCCTCCTCCTGCCCTCTCGCCCTGGTCTGTGTCCCCCGTGTCCCTGTCCTCCGCCTCTCCTCCTCCGCCCTCACCGAGCACGCCCACGTCTTCAGACCCGAGACCCTCGAGGACCAAGAGAGCGTCGCTGGTCTCACTCGGGTCCTCGCCCGGGCCCATGCTGCCCGTGCCCGATGTCAGAACACTGTGGCAGGAGCACCTGGGCAGAGGAAGGACCATCTCTCCCTCCCCTCCTCCAACTCCCTCTCTCCCCTCCTTCGTCTCTACGCCGTGTCCCAGTTGCCCCAGCCTCCGGGCCAGGGCGAGGACAGGGTCCTCCCCCCCAGGAGCACAGGTCTTCCTGGGGTCCAGGAGACCCAAACGTAGTGTCTGTTCCAAGAGTCCTGGGGGCCACTTGGCCAGCCGATCTGTCAGCAATAAGCGGTGCCGGTGGCACAGAACTGGACCGGACTCAGAGTCCAGGAGCGGGAGAACCGGCTGTGTCTGGGACTCCGACACAACCTTGGACAATTTCAGTACCGGGTGCCACTGGAGGTGCTGTGGTTGTTGTTGTTGTATGTTGTCTTCTGCAGAGGAGATGCAGTGTGTGTTGTCCTTACCACCACCGAACCCGGTAGGAGACGCAACGCCGCCAGGTGAGGTGATGCTTCCTGAGTCCAGGTGATGCTGAGGCTGCGATCTGTCAGCCTCCCCGCCGCCGGTACCCACCGGGAGATGGAGGTAGCCGGGAGGCGGCTGCTCTAGCCCGCATTCCAGAATCCCATCACTGGATCGGAGCAGGTTCTGGAAAACCATCAGCTGTGCCTCCGTGCCGAAGTCCCCGGCTCCGGCCGGCGGGGGGGACAGCGGAGCTTCGGACCCCGGCGAGGCCTGGCTCAACACGACCCCGGTGTCCATCTCTCCTTTCCTGGGCAGCGGCGAGCTGTAGTGCGGCGAGGCCGAGCCGAGGCCCGTGGACGGGTTGCCGCTCCGGTCCAAGTCGAAGCCGTTGTTGATGTTGTTCTCGTGATGATGACCCAGCGCGGCTTTGACGGCACCGAACCCGCCGCCCCCCGACATCAACCCGCCGCCCCCCGACATCCTGTCCTCCGGCTCGTCCAGCCGGTCGTACTCGGCCGCGGACACCAGGCGCATCAAGACGAAATCTGGAGACATATCTTGTTGCGCGTTACTCATTATTATTTATTATTACGACTAGTTTCCGTATAGCTAGCTAAGCTACAACGGGGCTCCGTTCTTACATAACATTGATATAAATAAACAGCTCGGTAGCTAGCTAGCAGCTGCAAGCACATCCTCCTAGCTAACCTAACGCTAGCCTGGTGTAGATAGCCCACCTAGCCTGGCAGCGGCAGCCCGGCGGAGAAGAACCGCACGACAGCCATTTAAAAGTTCCGACCCGGTCGTGTGGGTGTAAAATAAATCCACTCAACGCTGCCGTGCGGGGAGATAAACAGCGATATCACGGCCCGACACTGCATGTGAATGAATAAGTGGCCAGGCTAAAGGCTCGGGCTAACCCTAGGATAGCCTCCTCCTACAGAGTCCTCTTCCTCCGGAGACAACATGGATGTAATGGGCGGCTGCGCAGCAACGGCGACATCAATAATGGGCTTTTCCTCTGATTGATGCCCGGAGGGGAGGCTGCTTGCTCTGCTCTGTTCTCTGTGCTCTCTACCGACGGGCTGCTGCTGCTTATTGCTGCTGCACCCTGAGCCCCCCGCGGCGAGCAAACCCCACCAGTTGTTGCCATGTCCACGTATTATAAGTGACCTTATTTTTCTGTAAAGTATTGTTAAACCAGTGGTTCTTTTTGAGCAGTGACAGCCACTCCAACAAGTGACTGAGTGTGTTTGCTTGTGTGTATGTATGTATGAGCACCAACAACAGCTGCAGCTGATTGTGATTGCAACTCAAAGATGCAACCAGTTACACTAATTAAACACAAACAGAAGACAGTGCAACACATGCACACACTTAAAGGCAGACTAGGTAACTTTGAGTCTAAAATAAAAAAAATATATATAGCCTACTGTATATGCGTTTTCCCCCTCTATCAGCCATATAATTAGGCTGGTGTGTTTTCCTGCAGAAAGATACACATTCCTCTTGCTGTATTTTAGTTTTGTTCCAATGTTTATGTTGACATTCCACTGTTTATATTGACATTCAACTCTTACAGGGACTGAAAAGTTTTTGTGGGGAGGGGGGGCTTGGCCGGATCTCTTAATTGATCCCTTTGAACTTCAAAGGGGTTGTGCACTGAGTTGATTGATTGGGCCATAAAAGTGCTCTCTCTAATCAATGAATGCATCAAAGACAGCAATCACTTTGATACCTGTCAGAGAGAGGGGGGGGGGGGTGTACACACACAGATCTGAAAAGCTACCTTGTCTGCCTTTAAAAGTAACTAAATGAACCTTTACACATACTGTATGGGGCACTACAGCAGTGTTACAGCAGTTTCTAACATTTCAAATGGCCATAACTCGGTGACCATTGCTCTAATCAGCGTAAATAGAGTAGTACTGCCTGAACCCCCCGCCCCCACCCATCTGAAAATATTTTGTGCCAGGGCCCTCCATACAAGATTTGTGTTGGTTAAAATGTTTGAAAAATATTCCAAGATTATTAGATTATTTTCTTTTTGAAAAGAAAATAGCAGATCTACAAGCTCACAACACGTTGTGCCTTGTGAGTATGTAAATCTGCTATTTTCAAATAGCTGTAGCTAGTCGCTTTCTTTTTGGGCTTGTTATCATAGACCTAGTTGCTTATTTATCTCGCAAAATCTGGCAACACTGAACCCCACCCGCTGTACTTCCGTGTACTACACTGTAAAGACCCCCAGTGTCGCTTTAACTCCGAGAGTGTACAGACTGTACACATGGAACCAAATGGACTCAGGATTTTACTGTGTATGCAGTTACCCACCACCAGACCCCCCTGTACACCCCCACTGTACACAATTCAGCCTCTCTCCCTCTCTCTCACTCCTGTGTGTATCATTTAAAGCATTCTGTGGTCATATGAAACATGACTTAATATGCGAACAAAAAACCCATTGATTCAACAATGGCTTGAGGCATCGTACCAATTCACTGCCAGGCATCTACATTAATTATTATTATTATGAACACAGTGTCTTTGGTGGACTGGGTAAAGTTGCCTCCAGACCAGTAGAACATCCCCTTGAGGTTCCATCCATATGCTATTAGCCAGACAGCTGTGCCACAGTGCTGATAGATAATATCTTCTATGATATCTTCAAGATATCATCTACATTACTTACTCTATAGAGTTCTGCTACATGCTTCATGCAGTTGATGTCAGCAATACCCGCAGAAGATGGTTCAAGCCCACCATTTCTGTAACTGATACAGAGGAGAGGTAAGGCCACTCAGTCTATGTCATGGTGGGGGAAGGTCATGTATATTTTTGGAGGATTCAACTAGCTGACAAATTGTTGTACACACCCTCAGTGTGTTACTCTTCCAGGTTTCCAGGCAAGATTTGCACAACGGTACCACGGACAGATCTCTGTCAAAGTTGCAGGACCTATGCTCAGGTGCCAGTCACAGTCACACACCTGTGATCCTTACAAGTTATACCCCATTGTAAAGGTGACTAATCAACGATAACAACAATATGACATACAATGCCAATTGGCATTAGAAGCGGAGAAATAACCACCCGAATTAAGTTTCCAAACTTTTATTGAGGAGTTTATTTGGGGGCTACAAATATGACTACTTATACGACATCAGGGTTTTTGCCACAACCAACTGCTGGCTGAGCATGCCTGCTGCACAGCTTCTGACCCTGGCATCATTCAGTCTTTGCCTACAATGGAGAGCTGTACATACTTGGTGGCAACTTGACACTTGCACTCCTCAGGAATGAAGGAAAAGAAGGAGGAAGTCTGCACACTGTTCTCAAGCTCCAAGAAACTCACTTTTTATTTTTGCAACGTTTCGACCTTCTAGGTCTTCATCAGGCAAATAACGTGTTCCTTCCACGCGCTACATCTAACCAGGGAACCTACCCCGTCAGGTGATAAGAAGCGGTTTGCTAGCTCTCATGCATTGAAGGAGGCATGAGCACGGCTCTAAGCTCTCCTTAGGCTGGCAGAGGGAGTGTAGCGCCCAGGATTACTTAGACAATTGGCACTGGGTGAAAAAATGGGTTACAAAATTGTGGGATAAAATAAAATAAAAAGGAATACACACGCCAAGTTTGAAGTTGATTGGTTGGACGGTCCCGAGATATGCAAAGGACAGGCATACACATAGACACACACACACAAAGAGTTTGTGGAATTTATAGAGACTAGGGCAATGCCCGTTGGGAACACTTGCTCCTCGGTTATGCAATACCCATTTAACCCGTAGTTCTTAGTGCAGTATCCATTATCATAGTAGTTACAGGCCAGTCTATCACGTCATGGGTTTGGAATGCTTACCCCTTCGGTTATGCAATACCCGTTGTACCTGTTATCAGAGTACTTAGTCCACTAAGTCCAGTATCCATTATCATAGTATTTGGAGGCCAGTCTATGATGTCAGTACTGTGACGTCAAAATAGGAATTCTGTAATTAAGTACTCTGTCTGTTGGCCTTATGTTGACCGTATGTTTTTGTCTGATGTAAGTTTTTAACCCAACAACAGTGTGTGCATGTAAGTGCATGTGAATGTATGTTTTTTTGTCACATATGGTATGCAGTGTCTCAGGGCCTAGACTGACCGAGTTGTTTTTGGCCGATAGCTGACCTTATTTTTAACCGCCTTTATTACAACCTTTTCGGCAACCTACGCTCTTCTAGGGTTTAGTTCAATTGTATTTTTCTCCTTCTCTGAAACACTGCTCTGATGCACTTGCAGTTGGAGTAGTTAGCGAGGAGCAGGATGTAGTCTGTGATGTGCACATGCTGTGTGGGCAGAGATCTGTAAGTTATTTAAACTCTGACTTGTGCCGACTTGTACTTGCCTCAACTCTCATCAACCTTGTAAGCTTGGTGTAGAGAGGAAGACAGGAAGACATCAGCGCTGATGATGATACATCTTTCCTATCACATTGCATCTTGTCTCTGGAGTGAAGTTTTGGTTATCACAGAGTTAACTCACTGGAGTTAATAAATCTCTATAACAACTTTATATTGATTCAATTCAATTCAGTTTTATTATAGTGCCAAATCACAACAATTTGTCTTAAGATACAAGCAATAGCAACAGCAGTAGTACAAACTATGACAGCAATAACAATTGCAGCTGCCTGTAACATTATTATATAATATAATGGTATAATACAGTAGCAATTCACAGTCGTATTGATGACTGATCCCACCAACTTCCCACTCTGTGTCAGCACTGCACTCCCTCGGGTCCTTGGTGGAACACAAGCCAAGTCTGAAGTCTATCGGTCAGAGAGTTCTCCCCAAAATTTGGCACGCTCCAGCTTTGCCATACTTTCACGTAGAAGACAGAACTTCATTTAAGTTCAGCAATGTTGCGTCTCCTGTGTTATTGTGAAATGTTATTTCATCAGATGACAAAAAGCAACAACAACAACATATCAGCATTATATATCGGCCATCAGCCACCCTACTCGGCTGCCCTCTAAATATCGATCTCACATATCACCGTCGACCACTATAAATGCAGACCATTAACTATTTATGCCACTCTGCAATGACTCGATTGTACTTTAGAACAGTGGTTCTCAACCTTTTCAGGCTGTGACCGCCCAAAATAATCATATTTGAACTTGGGACCCACCACCCTGATAAGCACTTGGACTGTATAGGAGTTGAGGCATTACATTTGGTTTGACTCGGTCCACAGATAAATATGGTAATAATAGCAGATCTACAAGCTGTCAAGCTCACAACGCCTCTTATAATATTTGACAATTTGGCAAATGTTTGACCAGTTTTTATAGTAGTTTGTCGATTACTTGATGCAGTAATGGTCTTTTCTTTCTTTTTTTTAGGTATTAAAAGGTGTTAAAAGTCCTCAAATTGTCACTTCACTGTCATCTGGGGACCCCCCCAAAAACAAATCACGTGGGGACCCAATCCACAGGTTGAGAACCACAGCTCTATAATTTGCTAGTCATTGTCACAATAACTCCAGCACTGAGCTACATGAGCGCATGATACAGCTCACATGTCTTTTGTATTCAACAACACCGCTTTATGTTGCTCTTAACAAAAGAGTAAAAGTGGGTTCAGGGTAAAAATGATCCTGTGGGTTGTTTTGAACCAATCTCAGTGAATACAACGGTACAAAACAGTCTTGTGAATTTAGTTTTGAATAAGAGATAACAGAGCTTCAAATAAAAAGCACAAAAAGGTTTCATGGACAGACTAGAAAAAGTGCTCCTCGGAGCACAGGTCTCTGCCAAGTCAGGTAGGTTATTGTGGCCTCCTGGTGGCGCTATAACCGGCCAATGTGAAAAGGGTGGCATTTCTTCCTCGGCCTAGTGGGAATGTGCGTGCAAAATTTCACGGAAATCGTTCATGATTTGGGACATTTTGTTCAAAACGGACCAATCCAGCAAACTTTGGAAGCCAACGTTAGCCAATCAGTATGGAATATGAAAAATCAGACAGATCCGTCTTGATCACATGACTACAGTATAGCCTACTGTGTACCGATTTGCGTGATGTTTATCAAGTAATATCAAAAAACATATTTTGCAAAAATCGGCCTCCTGGTGGCGCTGTAACAGGCCGATCTGAAATATTCAGGGCAGAGGTTCTGCTCTGGCGCCCAGAGAGTGCAGCGAAAGTTTCGCTGCAATCGGGCCAACAGTGCCGGAGATTAGCTGCTCGCAGACAGACGGACACTAGGGATGGGCAATATTATCGATATCACGATATATCGCGATATTTTATTTCACGATACTGTATCGATACTCCAGTATCAATATCGCGATAAAATATATTGCTTTTTCAGATACAGGATTTATGAAAAACATTCAAAGAACCTATCGCAGATCTGCAGCTACTCAATATGTAGTGTATATATATAAACAATATGTAGTTGTGATATATGTATATATCGCAATATATCACAATATATCACAATATATCCCAATATCGTGATACGACCCAAGTATCGTGATGCGTATCGCAATATAATCGTATCGTGACCCAAGTATCGTGATACGTATCGTATCGCGAGATTGTTGCCAATACCCATCCCTAACGGACACACAGACGGGGTGCAAAACTCTGCCACACCTTCGGCTTGGCGGAGACAAAAAGGATTTAAGACTGATCTGAACTCCTCCAATGAGAACAGCAGCTATGATCTAAGAAATAGCCTACTATGCAATAATATAATTAAAATGACACTAATAACTGTTTGACTATATAAAGTGATGACGGATAGATTTTCATTTTAGAAAGCACAGGAATTTGGACAGAGCTCAGACCTGAGGATCAAGACATCACATGAGCAGCAGCTAGGACTAAACTCACCCAGTACAACAGAGTGACATCACCTAGTGTATATAATGCAGTACCGATTTTTGACCTTTAGATGCCAGGCTTTACACAGATTTAGTGTTTGGAATATTCTGATATACTTGCACAAAGTATAACATTTCATGAATGTGTAATGCTACAAATGTGCGTCAAGAATACTTTACTGACCTAAACTAACATGTTTAGCTGTGAGAAAAGATTATAAACAGCTTATGTCAATTTAAAGATGAAAAACCTAAATTAATTCCATATACATACGCAGTTCTGGTTGGTTTATTATGCTGACGAAACTCAAGGATTAAAAGAAGTAATGTCAGCACAGACGAGGAATAAAACAAACTTCTTCCATACCAAACTGGGTATGGATGGAATTAATTTAGATTCATGCACAAAATGTCTGTATGTCTGTCTGTCCCCAGGTGGGGTATGCAATCCCGACTTGCATCGTTCCTGACTTACATCGTTTCTGACAAAAAAAAAAGTCAACTCCTGTCCAAATGCCTCAAAATCTGCTACCCAGGTGTGCAAAATTATTAATCCCATTTAAATTGGAGGGGCATGGCTCGTTGCTTGTTACATTATAAACACTATTAAAGTGACATTTCTATTTGTGGGAAGCTTGCACAAAATTTCACTTAAACCTGGTGTAAATTTGGGACATCCTGAAGGTGATATGATTTTCCTGCTGTTACAGGTTTGCCCTTTCACAACAAACTTTTCCTAATTAGTCCATGAGCCAGACAAGATTTCATTATCGAAAGAGTGGTCAAAACCATATTAAATTGTTTATAGGGTCAATATAAGTAAATAAATATATGATAAGCTTCCCACAGGAGCAGCTTTTTCATATTTATCACACATTGTTATTTTCCTCATACGTACATGACAGGTGAAAAAATTACAAAATTTAAAAAATAGTTATCATAATGAAACTTCCCCAGTTGATTACTTACATGAAGACAATGATTTATCGTATTACAAGTTTTTTGAAATTGTATATTTAAATATGCCAATTAGGCATTTAGTCCATGAGCCAGAGCCCCAAAATTGAGCCAGATATTGAATATTCCCCCGTTAAAAACCTTTGACTCCAACATCTTAACAAAATGAAATAAAAATGTTGACTCTGGCTTTGTCCAATGTTCCAATGTTGATTCTGGAAAGTTAGGCAAATTCGGGCAAATTTTCCTAATTCCTAATTTGCATATTTAAATATACAATTTCAGAAAACTTGTAATACGATAAATCATTGTCTTCGTGTAAGTAATCAACTGGGGAAGTTTCAGTATGATAACTATTTTTTAAATTTTGTAATTTTTTCACCGGTCATGTACGTTTTGCCCACTCTTTCGATAATCATTGCTCAATTTTAGGGCTCTGGCTAATGGACCTAATAGGTTAACTGAATATTCCAATGGATTACTTTTCATAATATCCTATATGCCCACATACTATGTACACACCATAAGAGATCTATAGTAAAATGTTCCTTCAAGCACAATAGGCAGCAGTACAATACATTGAACGGTTTCTCAACTGTAAGGATTAAAAACAAGTTTAATAGTCTCACAACACACAAATGGAACTCACCACAGAAGACAGGACCATGTCACCTACTCCCTACAGGCCCTGTATGGTCCAGTCTTCCGGTGAGTTCCATTTGTCTATTCCTGGCAGAGGAACGGGCAACCACTGTCCCTCATCGAACAGCTGAATGTAGGCACGGGACGACAATAGTTATTGTTTATCGTGATATTAAAAACCGCTCACAATAATCGTATCGCAGAGATTTAAATTTATCGTGAAATTGTCATACACAACGATGAATTGGCTTTTGTTGAGCAGCAAATTCAGTACCACTTAAATTGTCACGCTACACAAATTGACTTGTTTTGGCAAACGCACCTCCCAAAATAGGGATACTGGGGGTTCAATTTAACAAAAGTGGCATTTTAAGCACATTTTGGTTATCGCGATATTGCCAAAATAACCATGACATGTAATTTTCATATCGTCCCATCCCTAGCTAAATGCAACACAATCCTGAACAGGGAATCACATTAATTCACCAAGTTAGTAAGTGATACATCTCAGAGGAAATAAGGAAAAACTAAGTGGTGGTACTGTTTTTCTTGGCTTTTGTTCTGAAGATTATTTATGCCACCCAACAAAATGCTTTATTAAAATTACCTATACCGTTGTACTCACCCCTAACATAACAGTATACAAATGTTCAACGTCTTTAAGCCTGATTTATATTTCCTAATATGTCATGAGCCAAAAATAGCACATCCACAAGCTTACATTGCAACGTGTGGTAAGCTTATACAGCTATAAGCTAGTCAAAGTCTGGTGGTTGTGACCCATCAGAAGGAGGAGGGAGCAGCAGTGTTCAGTACAATATAGATTTTATTAGTTCACTAAGATTGAATACGAAATAAAAAGCAGATTGGCTTTTAAATGATTCACAATTCAGTAATGATGGAGTTGCCAGGTTCATCATGTCAACACAGTTTAAGAATGTTTTTCCATGGTGTGACAGCTCCAAGCTCTGACCCGGTAGGTCAACAAAAGCAGAAAAAAAGCCACCAAGGCCTAAGATCACTTTTCACTCAAAATGTAAATTCTGATTTAATAACCAAGCGCATTTACCCTTGTGTTCATCAGATTTGGGTATGATAATCTTTCAATTACAAAAACTATTTCCCTCCAATATTCGAGTATAGCTCCAACCCATTTGCTGGCAGCGGAAAGTGAAATAACCCCTCCAACCCCGAACAGTGACACAGACAGACAACCGTGTGTGCGTGTACTGGGGTATCGTGCTGCTTGAAGGCCCCTTGTTGTACAGTAGAGATCATACCAAACTTTTGATTTACATATCATAAATAATCAGCATGTCCTATCCAAGTCCCGATCTGTACCTCACCTCCCGAGTGGATAAGCTTTACAAGTATTAAATTGTATAAATTTGTGACACACGGTTCTTTGTCTGGCACTCACATTTGGAAAAAAAAAAGTGGGAGATGGCCACCAAAATCAGAGAAAAACAAACATGTCCAGCGTCAAATCAAATTGATACCTGCCTCTCTCTTTGCGCCCATCAAGTGCAGAATCATAACAGTCTAACAGGAGTTCATTTTCTAAGGAACCATCTCTCATCTCAACAGTACAAACAGGGAATCAGACCAACGCACCAGAACTGCTTGGGGAATGTTTCATATCCTTTTATTTTATTTTTTCTTTATTTTTCATAGCAATGGAAAAATATAACCTTATACAAACTTCAGTTCAATTTTTTTTTTCAAACAAGCAAAAATGGTGAGTGACCCTTTTCCCCAAAACCAAGTGCAGTGAAAGGACTACAACCAGCAGGGAACTGAAACAACTCAACTCAAGCACAAGGTGTCCAATTGGACAGGTTAATTGTGTATGGCTCAACGACGACATGGACCAACGGCTAACTGGATATCTCTCCCATGGCAGGCAGGCGTTCTGCCATGGACACCTGCCTATTCAGCCTATTAACCAAGCTAGACTTGCTAGTAATTTGGCACTCTCTTCTCCAGGCCCATTTCAGCCCTAGTACATAAGAGATTTATTAAGTGTTAAACATTTCCTTTTTGGGGGGGTAGAATTTAGTGCTCAGTTTCTTTTCTAAGAGCATTCCTGTTGGTTTTGAAATGTTAAAAAAAAATTGGTGCTTAACTCTCCCGGACAACGCGGTCTGAGGCCTGGTGAGTCCCAACAACCGGGTCAGGTCAATCTACGAAGCCCACACACTGACAACGAGAAGCAACTTATGATGCAGTTGAAATTAGAACTAAGAAATTAAAAAGAAAGAAAAAAAAAAAAAGGGAAAAAAAGATAAAAACCCAAAGGAAAAGAAGAAATGGGTGACTGATTTCCGTGGCGGTAAACAGGGTTCCTACTACTGCCAACACACTGTGCCTACGTAGGCCTGCCTGTCTCCCTCAACTAGAAAAACAGCAGAACCAGTGCCCCGGTCTCTCCAGGTTTACTAGCTGATTTTAACTGACCATTCTATAAATGTATTCACTTATGTATTAGTTTTCAACTAGTGGAGGACAGGGCAGACAGGAGCTCACCCTCCTTCCACCACCCCATCACACCAGACAGACAACTTCTGCGGAGTGCAGGGGTGGCCAGCTGTGGGTTCTTGATGGGTAGAAGACCATTTAGAGAGAGGGTGGCCTCACCTCTCCCTCCCGTCTGTCTGTCTGTCTGTCCTCCCGAGAGAAGACGAACCCAGACAGTTTGATTCAAGTTCTGTTCCTTTTTTTTTTTTTTTTTTTAAGTATCTACAAGAGTCCTTCTCCGGTTCAAACTCTGTCCAATTCAGACCATCTCTGCAATGTTGGGATTTGTGTGTTTTCTTTATTATTATTCAAAGTCCATAACCATAGAGTGCTTGGAAGAAGAGAAAAATAAAAAAAATAATAGCAACAAAAATGAAGTAGTAGAGTAATCCACAGATCAGTCGTAGAGCAACAAAGTCCAGAGAGTCCTGTTCCACTTGCTTCCTCATCAAGTGTTGATTCCAAAAGTCTTGCTTTTTTTTCCGTATTGTGATATTGTCTTTTTTTCTCCTGTCGTTTTTATGTTTTTGTTTCGACTCCAAAAACAACTGCCCCCTCTCTCCCTCTGCCACCAGCCCTGTCATTATCATGTAGGTTGCTGGCAGTTGGTCTCTGGCGGTAGATGAGGATTGGTTGGTGACGTGTCGTATCGTAGCAGACTGCTATATGTTAGTTGGCTTGTCAGGACAGCGCTATACAGCTAGCCTAACAACAGCGAGGAGGAGGAGGAGGGGGTCAAGGGAGGAGGAAGGTTGGGATAGACTAATTGGACAGGAGGGGGCAAGTCCAGCTCTTCAGTGGGTCTTTTTTGGGATAGGTGTGTGTAGACCGAGTTCAAATACGTCAACGCAGAGGAGAAGTGTTTGATTGGGGTTGTTGTCCTAGTCAAGATACAGTTCAGTCCACAGGCCGTCAACAGAGGGTTTCACGGGAGGTCAAAGGGCTTTTGAAGGGGGCGGGGGTGGGATGGGGAGTCGCTGCTAGTCTGCCGGCGACTGCTGGAATTGTACTCAGAAGGTGGTGTGATGTCATTCATCTCTCGCTCGCTCACACGTTTCTCGCTCGTGCTCTCTCTCGTACGCTCGCTCGCTCTCACACACAGACACTCATCCCAGCGCACACTTCGCTTCTGCTTTGACCCGGCCACATGCGCGAAAGACAGAAGATTTAATTCCAGTGGGGCAAATTTTTTTCCTCATTGTTCACTGATGTCAATCTCTCTCTTCCCCGATAGTGCCACATCTAGATGGAGAGAAAGAAAAACAGGACAGGTTGGAGTGAAAACAATAAAAAAAAACTAGATAAGGGCAACTTAGAGCAACATTTGCTCTATTCAAATAGTGATGGTGCTGCAAAAGAGCAATAATTGCCATCACTGCTTGTGAAAAATGTTACATTTCTCCATATTACAGCTGTTCATTTAAAATCCATCAATCATAAAGGTTTCGAATACATTGTGCGTGTAGGTCTCAGATACAGTGGAAAGAGTTATGCATCAGACTCTCAGCGTGGTGCATGATTTTTCATCACAGACCAGACACACAATGTAGAATGTTTTTCTACCAATATTACTAAACTTGAGCAATTTTTTTATGTGTTCTAGTGCCGTCTGTACAGTCGAGGGCTAAATCCTAGGACCTACATGTTTTTCCAAGTCTTGGCTTGTCCTGTGAAAGGGTCTACGTTTTATGGGTAAGGTCCAATAAAGTTCCGCAGTGTCAGAAGTTTTTTCGCTGAATTGTCCTGTTCAGGACATCACATTTGCAAGTGGGATGTTTCTAAACACAGTAGCAGAGAATACACTAGTTTAAGGGCTCCCTGGCGTGCACTGCTCTGCCATCTGGGCAGGGTATGCACTCCATTTAACACGGGCCTTGCAGACAGCAGTGTTCCAACCTGTCTGCTCTGAATGAGCTGTGAGAAGCCGTCTTCTCAATCAAAACAAAAAAGGCCACATGGATGGCAGAGAACCAATCAAATGGGCAAACTCATGCCATCGGCGGCTATGTTTCGCCAGTCTCCATACCGTGTGAGCAAGTCTTTAGTCAATGACTGATGTAACAGTGACTGGGCATTAAATGCATTCACCGGTGAATGAATAGGATTGTGTGGCTTTAGACATGACGTGCCTACTATTTAACGTTATTTAAGTGCGTGTGTTGTGAGTAAATGTGTGGTAAACATAGAAATCTGTTTAAGTGCCCAAAGACTGTCCATTAAAGTATTTTAGTGAGCATGTTTATCCATTTTATCAAATGTGAAATATATTTGTGAATATCCATCGAGTGCCTTTCATGTGTGCGTCGCCACTGACCAGGCCTGGCTCTTCAGCTTGCGGAGCTCCTTGGTGGCCCAGGTTGCTAGGGTCTTTGTTTTAGAGGTCTTGGAGCGCCGTCCCTCCGTCAGTAAGTCGTTGATGAGAGGACGAACCTCTACCAGCTTCATCACGTCCTTACCAAACGCAGTGCACAGGTCACTGTAGTGTAGAGACAGGGTGGAGAGGCAGGTAGCGTGAGGACACATCATGAGGAAATTAGAGAAGCTTTATTACATTTCTCTCTAGAGTTTAAAAAATGATCAACTTAAAAAAAAAGAAGTGACTACAATTAGTTTTTGTAAATGCGTTGTTTGACAAAGCATGACATGCCCCCTAACACCCCTGCTACATATTACAGAGGCTGAATTAAAATCAAGTAACCTTAAAGTGTCTGTAGGTCTCAGATAAAGATTTATACATCAGGCTTTCAGCATTTGGTGCATGATTTTTTTTCGTCACAGACCAGACAGACATGCTTAGAAGCGTCACTTCACCTATAAATCCAACATTTTCCTCTGAGTGCACACCTGTCTTGCAATAAAATGTTACATTTGGGCCAGACAGCCGATGAAATCAAACACAAGGCTTCACCTCCTTTCTGTACGCGCGAATCAATTTTGCCTCATGCATCCTCATAACGTCTGACTCATAGATGGAGATTATTCTTAACAATATGACTGACTCTATAGATGGAGGTGACTCCTCATAACAATATGTCTGACTCTACAGATGTGACTTCTCATAATAATATGTTTGATTCTATAGATGGACGTGAATCTTCACCACATTAAATATAACCAACGTGGGTAATGGCCTCTGGGAACATTCTACATTGGACTGTTTTTTTTCCCTCCCATCTCATTCATAAATATATTTTACACCCGTTCTGACCTGCGAGAGACCCACCATTCCTCCACCCCCTTACCCTATGAGGCCAGCAGCGTTGGCCACCACTCCGTCCGAGTGATCCTCATCCTCAGCTATGTGGTGGATGAAAGACAGGATGAACTCCACCCGCGGCTGCACCAGCATAACATCAGCTGTAGGGACAAGAGAGCACCATGAAACCTCTCAACAAGATCCACCAAGAAATGTTGTGCAAGTAATGTGACCGTTGTGCCCTATCACCGGCTAACCACACTCATATGTTTTGGTCTTGCCCCAAATTGGTACACTTCTGGACCGAAGTCTTTGAAATTCTGTCTGCTATTTTCTCGGTCCGTCTGGAACCTTCACCCCAGATAGCCGTTTTTGGTGTTCCAGACTTCCAGCTTCTAACCCCAAAAAAGTCAAATGTAGTAGCGTTTACCACACTGTTAGCAAGACGCAGGATTTTGTTAGGATGGAAATCCCCAAACCCTCCTTCCGTGGCTATGTGGCTTAAGGACGTGATGAGTTTTTTTAAACTAGAAAAGATTAAGTTCACAACCAGAGGGTCAACAGACAAATTCTTTTCTATCTGGCAACCATTCATTTCTTATTTTGAGAGCCTGACAGTGCTTCCAACAGGCTGAATTTCATATATTTTTTCTTTTTTTTGACCAAAATGGGGATCTAGACCTCTGTGTGTCTGTGATGAGATTTGTGACATTCCCGCTCTGTGTTGCCTACAAGGGCCTGCATCCATCTTGTGTCTATTTGTTTTTGTCTATGTTTTGTAAAGTATTTTTTTAAAATTTTTTCCTGTTTTTATTGTGAACATTTCTTTTTAAATTATATTTATTATTTATTTTCTATTACATTCCACTGTCTAAACCAAATTTTAAATCATGTCTATATGTTTGTTTGTCAGGTACATTTCTTTATTCCACTGCATTTCTTACAGAACTAGAGCCTGATCAATGCCACAATGACAAAAAGTGCAACAACATTTAAAGGTAGGGTAAGTGATATTTTTGGGTTAAAACAAAAAGTATTTTGTTAAAAGGTTAAAGCACTATATGCTGATAGTAATCATTGCTATAGAGTGTTTGTTCAGTAACAGGAGTCTCCCCGTCTCTCCAGCTCTTTAATAAACACAAAATAAAAATTTCGGTAGGTGTCAAAATCTCAGCCAATCAGGAGAAAGTACCAATTTTTAAGCTTCATTTTTATAGTGTTCCAGTTCCAATTTTGCATGCTCATTTCTTAGTGTCATCACTTCCAATTGCACTTGTTTAATCTATATCCTGATTGAGTTCTCTATCCTGATTGGATAAAATTGGAAATGAAACTGAAACGAAAATGCATTTT
This sequence comes from Gymnoscopelus braueri, assembly GCF_963280865.1. NCBI lineage: Eukaryota > Metazoa > Chordata > Actinopteri > Myctophiformes > Myctophidae > Gymnoscopelus > Gymnoscopelus braueri. The sequence goes on from NC_137615.1 coordinate 13,086,980, forward strand.
CTGTTTTATAAAGAGCTGGAGAGACAAGGAGACTCCTTTTACTGAACAAACACTCTATAGCAATGAGTACTATCATAATATAGAGCTATTTAACACTTATTTTAACCAAAGAAAATCACTTACCCTACCTTTAACTCGTAAAAACAAATAAAAACAAAATGAAAAAGAATAAGCCTGCATATTTGCAGATACCAATGTATCTAATTACAACTGTACAACATGATTAAATAAACTTTAAATAGTTGCTGAGTCAAGATATGTGCAGACAGGGTTTTCATTAGATTTTCTTTATTGCTAGATTCTGCATAGCAGCAGAATGTCTTATTTAGGAAGAAATCTGATATGAAGGAAAAACTGTATCCCGATATCGCTTCATTATGCAACCCCGATGCTGAAGTGTAACCAGCACAAAGGAATACAGCTAACAGCATGAGAGACTTCTTTTTAAGCATACATTTGTGGGGTCCCGCAAAACCATAAGACTACAAGTAGACAGGCCATGCTGTCTGAAGTCTCCTGGGTGAAAGAGACCCTGGGTTCACTCTGTGACGTCATAAAATCCACACTGTAGAACTCGCAACAGGCAGAGGAACTGACGTCAGGAGGCCAGTGTGAGAAAGTTGATGTGAATACTGGGTACATTTCAACCTAGTGGCCGTGTGCATGTCGTGTTTAAGGGAGTAAATGTAATCATGAGTGTCTTTCTTACGGTGCACATTCTCCTGGTCTCCCTTCAAGCCCTGGATGATTCCTGTGTAGGCCTCCAGACAACCCTCCCTCAATTCATTCAGGTAGTCAACCATGTCGTAGTCCGTCTAAACACACACACACACACACACAGCAGCACAAATTACATTGAAAATAAATTACACATAAAATAATAATAACAATAAGTTACAATAAACACAGTAAAACAATTACCGTATTTTCCGCACTATAAGGCGCATTTGAGTATAAGGCGCACCTTCAATAAATGTATTATTTTCATATATAGGGCGCACCGCACTATAAGGCGCATCCGCACTAAGGCGCACTGACGGTGCGGCTTATAGTGCGGAAACCAAGGGAACCAATATTGATACATATATAAGGCGCATCGGATTATAAGGCGCATCCGCACTATAAGGCGCACTGACGGTGCGCCTTATAGTGTGGAAAATACGGTACACGTGTGCGTTTGCTCACATGGATGAGAAAACTTCGAAGTAAACAGAGCGGGTGCAAAACAGAATAATAAGCATTCTGTTAACTAAACAAGTCCATTTATTTTTTCTGAAATGTTAGCCTGGGGCCTGGTTGTGTGCACTGCCTGCGTTTTTATGTTGGGTGTGTGTGCCTGTGTACGTGGTGAAACGTCAAAGAGGAAAAATAAAAACCGACAAGTGAGTGTTTCATTAACTTGTCCAACCAGACCTGGGCGGAATGATGCAGTGGGTGTATAATGGTGGCACTCATTTGCATAAGAATGGTAGATGGGACATTGGAAGAACTGTGCTGAAAATGATGAGCTACGTTTAAAAAGTTGTCACAATCAGGAAACACAGATTAGAAGCATATTTCCGGGGGATGCACGATGCCCCCTTCTTCCCACTAGACTAGTAAATGTGTCTATTGTTGTCTTACATCGTTTACGAGTGCGTTTATGCATCGTTGAGTGAACAGAGCGAGAAAGAGCATATCGTTGCTGTCAGACAGATACCTCTTATCTCCACATTCTATAACTTTGTTTTTTCGTAAATGAATGCCCTACTTGATCAAAATTAGCAGGTCCACAAGCTCAAAGCGACGCGTTTTGGGCTTGTAGATCGGCTACATTTGAATTTGAATCCTGAAAAAGTACGAGTTTTGGACATATGAGGTTGCCACCCAACAGACGATATAGGCGTGTGTAGGTCTCAGATACAGTGGTTAAGATTTATACATCAGGCTTTTCAGCGTGGTGCATGAGTTATCATCACAGACCAGACATACTTGTTTATTCACGCTGCACCTGTGGACCTTGTAGGGCGTGAGTCGTACCTTGTGCACCTGTGAGGCATGCTACAGCGTGTATGTGTGTGCGTGCGTGCACACGTGTGTGTCCTACCTTGTCCACCTGGGCCTGTGAGGCCTGCTGCAGTGTGTCCAGGACAATGTCCAAGTATTTCTTGAACTCTCCTCCGATGGCCAGAGCGATGTCACCGAACGCCGACAGAATCTGGGGCTTCACTGACCGGTGGACATTCTCATTCTGCACACAGAATAAAAATGTACTACGTCAATAACAAGAAGCTGTAGAATATGTTTAAAAAAACAATGCATCAAGTTGTAGGCGTGTTTTTTTAACTAAATCCAAAGTGATGAAATTCCAACATCCATTTATTTTACATTGTTGCATTTTTGTCATAATCCGCATTATATTCTGCACAGCTTGCTGTCCGGTGCCGTGGGAAAAAGTGAGTATAGGTCTGGTCTCAGATAAAGTGGTAATGGTTTATCCATCAGGCTTCAGCGTGGTGCATGGTTTATCATCACAGACCAGACACACACACACGGTTTGTTAGCATCATTATACTGGTGTTGAGAATGCAATGTATGAATTTGACAGAATTATATTATCTAGTTTTAAGTGCGTTTAACCCATTCAAATATGGGAAAGCATCCGTGTCATTTTATACTTTGGCCATTCAAAAAATTGCAGATATACAAGCTCATGTAGATCTGTTATTTTAGAAAAAAATAGTGCAAATCTTTGAATATATTCATTTTTTATATTTTGAGATGGTGGTCAGCAGCCAAATACATCCTTGACATGAAAGTTTGAGAACCACTGATCCTCACCCCCAGGTTTTCCAGCAGTAGCTGCATGATCTCGTCACAGAAAGGCAAGATGTTGGTCATCAGAGCTCTGCACAGGTCACACACCAGACCCACCGCAGCAAGACACACCTGGAACACCACAGCAGGTTAGAGGGAGGATCACAATCATTTTAACCACTTTTTCCATTTATATGTTGGCAATTCCAAAATAGCAGATCTACAAGCGAGCTTGTACATCTGCTATTTTTGAAAATATTTGAAAAATATATAAGTTTGAATAGTTTTGAATAATGTTGATTTTTTTTTAAACAAATCTTCTCTTCTGGGGGTCCCAGGGGCTCAAAACATTTTCAGATGGGAGTGGCCAAATATTTATCAATTTGGGGGGGGGGGGGTCCTTGGCACAAAAAAGTTTGAGAAACCCTGTTGGAAAATCGACCAACCAAATCTATGTGGTGGATTTCAAACTCATTTCAATACACCAACAAGCAGAGACTGAATTTAAGACGCTCAAAAACACTAATCTGTATTTAAGACCGTACAACTTTTGGAAATTACAATAAATTGGAAGACAAGGAAACATTTGCCGGCACACTGTCCTAGAGGTGTGCATGTGAACAAACGGCCATGCAGAGGAGACGTTTCTAATGTAGTGAGGTTGGATAGGATTAATTGTAATGACCAGTCGATTGACCCAAATTCCCTTTCAAGGTCAGATTAAGAGCCATGAACCAGTCAACCGACAGGTTAAGTAGTACAAACCTCATACTTTAAGTACATACACAGTATTTGTGGGGTCCCGCAAAACCAAAAAAAGACTACAGTAGACAGGCCATGCTATCTTAAGTCTCCTGGGTGAAAGAGACCCTGGTTCACTCTGTGACATCATAAAATCCACACTGTAGAACTCGCAACAGGCAGAGGAACTGACGTCAACTGACATAATATGAATGTGAGAGAGAGAAAAGGTGAAATTCTGAAGTTTCCCCACCTGATATTCAGCATAGTTCTTGAGTCCAATACCCAAGAAAGGCTTAAAGGCATCCATATATTTCTGGAAGTCACTGCCCAGCACTGAAAAATAATAAACGCACTAATTAGTTGACGTGTAACCTACCCGGTTCAGAGAGTTCCAAAAAAGTTTGTAGGTCTCAGATCCAATGGAAAGGTTTATACATCAGGCTTCAGCGTGGTGCATGGTTTATCATCATGGACCATACACAACTTTCACAGGGTTTGTGTTACTGGCGATCAAGTGAGCATTTTATGTCATCTTTATTTTTATGGGGTTACGACCATGTTTACATGAGAAACATTGATGCGCAAAACATCGCTATACTGTCACATGTAGGGCCGCTGTGATTCATTGATTACGTTGATCATGTAAATGCGTTTTTTTTTTTTAACCTATAAATGCATCGATGTGATTTAAAGCAGGAGAGGCCTGACCTGGCCCCTCTGAATTAGAAGGACTGTGTTACACCCCTGTACCGTTACATTGTGTGGCACCGCCCTTAGAAATAGAATCAAAGCGATCATCCAAAGTCTTAACATATATGTATCGATAATTTGTGTGCGAGTGTACCTTCCACCAGGGTGGATACGGCCATGAGAGCATCTTCCTGGACCCCTCCAGAGCCTGCAGTGCTCTGGAACATTCTCAGCAGGGAGGCCATCACCACATCCGAGATCTGCAGGGCATCCTGGTGCTGTACCTTACGAAGCACATTCTGCAAAGCACAAAGTCACAGCAGGCTCAAGTACCAGTCCAAAACCATTGATAGATTAGAGTGCAAGATTTTGGTTTTATAATGATATAAAATATATAAGTCAATAAACTACATACACAGTCCAAACCAACTAATTTAATCAACAAACAGATCAACTGAACAGTTCAAAACCAGTCAAAACAGCTGGCACATAACATTCAACTTCATCTTTAAATTGATTTGTTGAATACAGCAGATGGGACCGGTTTACCTTTCGATGCGGCAGGTAAAAATAATAACTCCACCAGGGGCCATATGTATCAATGGCGTGAATGCATAAAGATTATGAGGAACTATATACGCAAAGATTGCCAAGTATGAAAGGGATATAATAGTTTTTGTTCAGAGTTCAATAAAAATGTAATTGCAACATTAACATTTATCCTTTTTAAATTGGTGTCTTCGACTCACGGCACATTTCACAGACTTGGAAATGCATCGTTGCATTTTGTCATATTCTGCATTATATTCCGCAGCTTGCTGACTGGTGCCGTGGGAAAAAGTGAGTATAGGTCTCAGATAGTGGTATGGGTTATACATCAGGCTTCAGCGTGGTGCATGGTTTATCATCACAGACCAGACACTTGCACGGTTTGTTTGTATCATTATACTGGTGTTAAATTATCATACTGATGTTAAAGTGAGCATTTTAAGTAATCTTAATTTTGATGATGCTTAAAAACATGCACCATTCAAAAATGTACAATATTCAATAGCAGTCTGATTTGTCCACATACTCTGCAGGTGGTGTATGCAGACTTTTAGGCTGTGTGTTTTGACGACAGCGTTCCGAGTCCAATACTTGCATAGCAACATTCATCCATTTTAAATTGGAGTCTGCTACTCAAGGTCAAATAAGAATTAAATACTTAACCGGCAATTATATTTGCATGAAATAGAAATTTCTCTTTGGTTCAATGTACTTTACTTGTCAAAAAAACTCCCTGGACATTGGTGACTGCCCAGGAACCCAGAAAGGAACCCAGGATTCTGCACAAACTTTCATACATATGGCCCCAGGTATTGTCGTTTTTGTGTCATGGTTCTAGAACCAGCAGCTGGTTTACATCAGGTGAAAATCCAAGTTCACATAAAAGGCACAAACCAACAAACAAAGAATTGTGCATCTCAATTCATGGCCATTCAAATTTCAAGTTCAAGTCAACTGGATCCAATATAATAGTGTAATTTTGCACCTTGCAACATACATTAGAGAAGGGGGAGAGGACAGTGGTGTGTGTATTCTGACCTGTAGAGTAGCGCACAGTAACGACTGCAGATCGTTGAACTGGATTCTGTCTGAGGTGCTCTGAATGTGGGACTGAGAGAGAGAGAGACAGAAGGGGGACAGGATGTTATATTGTTAGACAGGAAATGGCATCACAGCACAGGAAATGCTACCACAACAGCAGCAGAGGGAGGATTTCTACGGAGGGAGAGGCGGTCAGCTTCAGACAGAGCTGCCACCATCATTCAGGTGTAAAATCTGATTCATTGCTTCATCCATTTCTCTATCCGTCCCTTTTTCCATTCATCCAATATTTCTGATTCCTCCCACCCTCCGTTAGCCATTCATTCAACCTCTCGCTAGGGCACGGCAATATGTCCACATTTCGATATTGTGTGGTGCGAGACCAAATATCCTCTGGGATTTTGCGAGTGTTGACTTTTTATGGTTTTAGTCAGTTGTGCCTAAAAGTTAAATAAAACTATATAAAAAAAATGTATAACATTCATCCTTTTGCATTCGACTCAAGGCACAGTTCACTGACTTGGACACACATCGTTGCATTTTTGTCATACTCTGCATTGTATTCTGGACAGCTCCCTGGCCGGTGCCATGGGAAAAAGTGAGTATAGGTCTCAGATAGTGGTATGGGTTATACATCAGGCTTCAGCGTGGTGCATGGTTTATCATCACAGACCAGACACTTAAACGGTGTGTTTTTATCATTTTACTGGTGTTAAAGTGAGCATTTTATGTTATACTTTAAAAAAACTCCAGTTTTTTGACTATTTTTTAAAATAGACTACAGTAGAAGCTCACAACATGCTGTGAGCTTGTAGATCTACCATTGCATCTATCACTGTAAGAATTTGAACAACTTAAATGAAAATGTTATTGTAACAATACGATAATCACCACAATAGCTGATGGATTTCTTCCATATTGGTAGCCCCACCTCTCGCCCCCCTTTCCATCCGTCCAGTCCTTTCCCTCCCAGCTTACCTCCATTTGTAGGACCTGCTGCAGTCTCTCCATGATGACCAGGGTGGTCTTCTGGACGGCAGGGTAACAGTCCTTGGCGCTGTTCTTGACAATCTCCATCAGAGCCTCATAGGCCGCTGAGCGCAGGTTGTTCTGGTGGCCGTCAGGCCTGGAACACACAAACATCAGTGTCAAGCCAAGCTAGTGTTAAAAGATAGCCAAGACCCTACCGGCGTCACTAGAGGTCAATGCATCACAGCTTCATCCATATAGTATATCAGATCATTTTCCCATTAATGGCTTTATTTTTAGATTTCGCTTTGTAATGTCCAGTTCTTAAATTACCTGAATCATTGCACATTTATTATCCCATGGCTGTTTGAATTTAATCAGTAAAATCAAGATTTTCCTCAGGTACTATTTTAATACAGGTACTTTCAAATCAATCTGTGCTTTAAATTGCAACAAAGAAAAGGAAGCAGATTTTCATGCATTATAATTTAACTTTGTATGTTTTGAAAAATGGTCGGCAGTATTATAAAGTACATCTTGAGTCATTGTCAACGGGCAAAACACGCCAGACCACCTCCAACATCCCATTAAACTTTCAGGAGCAAATCTGTGTATGCTTGACAACGAGAGCTCTCCCACTCCATTCTTTATATGGATTTAATAAGGGATAAAATAAATCCTACTGCGTGTATTGTATTGTGGATGTGTCACAAAGCCAATTGAAAACACCACCAAAAGGTGAAAACCACTAATTTGTTGACGTGTCATCTGCAACAGAAGCCAGGTTCAATAAGCACAAATAATTTGAAGGCCAACTTTGCTCGTGCTTTGCCGACTTGCCCATGCACTATTGCATTTTGTAATTGCATTCAGAGTGTACCGAATTTCATATTTTTATACCCAAAGTTTGCTGGCCAGTGCTGAGAAAGAAGTGTGTGTAGGTCTCAGATACAATGGTTAAGAGTTATACATCAGGCTTCAGCGTGGTGCATGGTTTATCATCACAGACCAGACACACTTACACGGTTTGTTAGCATTATTACAGCGTGATCATTTTATGTAGCCTTTTTTTGATGAGTGCCCATTTCAGACATACATATTTACATTTCATATTCAATCTATTATTTTTGGTGAATCGTTCTGGAAAAGAAATAGATATGAATTGAATACACTTTTTTGTTTGCTAACACTGTAGCCAAACACCGAGTGTCTCCTCTGTATTACCACTGTCTGGGTTTGTACTGAAATAAACAAGAACATTTATTATAGATAATGAATGTTGGGAGAGAAGGAGACAACAGGTCATTGAAATACAGCGAAAAGCTCCCGTTTCAGTATCTGCAGGCATCAGCGCTTTTAAATTTAAGACTTTGAGACCTTTTTAATACCACCTCGAGTGCAATCAATTTTGCGACAAAACTATTCATCACTAAATCCATACCAGTCATTGCAAGGTCAAAGTATGGATTGGTTGGAGGGGGTACATTTGCAGACACTGTATGACATGTTTACTAGGTAAATCACCACTTGTGTATTTATTTTTTTAAACAAGGTTTAAGGCCGTTTCATATTCATAAGAGAAGTGTTTGTTTATATCGTCAGATAATTTGAGAGACCAACCAGCCCATTGTATCAATTATATTGTATTAACATACTCAAAAATGTTTTACATAGAGCTTTAAGTAATCCATTCTTATTCTATGCATCATCATGAGTAACCGTGTCATGATTTCTAGAGAGAGATGTCGAGCTCTGTTGTACTGGGATGATGGCAGACATCTCCACGGCAAAAAGCTCAACGAGTGGTCCATCTCGATGGATAGATGGCACTCCATTGAAAAACAAGTTTTTTTTGGGGTATTTTGGGTGACATGCCCCTTTAAAAGCATGACGTTTTTAATGTTAACAGGAAATTGTTGAGAAAACTGCTAAGTGTTTTTTGCTGTATGGGAGTTTGTCTGACCCGTCTGTCTGACCTGTCTGTGGTCTCTAGCAGTTTCTGTACGATAATTTCGAAGGAGGAAGACAGGCAGTATGTGGCGGGCTCCTCCTGGTCTTCAGCTGCGTCCGTGGCCTCGTAGGCGGCCTCCGCCAGACTGGAGAACGCCTGGAGGAGGAAACAACCATTCATTCCATTTGTATTATGTATACGTTCCTGCCAAGACTTCTTACATTTCAGCGTGCATACTCCCATCGGTGCAATCACTTCTGTTCTCACCAGAACCATGTACAGGAAGGGACCAACTCTGCATTTCCCGTTTTAATTTCAAACCTTTTGTTTGTTTTGCTGTAAATCTTTAACACTTCTGTAATCTTGTTGCATTAACACATTGACCGCCGGGCCCGTAGTTCTACGGGCCGTTAAATCCAACGGTTAAGCGCCGATCCCGTAGCCTACGGGCTGTGGTGCTTTTTCCTTTTTTTCGATTTTTTTTTTTTTCAATTTTCCAGGGGGACCATTTTCAGTGTAACACCACCCGAAATCGACCGGAAGTGCGATCACGTTTTTTGTTTCCCGTCTGCCTCCATTATAAGTCGTACACAAAAAGCCCTGTAAAACCTGTACAGGACATGTAGTTTTTCATCCTCGCATTTCCCATGTTAACATAAACGATCAGAACTCAAACATGGCGGCTCCGTTTGACACACGGTCTCGACGAGTAGACACCAGGACATGTGCCCGTTGTTTACAAACAGTGGATCGGGCAATCTAAAGGATTTTAACGGGGCCTATGGCGACCTGAAAAAAACAAAAAACAACAATAAAACCTTGGCACTGGTGAGTACATTATGAGATTAGCCCTTGGCGGTGGATGTGTTAAAGAATGTGTTATGGTTGCGTAACCAACCGATTCAAATTCCTTGCATATGCAAACTCACTTCAAGTCAGTCAGGTCTTGTGATTGCTAGGTAATTTTCCAGTTTATGATTACGTCTTTGGTCTTCAGTGTGCTTCTATAGTTCGCCAGCATTCAATGTAACGCCAATAATGGATGTGTAATGTAAATGTAACCCATATCACTGTAGCTTCAAATATGACATGACTGTGGGTCTACAACTAAACACACTCAAGTAACATGGACCTGTGACCTGAGATTGAAAGACCTTCTTAGTTTTCCTGAGCTGTATTGAGGGATTTCCTTCTTCCATGTGCTCCTAACTTCAAAGACCTCAGAAGAATCAAGTCTATCTCATAGAACTTTAAAGATATTTTAATACACTGATTGTAACCTTCACACTCAAGACAAATCACACGTTTCAAGCATTGAAGCGTGGGTGTAAAAATCTAAAAAACTATGTGTGTAGGTCTCAGATACAATGGTTAATGGTTATACATCACTCTTTCAGCGTGGTGCATGGTTTATCATCATAGACCAGACACAACTCACCATCATTACTAGCTTTGCTTTTATTACTAAACTTACGAGGTACTGTGGTTTCTGTGACGCATGGAATGTTTGTCATCTCAGCAAAAAAGTAAAGCGTCCCGGCAGTTTTTAATTCAGATTACCTAACTTTAGCCCCTGTTGAACACGAAAGGCTTTCGGTAACATCGGTTGTCTCACACCACAACAGCAGCTGTAACTTGACAACTAAAAGCACAGCAAAGCAAGGGTGTTGTTGAATATTCAACCTAAACCTACGGTTCCGACGCCAGGTCAGAGGTGCTATGCAACAGTGGTGCTTTGCATCCAGGACCCCTCGTTTCCAATGAGATATTCTTCTCGTTATAGTAGTATTTCATGTCATCATATAGCCATCTTATAAGTAAGTCTATTTTATAATTACAGTGTACAAGAACCGTGTCTAGTAAGGATAATGATTAACCCATTAATACCTGGAACGCATCTGTGTCACTTTAGATTTCTTTGGGCTATTGAAAAATAGCAGATATACAAGCTCATAGCGCGGCACCGAGTGCCGCGCTACGAGCTTGTAGATCTGCTATTTTTGAAAAACCGTGAAAATATTTTTTTTATATTTTTTTCAGAAAAATTGTTAGGATTTAGATTTTTTTTTGACGCGGCCTCAGGTCTTAATGGGTTAAATGAGTTATCATGCAAGCTTCCGTGTACATTTTGTGTTGCTTACCCAGCAGACATTCGAGGCCACTCGGGGTTCGGCCCCGAGTCCCTCTATCAGACACTGCAGCAAGGGGGCCAGGTAGACCTCGTTGATGGCTGCCTCGGGCAGCAGCTCACAGATCCTGCCTACCGTCCAGGCTGTGGTGTCCCTCACCACCACACTGGGGTCTTTCATTAGCTCTATCAGGGTGGGCATCGCCTGGGGACAAGGAAGGACGAAAAGGACAGAGTTGAGTTAACCAAGTAGTTAGCCGTTATGGGACACTTAACTCATTGAGTGCCATTAACGTGTTTCACGTGTTTTAGCGCTATGGTGCAATGTGCCATTAACGTGTTTCACGTTTAAAAAAAAAAAAAAAAAAAAAAAAAGAAATCTTCCTGAACCCAAGATATCATTATCTGAAGATTTGCAGCTCCATCCACTCCTTGTTTAACTTATAACTGAAAAAGGCTGTATCTCGCTTCCTAAGCACTTTTTTTTTACTTTGAAATTTAATAAAATGTAATGGCCAGAAATAGATATTAATAATTATGGCACTCAATGAGTTAAGACGAGACTTGAAGCGTTTGTGTAAAAATCTTTAAAACTATGTGTGTAGGTCTCAGATACAATGGTTAAGTTATACATCACTCTTTCAGCGTGGTGCATGGTTTATCATCATAGACCAGGCACAACTCCCCATCACCAGCTTTGCTTTCATTACAAAACTTATGAGGAACTGAGCACCTTGTGGTTTAGAGGAGGGCCGTTACGTATGGAATGTTTGTTATCTCAGCAAAAAGGTAAAACAAAGACAGACAGATATACAGAATGACCCTCTAATGGACTGCTAGACTCCAGCACAGCCATGCTGTAAAAACAGTCTAAGTGTAATTTAGGGGAAGTGCAATTGTTATACTAGTGCAGGCCCCTACCCATGTCTTCGCATTTAATCGTAGCGCATGCCAATTATGGAGAACCGCTGAGCCACTGTTCTCCCTTGGGGTGTCAGCAATACGCACGCTAAAAGTGAAAGCGATTCATTCAGCGGTTCTCAAGATACGAGGAGGACAGAGACACTCGCACGAAGAGATTTGTGGAATTGATAGATTACCAGAGAAAGGGAGAACGGAGAGCAAGGGCGTTCGCGTGTTTACAGACAGATGCCATATATCTCATGCTGTGTGAACACAGTAGGGCATTCACCGAATAGTCGAATATTATATATATATTTTTTAGTGGCTTTTCTACAGCAGACTGTGAGCAGCTGTGAGCTCTGGTGTGACGTGAACTCGCATTCCTTGAGTCATCAATGCCATTGAAAATTTTTTTTTTTTATAATCAAATCGATTAATCGAATATTTGAATACTTATAGGTCGAATAATTCGAATAATAAAAATCACTATTCGTGAATGCCCTAGAACACAGCCATCAAAAGAAGTTTAAGTATGGAATCTTCTTAAATAAAACAATCTGAACTTTGATAAAGTGAATATCTGCAAAACCATTAAGTCAAATATCAACTGCATCAGATTCATCAAGTATCTGACATTTAGCACAGCCCAGCTCTACATGCATGTGCCCATCATACTGCATCACTACCTGGTCACAACCGTAGCAAATCAACTATACCCATCATATCACTAACCAGAAAATAAAAATGATTCAGCTTCATACGATATTCCAACTCAACGTATTTTTAAATGCCTACTTGCTCTTTCCCTGCAAATGAATGTGTTACAAGACACCAGCAATACATAAGAGGCCTCAATAAATTAGAACAATCGCATTGCAATATGCAAAACCTAATTTGGACAATCAGTTCTGTTAAACCATCTACAATCTGAATTGAAAACGCAACACGATTTTAATAAAGGCGTTAAATCATGGGTAAAAGAGTAAACATTGTTCTCATACCTAATATGTATTTAATATTTTGATTTACATTTGTGCATGCATTTCTTCCATCTTACAGCAGCCTCCAGCACATCTGGTCTTTGTGCATAAATGTATGTTGCAAATATAATGCCACTGTGAGTAGGGCTGTGACTGTATAGAATTTCTATGCCGGTGTTTGACCTTCATCTCAACGTTATTGCTCACACAATGCCTCGCCCAAATTAGCCTGCTGCACCACGACGTCCGACTCAAATCCAAAATGGGCCGAATTATGAGACTTAACATTTGGCTAAGTAAATAGGTCAGCTAGCTTTACCACATAAAGTAGCACTTGCACTCCGACTCCAACCGTTTATGCTTCCGTCTTTTGTGTGTATATATATTCAATTGAATGTTATCAGCTGATATCAAGTACTCAAGCCAAGAAATGATTTATAAATCGGACGCCAAGAATCGGACACAAACAAAATAAATTATTATCATAGCTCCTCCCCCTTGGGAAGCTGAAGAATATAACTTAACTCAGTGTTTATCAACCTTTTTTGTGCCAAGGCACACCTGGCATAGCCAAAAAATCCCAGGGCACACCTAGATATACGGTATATATATATATATATATATATATATATATATATATGTTACAGTATGATTGGAGAACCAGTACGATTGAAGAAAGCGCGCTCGTTTTTACCACCCACCCAGCACTAGAGGGAGCCACAAGCCAGGCTTGTGCACAAACATATATGGCCACACACACACACACACACACGCACGCGCTCATGCTTTTTTTGGTTTATTGAAAGCAGGACTGTTTAGATACTTTTATTGTGTTCTGGCTTTTGTTTTACTTTCTCCCTGACACACACACACACACACACACACACACACACACACACACACACAGTGATCCATGAAAAGAACTATTCTGTCCCTATCGGTTTACAAATCAAACGGCGCTGAGTCGACTAGTGGAGCGTCGGCCGGTCACCGCGGGCACTCGCGCCTGGAGGCGCGAGGGCGCGCTTCCTCGGCCTCAAGCTCCACTAAGTCGGCGCGCCGTGCGTGTGAACGCGTGTTCAGCGTTCCCCTCATAGATATTATGGTTCCCCTAGCGTAGCTTCCTGGTTGCTATGTGGGGGGGAACAACAAAAGACAGGTCTCCGTCGGCGCATCAAAGCCCCGCCTCTCCGCGCTCTCCTTCTCCTCCTCCGAGGAGGAGAAGGAGAGAAGGAGAGGACGGGACGGGTTATTACGCGAGGAGGAGGAGGAGGCTCCTCTTCCTCGCGAGCCTCGCGTAATAACCCCCCGCCTCGCAGCGCCGTCCTCCTCCTCCTCCTCGCGAGCCTCGCTAATAAACCCTGTCTCGAAAAGCCCCGCCTCGCCCCGAAGGAGCCCCGTGCCTAAAAACGAGCGCTCTGTCTTCAATCGTACTGGTTCTCCAAACGTACTGTGACATATATATATACGGTATATCTATATACACACACTAGGGGTGTGCCGATACACTAATTTCACGAAACGACACGATATTGGGCACACAACTTCGATACGATACGCACTTTTTTATCATGAAAATATATGGGGGAGAAAAAAAGCAAATGCAAACAAATATTTCTGTTTTTGCATTATTCAGACATGCAAACTTAGCTTTTCAGCTTCCACTAGCCGTTTTGAATCCAAATAGGGCAATAGTGTGACACCTGACCCGAAAAAAAAAACAGCATGTTGTCACCCTTTTCACCTCGGGGCTGTTTGCATGCCTGATTATTATTATCGTTATAAAAATAAGTTTTTTTTTTTCTCTTTATTTTTTTTTTCAAAAAAAAATTTTCAAACCTTCTTCAAACGGCGCGGCACACCTCAGCAGTAGCCCCGGCCCAAAATTGGGACGTTTGCCAGGGTTGATAAACACTGATTAACTGATTAGTGTGTTCATGGTATTGGTATGCTTACATTTCATATCAAACATTTCTGCAATTCTGCAACCTTCACTAGCAAAAAAATAAAAATAAAGACATTGTGAGAATGAGCTCAACTCTGCAGTACGTGTCACATAACCACAGTAATTGCCCCGGCGCCAACTGTGATGCCATATCAAATAAAATAAAAATGTATAAGCCAGCAGTAGCTTAAATCTAAGTTCTTAGTGAATCAGATCACCTGTATGACGAGGGGTTTCAGCTGGTTGAGTTCAGGTCCTTCCAGGATGGAACCAAAGGCCATGACCGAGGCATCACGGTAACGCCAGTCAGGGTGCTTGATGTGCTCTTTGATGAAGGGCAGGACGTGGGGAACCACATCGTCCTCACAGCAGGTGGCCAGCAGCATCAGACACACACCAGCCGCTTTGCACGGGTTCCAATCATCGTCGTCGTCATTCTCATCCTGGGAGGGTGGGGGGGGGGGAGAGTTGTTTTTAAGTGCTCTTGACCGTTATAGCGGTCATTACAGGTCATTCACTTTGGGACATTCTTTGGATGTGTATGGGATCACTGTACCATGTCAGTAAAGTACACTTTGAATTTGAATGAAACAGGAGAAAAAGGACATGTGATAAGAGTGAAAGAGAGGGATGGGGTATATGTACAGCAGGTTGAGACAGTAAGAGAAGAGTAGGGTGGGACAAGGCAGAAATACTGCTGGGGAATGGCTGGACTAGTTGCCAGCCATTCGTCATCTATGATGTCAAATAATTTAGAACCTTAATGAAAACCAAATGTACTGTAACCATTTTATCATGTGGTTCTCGGGATGCATATGGGAACGGCAACACTCCACAATGTGGATCTCTGACTATATGTGGCCAGTCGTTAGTCATCTATGATGTATGACTCCAAATTTCTATTTCATAGAACTTCAAAGATATTTGAATACACTGATGGTAACCTGCACACTTAAGACAAATCACACAAGCATTAAAGCGTGTGTAAAAATCTCAAACTGTGTGTGTAGGTCTCAGATACAATGGTTAAGTTATCCATCACACTTTCAGCGTGGTGCATGGTTTATCATCATAGACCAGACAACTCACCATCACTAGCTTTGCTTTTATTACAAAAGCTTGCGAATCTGAGATGGAGAGACAGGATGAGTGAGAACTAACAAGCGTTTGAAGGAACAGGTTGAAAAAAATAGATGTTAACCTGTCTGTTCCTGCAGAATATTGGGCAAAGACAGAATACTGGACAAACAAACAGGGAAAGAGAGAGACAAAACATTAACAGACATATGGTTCCTACCTGTTTGGTGAGTGTCTGTGTGAGGATGGGGACCAGGTACTGCAAGGCTCCTTTGGCATAGAATTTACTGGTATGCTCCGGGGGACGGCCCTGCTCCGAAGCCTACCATTGGATAAGGAAGGACACGAACAGACCAAAGTTAAAATGACAGGGGTGGTTTTAACCAGTAGTGCTGTAAACACTGCTGGAGAGATACAGTGAGCTTTTGAGTGAGCAAGCTGACCAAGTCAGGCGCTGTTAATAGGTCAGTGCTTCCCAACGCTGGTCCTCAGAAGCCCCTTACTGCTGGTTCTCCCATTTAGAAATCCATCAGTACTAGGGGTCCCAGAGAAGCGAGGTTGGGAACCACTCATCTAGGTCAGTTCAATTCAAATACTTTAGTCGACAGGACAGGAAGGAACCAAGTAACTTAAACTAAAGCACAAGTAAATGGACACAATAATTTTGTGTTACCCACTTCAGAGAAGCTCCAAATACATTTTCTGCTTTCAATAGCCTAAAAAGTAAATACACAAGCCACTTACAAGACAATCATAACAAACCTTTCAAACAAGCATGAAAGTGTACGCAAGTCCCTAGATACATTGTAGGGAGTTCAGACATCACACATAAGGCGTGGTAATAATAATATTTATTTGTATTGCACTTTAAAACATATAATCAATCATAGAAGGTTAAAAGCAGAGTTTAAAAATGTCAAGCAAAAGAGGATAATTGCCGACAGCGGTTACACAACAATTTAACACGACAAGGCCTTCCGAAATAAAAAGGACTGTGGTGCACGATTTGGTGCATGATTTATCATCATGTCAACAAGATATTAAGAGATAGTGAGTGATAGTAACGGATGGATGTCTAAAATTCAGAAGAAAGGCCATTTGTGGGGTCCAGCAAAACCAAAAAGACTACATTAGACAGGCCCTGCTGTCTACGTCTCCTGGGTGAAGTGGACCCCGTTTCACTCTGTGACATCATAAAATCCACACTGTAGAACTCGCAACAGGCAGAGGAACTGACGTCAGGCAAACAGTATGAGAAAAAGAGCTTGAGAGATATCTTTACAAAAAAAACAAAAGCACAACTCACACACACCTCAGAGGCTTCGATAGCTAGGTCCATCTCCTCGTCACAGACGTTGGACCAGAACTCAATGCCCTGTAAGGCCACCTCGTCTATGTCACTCTTCATGGCTTCTATGGTGATCTGGGGGAGGAGGAGAGAAGACTGTTAAGTACAGAGGGACGTAGAGGAAGACATGTTTTCTTTATATTGGTAGCCAAGCTGTAAATGTCATTTCATGTCAGTCTTGTTTTTATTTATTTCTCTATATATATATATATATATATATATATATATATATATATATATATATATATATATATATATATATATATATATATATATAAAATCATTTAGAACATAAATGCAAACAAAATGTACTGTATAACTGAAAATGTAATCATGTGGATCTCGGGATGCATATGGGAACAGCATCACTCCAATGTGGATCTCTGACTTTGTGGCCAGCCGTTAGTCATCTATGATGTATGACTCCAAACTACTTCATAGAACTTTACAGATATTTTAATACACTGGTCACACCAGCATTGAAGCGTTTGTGTAAACATCTCAAAAACTATGTGTGTAGGTCTCAGATACAATGGTTAAGTTATACATCACACATTCAGCGTGGTGCATGGTTTATCATCATAGACCAGACAACTCCCCATCACTAGCTTTGCTTTTATTACAAAACGTATGAGGAACTGAGCACCTTGTGGTTTAGAGTAGGGCTGTGACGTATGGAATGTTAGTTATCTCAGCAAAAAAGTAAAACCTCCAGGCAGTTTTTATTCATATTACCTAGCTTTAGCCCCTGTTGAACAATTTGACTCCAAATGTGGCCAAGGATTCAGCCATATCGGAGCCCCATTTACTTCCATTATAAAGTTATAATTGAATATTTCAAAAAGTATAAATGACGTGAAAAAAAGTACAATCTCAGTTGGCTGATCGGTCGAGCGGTTTACTTGGCTCCGGACAAACGGATACAGAGACTGACCCTCTTATTGACTGCTAGACTCCTGCACAGTCATGCTGTAAACAACAGTCCTGCTACTTTAGGGGAAGTGAAATCAACAATAACGACAACAATAATAAATGTATCCGTTACGACAGCATGACACTCCCAAAGACCAGAAGAAACCACAATATTTGTGTCTCACCGCAAAGAGAGCAGGGCCCATGTAGGTCTCCATGTACTGGTAATACAGAGACATGATCTTCACCAAGTTCTGTAAGGCCGCCACTCGCACCTATACGACAAACAGGACAGTTAACATAGAAGAAACATAACTGAATGTGTGAACGACTTGACGGATGAGGTCCAACTCCAAGTGTAATGAAAACACCCTTAGACCAAACACAAAATGGAACCAGTTTAAAGATCTTCTACTGATGCATCTAAATAATATTCTTTCCTCTATTGTGTTTGGTTTCTCCATTTACAGACAGTTGCTTGTTTGGTACTCACTCTGGTGTCAGGACACTGTGTTGCTTCACACACCACCTGCATGATGAAGTGTCTTTCTGTCTGTAACACAAAAACACATAAGAAAACTGTATTAAAAGTAGTGGTTTGTCCAATGACCAAACTCAATACTGTGACCTCTACGTTCTAACCCTCCTTTTCCGGACGGTAAAGGACAAATGGTAGCAGGAAGATGGAGACAACCCTAGCTCCTTACCTCCTTGTCAAAGTTGGCTTTGGTGAACTCCAATGAGTTGAGCAGGGCGTTGGTTGCTGCCAGTTTGACATTGTTGCTGGGTTCTTCCTTCCTCATTCCCTGGATGATGGCTGTCAGGATCTGGTTGGCATTGTCCTGCAGCTGTTCTGGGTCCTGAACAAATAGCAGCATGTTAGACGCGTGTGTGTGTGTGTGTGTGTGTGGTGAGGGGATTCATGGTTTCATTTATTTTCATGTAGAGAGTAGCAACATGCAACATCTAAATCAACAGGAAATGTCCTGTCTCGCAGAAAAGGCGTTCTCCAAATCAACTATTTTGGCCCAACCAATATGGGATGTTGGGAAAATCTTTTATTGTCTGCCAGTATATAACCGTCCAACCGGTGTATATTTGTGTGGGGCTGTACTCACTATGTCCTGAAAAGAAAATTTTATCATGTGGATCTCAGGATGCATTACTCCAAACTTCTATTTCATAGAACTTTAAAGATATTTTAATACACTGATGGTAACCTGTACTTAACACAAATCACACATGCATTGAAGCGTTCACAAAAACTGTGTAGGTCTCAGATACAATGGTTAAGTTATACATCACACGTCAGCGTGGTGCATGATTTATCATCATAGACCAGACACAACTCACCATCACTAGCTTTGTTTTTATATTCAGATTACCTAGCTTTAGCCCCTGATGAACGATTCATCGTTTCATTTATTCTCATGTAGAGAGTAGCAACACAACAACATCTAAATCAACAGGAAATGTCCTGTCTCGCCGGAAAAGGCGTGCCCCAAATCGACCAATATGGGATGTTGGGAAAATCTTATATTGTCTGCCAGTACAACCGGTGTATATTTGTGTGGGGCTGTACTCACTATGTCCTGGCAAATGTAGCCGATGGTCTCCAATGTAGACTCCTTCATGTGTTCCGTGCTGGAGGGGTCGGTTACATTGGCCACCAGCTGGGGGATGAGCTCGGGCCACTGGCTGACTGTGATCTCAGCGCAGGCGATCGCTGCCACACACTGAGACGCAGAGCTGGGCCTGTATGTCTCTGTACCTAGTGTCTGAAGAACCTGTGGTGACAAGAGATGGAGAAAGCGATCAGATACACCCGTCACCTGGGAACTTTTATTTTTCATTTTAAAACTGGAACAGGAAGGTAGAAAATGGACACCATGACCTCCACACAAGCATTGAAGCGTTTGGTGTACAAATTTCAAAAGCTGTGTGTGTGTAGGTCTCAGATACAATGGTTAAGTTATACATCACACTTTCAGCGTGGTGCATGGTTTATCATCATAGACCAGACACAACTCACCATCATTACTAGCTTCGCTTTCATTACAAAACGTATGAGGTACTATGCCACCGCACAGATTAACTCAATCAGAAATCGTAAACACATCATGCTTCCTTACAAAGTTCTTGATCTCGCGGCGCGCGTTGGCATCGATGGCCAGCCATCTCTGCTGGTACCCAGTCTTGACGTCGTTGTCTTTGGAGGTCAGGGAGTTCTTCACCTGCAGGCCGGCTGCCACACGAGCCACCTGGGTGTTCCCTGGGTTGGCTAGGACCTTGGACAGCTCCACCAGAAAGGTCGGCTGGATGGGGAGGTGAAGGGCAACATTATTAGAGAGAAAAGAGGATAAGAGTGCCTTTCTCTCAGAGGGTAGAGGGCAAAGGGAGAAGGTGGAAGAGACAGAAATGTATGGAAAGCAGTAAAGAGGAAGAGCAGAAAGCATGGGGTGATAGCATGAGACCGTCAGAGGCAGAGTGGGGGGGCACCGATATGAGAGTCAAGGAGAAGACGTGAAAGGAGTTCAAATATGCAAATATAAGATGGACTCTGCATGAACACTGCAGAGACCAGTGAGCTGTATTCACACAAGCTCGTCATTACATACTGTATAATATATATTGTATATAGACAAACATTACACACATCTTCATCCCCCACGGCAATAGACTGCTTCACAGAGGGCTCCTACAAGCTAAAGCCATAAATATCTCCTCTAGCACCACTGCTACATAAGATTTTTGTTATGCTCTGCTGCTCTGTGTTGTTTCCTACTATGGTGAAAGTAAGGGTGAGGGCACTGAGGCCCAATGACATGCAGAGGTCAGTGACTCAGTGTCTACAACAACAAATATGTCTTATTAGACGATTATTAGACTGCATGTCAAAGTAGCTACTGACCCTCTGAGGTTTGTCCCCAATGCACACTAGCTGATAGCTGCTTTTCAGAGCGTTAACCTCTTATCCCCCATATGCTTCCTTGACCGGGGTCTCCCAGGGGTCTGTACTTGGCTAGGGATGGGACTATAATCGTTATAAAAGAAAAACGCAATCGTATCGCGGAGATTTCAAGTTATCGTGAAATTGTCCTCCGTCATACACTATAGGATATATTCGCTTTTTGTTGAGCTGCAAATTCAGTACCATTTAAACCCTCTATACTTGATAAAACAGACCTGTAAAGATCACATTTGGTACGCTCATATTTCACTACACAAATTGATTCGCCAAAAGTAGCAGATCTACAAGCTCGCAACGCGCTGTGAGCTTATAAATCGGCTATTTTGGGCGAATGTTCCCCTCAGAATAGGGATGCTGGGGGTTCAAGTGGTTACTTTTTCCCCTGTGCACCAAATCTCTTTTCTCTCGAAAATAACCAATCAACAAGCTCACAAGACATTGTGTGTTCAAATGTGTTGCGATGCATTATGAGCTTTAAGATTATTCTTTACCAAATGTTCACCCATTATGACTCAGAATAGGAATACCACCGCGTCATGTGCTTATGCTGGAAATCATCTTAGGTCACAATATTATTGCTGACTGCAGAATAGAAACTACTGTATAATATTTAAGCATGAATAGCCAATCATAGCCAAGCTTACATACATGTTCATGTTTTATATTTTTCCCCATCTAAGCTTTGCTATAAACAAAACGATATGTTGTGCTTACTCCCAGCCTATGCTAATGTCGAATATCACAACTCGGCCTAGATGACTATGCAAATACAGTAGCTCTTTTTTGTGCTTTACTTCCTCTTCCCTCATGTGCAACCTGGTTGCGTTTATTTCAGGCATCCAACCAACATATTTTTAAGATTCTTTTTCAGGTTATGCGCAAACTAATACAAACACAATCCTTTATGTTTCCCCAGTATGTTACTTCTGAATGAGTGTCACATTTCTTTCTCCAGACTGCAGCAGCAGCATGCTCTTCCTTTAAAAAGACATGCATCCCTCTTAGGCCACCCACCCTCTTGGCTGTGTTACCAACCAGGCCTCTAAAAGCCACAGAAAACGCTGCGTTGGTTTATCTTACAACTCGGCCTCCCCTCCATCTCCTGTCTAATGCTTCAGACCGTTGCTGACTGGAGCATTGTCGTGCACTTTCCAAGTGAAGTCACCCATAAGGAAGACTTCCATCCCTGGGCACGGATCTGGCATTTTGGTCTGGAGCCACAGTGGATCATTACCCCAAAACTGACATGTCATTTTTGGCATTGTACTAGAAAGCCATATTATTAAACCACTTAAGCCCCGTTTTATGCTTCGTTGTAGATCTGCTATCTTTGGACAAACGTAACGTATTTTCACCTTTTATGACATGCATAAAATAGGGACACTAGGTTGACAGACAGTGGTTAACACTAGATATATTACCTCTGCATGGTGGTGGGGTCACCTGCTGGAGTGCCTAAAAGAGCAGATAGACTCAACTGCCACAGCAATTATTTACCAGTATGTCCAGTGACCATGTCCCACATTGATTACATCTAATCTACAAATGCATATTTTGATCTGTGTCCACATTTCAGTTTTTTTTTTTACTCTTTGATTGATCAATTTTCTTCTCAATGTCTACTATTGAGTTGTGTCAACCAATTTGTCCATATGACGCATCTATAACCATGTCAATTGTCAGAGGTTACTGTATCACGTATATTAACAGCTGGCCTAATTCTCCAGTAGGCCAAAACACACCTTCCCTACCTGTGGAGATCTGTCTATCCAAATGTCACAGTACATTATATCTAAATAGAAATTGTATATGGGGCAACTATAATAATGATACAGATATTCCTAGAGGACAGTAGATTTATTCGAACATAAGAGGTAAATCGCGTGTTGCGGGCATCCCACAAGCTCCAGCCCTTCCCTGGTGGGATTGGGGTGTATCTGCCATGGAATGCTAACGCTAGCAAGCTTGGTCTGTCTCCCTTCATTCACTGCTCAAACTGATGTCTGACTCTGTGTGTGTGCTGTGTATGTGCGTGTGTGTGTGTGTGTGTGTGTGTGTGTGGCTACTAGTCAGCCATCGTGTGTAGATGGGGTGTGTGTGGCGAGTAAGGAAGGGAGGGAGGGCCCAGCCCAGGGAAAAGCCGGGCGGGTCACACTCACCGCTAGCTATAGCGTCCTCAATCTGGCCACCATACTTGTGGCGCTAACCTACTTTCACATCAGCAGTAAAGACGAAAAAAACACACACAAAAACCCCCAGTACTGACCAGGTTCTCAATCGCTGCCTGCTCCAGAAACTTCTGTGCCGCTTCCAATTCATTTCGATCTGAGAGGGAGGGAGGGAGAGATGGTTACTCAATGTAATGCTGGCTAATTTAGCTAGCTGAAAAATGCTAGCTAAGCATGCTTGACTGTAGAACCGAAACTGAAAAGTGCACACTAGCCGGCCCTTCAGATGTGGGACATGATGGGACAGTGTTCAGTGTGTTAGTGGTGAATTCCATTCAGTTTGGGGTTTGGATCCATTGACACTGAACATGACGTTACACGCCAGGGATGAAGGATGCGGTGGTTCTGGTGCCAACAACATGCTTTCCAATCCAGACCTAAAAGCTCGTCAGTCAGCTAGCTGGCCAACTTTTCCACCCAGGTCTCAAACTTAAACATTAACCCGATTAAAGTCTACAATGATCAATCAACACTTACACTGGTTCAAATATCAACGACACCGCCGTTTAACCGGCTGGCTGTGGGTCGCATATATCTCGGATGATCACTTTAGGTTGCTTAAAGTTGGAAAAGGCCGACTCATTTTTTTTTGCACATGAACAGCCCAGCCTCACAGCAAAGCAAGGCTGCTAACCAGCTAAATATACTAGTGGAACGCCCGGGATTCGAACCCGGGTCTCTCTCTCGTGGAAAGCCCATTATCTTAATCCTAGACTAAAAGGTTATTCCCTGTACACCGGGGGAAGATATTAAGTTTTAGGTCATGATCAGGCAGAGGCTCAGAGCCACTAACTGCTACACCAGCTAACACACACCACCAGCAGCATGGGCAGCAGGGTGGGTCGCTGCTACCGATGCAATGCAGCTGTCACAATCACGCTTAGTCACGTCAAGAAGCCGCTACGACCCCCCGGTTCATTATGACATTATTATATAGACGAGATGTGAATGACAGCCGGGCAGGTTTCCTGTACTGTTAAACTCTTGGGTCGGACCGGCAGCCACCCGCCTTCCGCCAACATAACGCATGTTTAACGACAGTTAGCGTGTTAGCATGAACGGAGCCGCATCCTGCAAGCGAGCAGGCCGTGTATGTGTATGTGTGTGTATGTGGCTAACTTAGCAAAAAAGCTAGCAGCAACATTTAGTTGCGCGCCCGGCGTCGCGCGAGCGAAAAAAAATTGCCGATCTACAAGCCCACAGCGCGTGGCGAAAGCCACGCGCTGTGGGCTTGTAGATCGGCTATTTTTCCGCTTGCGCGACACCGGACAACAGATAAAGTATAAATCCCGGCTATAATAGCATCAATATGCTAACAACTTAGCACTGCTTCAACACCGGTTCCCCCCAACTTTCACCGCTTCTCCAGCCACACAGTTGAACGCGGCCACATTGTAGCCGGGTTCCTGTCGACTAAAAAAAGACACATAAACAGTGGTGTGTGTGTTGGGTTAATGTCGGGGTGTCGTTGTCACCTGGAGAGACGGTTTTCTCGAGGATAGTGATGAGCTCCATCCTGTTCTCCCCGGTCGGTCGGCGGCCGCTCTGCTGCTGCTGCTTCTTCTTGCTTTGCTGCTGCTTCTCCCGGGGCGGGTGGGTGAAGTCAAGTCAACTTGGTCGCTATGCTAACGAGGCTAACGGGGGTGGGCTAAACCAACCGCTAACACTAGTTTCGATTGCCGCGCAACAACTCAAACCGGATTAGATTTCCTCTTCAGCCCCGATGCTGCTTGCTAACTAACTAACTAACGTAACTAAACGGGGGAAACGTGGATGAGAAGTCGGCGGAAAAAAAACACACCCGGCGAGCAGAACGGCACTCACTCCCCCCCCCCGGCACGATCCGACTCAGTTGACGGGTTTTTTTTGTGTCTCTACTGTCTGTGAATGTGGGATAAATGTGAGGCAAGCCTGGACCTTATGTGTTTTCTAAGCAGCGGGGCTGCCTGTTCGCATCCTGTGTGTGTGTGTCGCTCGGTAGGGAGGGAAACTAAAGGGCCGCACTTGTCTCCCCGGCGGAAGGATATGATGGCTCTCCTCCTCCTCTCTTCTCTTCTGCGGTCGTTGGTTCACTAGAGAGACACTAGAGGCACCCTGCAAAAAAGGACGGAAGTCCCGCTTTAAGTTGAGGCATGTCTTTACCCCTTATGCCCCACTTATGGTGCCAACATTTCTCTTCACACCCCCCTTAAACATTTGTAACATTTTTTTATACTGGGATCAAGACTATCATAGATGATTTTTTTTTTTACATCGATTTTGATATTTGCTTGTTTATGATATCGATTATGCAAATATCAAAATCGATCAAATATATCTATGATACCTATGAAAAACATTTTCAGAATAGTTTTATCCTAGCATGTTTCATCTTCAAAAATAAAAAAAAGTTTAGGCATGGGTTTTTCATTTGTTTCTAAATGAAGTTTAGGCATGGCTTTAACCACGTATGCCCTAGCTGGCGTACCAAAATTCCTCTTTTTTCTTTCCTAAAATATTCGAAATTCTTAAAAGTTTTTCTTCACATTTTTTAAAATTTCTTTTTCTAAAAATCTTCAAACCTTTTTTTGAAAATAGCACATTTACACACTCACAGCTTGTGAGCTTGTAGATCTGCTATTTTCAAATAGACAAAGTACAAAATAGGTTAATTGATTAGTTTATGCATGGGGTTAATAATCCATTAATTATAATCCAGTTTATATACTGTACTGTTAAGTTTAGGCATGAGTTTGGTGCGTTTGGTGCAGTTTATTTTAGGTTTGGATTTGGGGAGGGCGGAACTTCCGTCCTCTCTGGGGTGGCCATGGTCACATGACCATTCTTTGCTGTTCCCGCGCGACTGCGTTGGTTTGGTTGCTCTTGCGCGCGCACGTGCGTCAGCTGAGGTCAAGCTAGTTTTCTTTCTTTCTTTCTTTCTTTCTATCTTTCTTTCTTTCTTTCTTTTATTGCTGCTGCTGCTATCTGCTACTAATGATTGTAATATGTTTATCATCACATTTCATAAACAGCCCCTGTGTTTTGAAATATTCTTTTAACTTTTCTCTCTCTCTCTCTCTTTCTTTAGGTTTTAAAAAGATACATTTTAAGTTCAAAACCTAATACTCAGGGTAGATGGCACATGATAATTACTTTTGATAAAACACTTTTATTAATGCTGCTACTAATAATTATAATGTTTTTCAGCACATTTCATAAACAGTCCCATGTGTTTTACAATATTAAGAATACACATTATAAAACAAAATAACAATAATGAATATTTTTCGTAATCTGATTTTCAGATTAGATGCTGTTTTGCTGTTATCTTTGGGTTGCTTATCTTATCTCAGTTTAGCTGGGGAAGATTTATGTGTGGTTGTTGAACCAGGTGATTAAGAAAATATGGTCCACAATTTTGACAGTTGTTTCTTCATAGGGACATGACCTGAAAAATGGGTTATCATCAATCATAAGGAATTCTCAAATGGTCACATGCAGGCTGAGAGAGCACCTCACGTAGACAAACTTTATAGACCTTTTAAATTGACAACATAAACATTCAAACGTTTATTTCCTGTTGCAGTGTTTGAATATCAGTAGCTGACAGGAATTAGAATTGGGTCCAAGCGTACTCTCCGTCCACTGAACTCTGATACTGAACAAACACTCCACAGAAATGATCACTGCCACAATAAAAAGTCATTCATGCCCTCATCTCCTCCCGCCTAGATTACTGCAACTCACTGTATGCAGGAGTTTCAAACACCTCCCTCTCTAGACTGCAGCTCGTCCAGAACGCGGCTGCAAGGCTCTTGACTGGCACCAGAAGGTGCATCACATCACTCACATTTTGGCGTCCCTTCACTGGCTTCCAGTCAAATATAGAGTTGATTTTAAAATTGTATTTTTCGCCTATAAAGCCCACCATGGGTTGGCACCGCCCTATATATGCATGATGCTTCCTCCCCCCGATAACATTAGGCCACTAAGATCAGCGGATCAAGGGCTCCTCAAGGTTCCACACACCCTTTTTGGCTGCTGCCCCAAAACTATGGAACAACCTACCGCCATCTATCAGGGCTGCACCCTCGTTGGACATTTTTAAAAACAGATTAAAAACGCACCTGTTCTCCCAGGCCTTTTAAGCTGTACCCCCTTCCATGGAGAAATTGTTGGACACCTGTTTACGTGCTCCCACATTTTCCTTAATGTTTCCTTAGCTACTTGCCTTTTTGCTATGTTTTTTTGTATTATTGCTTTTTTGTATATATTGTTGATCTTTTTGTTTTGTTTTTTGTATTTTTGCTTGCAGTTGTATGTGTATGTATTTGATGCTTTTTTGTGTGGTTTTTAACCCTGATGTACAGCACTTTGGTCAGCCTCTGGTTGTTTTTAAATGTGCTTTATAAATAAAATTGACTTGACTTGACTTGACTTGACAATACAGAGCCCCAGCCTCTCCAAAAAAAAAAGTATAAATCACTTGCACTACCATCCACAATAAAGGAAAATTACCCACAAGTCTCCTCTGTTATAAACGTTGATTTTGTGTTGTAGTGTTTGTGAATATCAATAGCTGACAGGAAATAAACTTGGACCCAAAGCTGTAGTAACACAATTTCACTCAAGCTAAAGCTAATGTAGGTTAATTGAATAATTGGGATGTCAATGAATCGACATGAAACATTCTATGAAGATTGTTTATAATCTACTAAATTGATATTTTTTCTGATTAACCACTTAGCCCTGTATTATACTTTGTTGTACAATGGTGCCTGGCAAAAATAGTGAAAATAGCAGATGAGCTTGTAAATCAGCTATTTTTGCAACTTTTTAAAGAATCGTTCATTCATCGTAATCAAGTGAAAAGTTTTAAATAATCACATAGGCTATTGATTTGAAGTCATATTCAGGGTTCATCGCCATGCCGGCTTGTGGTGTACATTTTTTTCAAAATATATTTTTTGCCATGGACATACAAATATTACCAGAAACAGAGCAGACCTAAATGTATACTACTAGTGCTGTGGTCCTCAAAGTGGGTTGAGGGACCTTGAAGGTGGTCCAAATGGACTATTACAGGTCTGTAACTGAGAGTGTACATTTGTATACACACTCAGAGTTATGGGGGTCTTTGAAAATAAAAAGACCCCCATAAAAAGAAAAAAGAAAAAGAAATAGAAAATAAATAAAAAGAACCACTGTACTGGACTCCTAAAGTGTCATAACAAATCAGTGTCATACATATTCTGAGGAAAACCTGGAGACTGACATTCAGTAATTGGGCCTTATGATCAAAATAAGAATATTATAATGTAAAAACACAATCTAAAATCTCAAAACATATTTGTCTGTGTAATATGGACATATTGATGACCCCTGGTCATATTGCGGGCCCCGCCCTAACATACAGTGAAATGTGGCCTCTGCATTTAATCCGCTATGCAGCACACAGGGAGCAGTTTGGGGTTAAGTGTCTGTCTTGCTCAGGGACACACCTGAACCAGGGCGCAAACCTGGGACCTTCTGTTTCTCAGGCGGCCTCTCAGCATTCAGCTATGGCTGCCTATAGAGATCTTTGTGGAATTTCATACCATTTCCCCCATTTTCATCTAGCGCAGCTAAAAGATAATGTATTGTCTCAGAAATGTATTGTTTCAGAAATCAAACTCACACCAACATATTGCTCTATTCTGCATTGATGACAATCTATGAGTTGAAGCTCAGTCTACTGTTCCACTGCAATCATCAATAACGAAAAGGTATTCATCATAACCTAGAAAACAATGATTGGGACAATCATTTCATTTGCCAAGTGTCCTTTTATTATTGTCCTCCTGTCATCTCAGCGAATGGGTTTCAACTGGTCTTGCACTGGGATCCAAATTTTACCATGAAGTCAAGAACCTAAAATCACATGTCATATCATATTACACAGTATTGCTCTATTAAAGCTATTGAAAGATTGCAAACATGTCGGAACATCACAAGCCCCCTTAGGGGCCTAATGTACTCATTGAGAAACACTGATGTTGTTTTTGGACACCTGTCTCCCAAAGGTTTCTTAGTGTAGTTGAAAAAATAGCAGAGACACAAGATTGTAAAAAACAACCCCATTGTCTTTATTCAGTTAGTCATTTTACAGTAGTCACTCGTAAGTAGCTGCCTCGAGTTGGTCTTTCACTGTCTCTTTTTTTTTCTTGTTTGTTCCAACTTCTTCCTCATTTTTGATCAACACAATGGAGGAGTCCATGGACAAAGTATAAAAAAAGACCAAAAAAGTAAAACAAACATAGAAAACAAAAAAGAAAGAACGCGATAAAATGCCCCTTTTCACAAAGAAAACAGGAATTTTGGCAAAAGGTAATGGCGATTATGACAATGATGATGAATATCCAGTGCATCTTTAAGGTGTAAATGTTGATAACGATATGCAAGTGTGGCTGTTGAGTTCTTGGTCAACTTTACTAAGATACATGTGAGACTGGGCGATGAGGGGCGTGACATGCGTTATGTCCCGGTTCCTGATTGGATATGAGCTTTTGGGATTCTAAGATTATCTTCCAATCATGTTTGACCTCATCAGACAAACAGTGACTCGATTCTATGGAACACTGTCGACAGTTCTCATTGTTGATTTGCATCAATAATATGCTAGGCTCAGGGCATCAATCCCCACGTTACAATCACAGTTAACAGAAAAGAATAAAAAAATATATATAGACAAAAACAATAGAAAAAAAAGGACCCATTCAGACTTTGAACAATTTCACACATTGAAACATTGATCTGGTGTCTATGGCACAAGGCAATTTTCTGCCACATTGGGCATGAGCGTGGCTGGCCTATCTGTCTGTCAGCCACCCCCAACCACCCCTCCCCGCAGCCCTAAAACATCACAGTACATTTGATATGGCAGGGCCGATAAGACGAGCAGCACAGCTTCATGGCAATTTGACGACAAATACTTTTCTTCTAATGGAACCGTGCTACACGCTATGTGGCACGGGTAGGCCCTTCTAGCTAGTTCTACGTTGACACATTTCTAGTTCCCTCATTTGGCCATTTCACGATTTGTCCTGGTGATGTACATTTTGAATGTAAGAACAATCCCTTTTGATCCCTTAATCAGTGCCTCTGCCTTCTATGATAGGCCATTAATTCACACATTTTGCTACATTGACAGATACCATGAGTGTAACCTAATTTATACTTCTTCATATGAACTTGTTGCTCGCCGCTAATTATTTTTAAACTACAAAATATTTGTTTTAAATTACATTTTGTGGGGGCGAGTGACACAGTGATACAACGAAGTATAAGTTAGACTTAAAACAATTAAATGAAACAGAGTCAGGACCAGTATTGAGAGGTGACTGGAGACATTATATAGGTCTTCTTTGTTCGTATTGCCAGCTCTACTCTGAAATATTTTATTTCTTGCCTCACCATGTGACACTTAACTGTGGCCTTGTTTACAAAATGATACTAATGCTCAAATTTCTCATTCGCGACACAATCCAAGGCTTTGTAAACAAATACAAGTTGCAACGATGCCGAAATCAGTTGTCAGCACTGATTCTCAACTTTCTGAATATATGCTTGAAAAGTTAAGACTGTTCCATATCATTGTTTCTTTACAGTAATCAATCCACACAACCCAGGATAAGGTCAACCTGACCTTTCCGCCAACTCCAAGACAGACAAAACAGATTCATGGAACTTTGCAATGTTCAAGAACATGATCAGAGCATTTCTTTAAAAAAATGGGGAAAAAAAGACACAGGAGGTAATGAGAGAAGTACACATGAGAATACAGAATCAACAATAAATGGATGGGAGTTGTTGCATCCCCACCACACACACACACACACACACACACACACACACACACACACAAAGGAAAATAAACCATTAATGGAGGCAGTGTGGAAAACAGTAAAGACAGGAATGTTTCCATCAGAAATTAAGGTCATTGCCATAATAAATGGCACAACTTACAATTATGATTACAAAAACAAGAACATTAATCAAGAGTGCTGTGGTAAGAAAAAAAAATGATACACCTGAGAAAACATGACAAATCACATCCCTACACATGGATGGAAAATGAAACATTGTAATGGCTGCTTTCAGAGCCAATGTGGGTTGGCTGTGCAGAGGGGGCAAAGACAATGATGAATGGACAATGATGTGTAAAGCTTAATTTATATGCCATTGCACGACATATGCATGGTGCATAAATTAGGCTTCAGAGGCCACAGAAGATGATGCGATGAGGGCTTTTATGGTGCATGTGGGGACTGGGGGCATTTCAAATAAAAGAAAATAAGAGCGAAAGGAGGCAGGAATCCATGATTGAGGCGAACGTTGAAGACATTGAGGCTCAGTTTCTAACACCCAGAGCTGTCGGTATGATTTCTAACACTTGCGCACGCGCACGCGCGCGCACACACACACACACACACACACACACCCAGTCACACTCACACACAGACATGTGTACACCAGGAACAGACACAAAGGGGAATGCCATGGCCAAAAACCAACCAGAAGTAATATTCACTCCTAATGCTATAGAGAAAAGTGCTGTCTACACCAATACTGTCAGTGCTAACGTGTACAACCCCCAATAGCAGCTCTGAGTTATTTAGTCAGATGGAGCCGGGTAGCTATGTGCCCACTGGAGCTTTACAGGTTAATAGTGCGAGGCGGTAATACCTCTGTAGAGATCGTTATATTTGTATAAAACAACACTGTGCTGGACCAACAGAGGCTATATGAAACGTTTTGTTCCAAAATGAGATGGACTGTGAGAAAGAATGTCAAATTCACACTCAATGATTGATGAAGGTTGGAAAAGCCCTTGATTGGCAAAATGTGTACATTAAACCTTAACAGACTGGATGAGGTAATATTCTCTCCCCCCCCCCTCCCATCAACAAAGCATTTTGGAATAGAACTCTTCATATAACCCGGCTGAGAATATCGAGCAGTAAATCTGAACCCTACCATTTTGGGGCTGCCTGGGCTTGCTCAAATCATCTCAGTACCAAGATGGTCCTAGTCCCATTGGCTTATGGGAATCAAGCTGCATTGTATATGCAACTCAATGTATCCCTCAGACTTTACTAAACAGTTTATACATTCCTAAAGTCCACGTCTAGTTCTGTGCCAGTGTTGCAGCCTCACTACGAAGAACACAGAGACGGAGGAAGACAGAAGATGAGAAACCACTGGATCCCCTGGTGTATTTACAGAGTAAGCAGCATGTCCAGACGTGGAGGGATTCAAACCTGCAGCGTCGTACGGTTCTGGTTCTGGTTCTTCGGGGTGAAAGCCTGCCACATCTGAGGCAGATAACAAATCCGGCATAGGTCAGCCATTTCATCTCCAGCCCTCCCCTATATCTATCCACTCATCCAAACTCATCAGACACCCATCATTTTGCAGCCTGCCCCTTACATGAACCTCGATTGTTACCGAGATGATGACAACCCACTTTCAGGCTACAGCACATAGAAGTCGATGAAGTGATAACGATGGCACATTGGAACAAAGGAAATAGAGGAGTGACGGCAAATAATAAAGGCTAAAAAGAGGAGAGATGAAGGAGGCATATGTGAGGAGTGCTGGTTCTCCTGGAGTTTGTTTGGTGTTGGGGGGGGGGGGGGGGGGTAAGGTGTTTACACAGAGCCTGGGTGGGGCTGTAATCTTTCGCTTTTAGTCTGAACGCTTCCTTGCCTCTTGTCTTTCATATTAATTGTCAGTTTGTATGTAAGCTGATACTGTGCGTCCTGCAGGCTGTACCATCTGTACCGTATTGTATTGCAGACTAGAAGCTTAAACCTAATTTATAATTTGTCGCAAGACTGTCGGTGAAAATAATCACTTCACCTGTTCTGTTGAAAATAAGTTATTTCTTGGCAAAAGCGTAATGGCATTGCGATGAAGCATGAGTTAGGCTTTGGCAGTCCTGTGCACAGTCTTAGCTTCTCTCCATTTTCTTTTCAACGTCATTAACTTTTAACACTGTGCGCACCTCAACAAAGCCCACACACTTCCCAGCTCCCTGACTCATTCTTCTCACCCATTGGTGAGAAGGGCAGAACAGGGGCAGTTACACTGGGTGTGCTACTCATTGGGGCAACTAGCTAGCTAAATCAGGGGGAGTGTTGCAAGCCACTGAAGAGCTAAACCTTTGACTCTGCATACGTACAGAAGCTTTTAGCTAGCTGACTGCCAGGTGAGACATTAAAGCTACCGCTTGATAGGTCGCTGGCTAGCAATATCACGCCACAATGTCAGCTTCAGATGACTTATACACTGACAAAAAGGAGGAAACGTCAATATTCTGGTCAACACGAGCCCAAGATGGTTGAAGAAAATGGATGGATGACTTCTGGGAACATAGATTTTGCGCAGTGTGTGAGCACAGCTAGTTCCGTGTCTACAATGGTGGAGACCATGACTCATGGATGAAAACTATGCCCAACCTTTTATGCAACAATTTTGCGTCATGAATCCTGTCATATTACCCACTAATTCAACCCAACTTGCTCTTAGAAATACTGCCCATCTCCCACTTTTCTGACATTTGCGTGTCAAAAATAGGGCTGTCACAATACCAACAGTTTGCGATACAGATATGAGCCAGTTGTAACTTGATGGCTAGATCAGTCTCAGTGACAAGAGGCAGGTTAACAGCACAAACTAGCATTCATATTTCTTCTCAATTTCTTTGGCTTTTGTATGAAGCAACAAGCAGGATTCTGTAAGTGTTTATAGACTTATTCTTTGTTGCCTTAGTTTAAATCTGGACAACGGACCACCCCACCCACCTACCCACCCATACACACACACACATACATACTATATTAACACCCTCACTGTGAAGAGTTGTCTTACTTGGGACATTAATTTGGATGTTTTGTCCCGTATCGTGACAGCATGACAGTATTCAAAAGTACACAATCAAATCTTCAATGTTAATTTATCCATTTGTAACTCTGACTCTGGTTACATTTGTTAAATTAAACAAATCAGGATTTTATAGTGCATTGTTCACAACCATATAGCTAAGACCTGGGGAAATCACTTCAGCTCAGAGGCATATGATTAAGCCTTCCCTGCAAGACCTCCAGGCAGAAGTTGGTTTCATTTTAAAGACATACCTCACTCTGGAATACAATTGCAAAAGTTTTCACTAAATACTTTAACCTTGCTGTGTATACTGATCCAATATTAGCTGATACCAAACCTTTTGAAAGAGTTTGAACACAAATAAGACTGGGCCATAAGTAAAAACACCACTCTTGAGCATAAACGGGAGATCACCTTCCCTGTTCGGTTAAAGATCTTCAACCATGAGTGTCTAAAGAAGGGGGAAGGGCGGGAGTCACCGTTCCAACCAACAAGAGTGCCAAATTGGAGGAGTGTGAAGTAATCGGGACTGCTTGGACAGTACAGCTGGTTCCCAGCAAAATATTAGCAAGGACATAAAACACTTTCCCTAGATAATACAACTGGTACCAAGCAAAAAGT
This sequence comes from Gymnoscopelus braueri, assembly GCF_963280865.1. NCBI lineage: Eukaryota > Metazoa > Chordata > Actinopteri > Myctophiformes > Myctophidae > Gymnoscopelus > Gymnoscopelus braueri. Next base: position 13,121,738 of record NC_137615.1, read on the forward strand.
TTTGGAAAAAAGAATAGAAAATAAATGAAATACTGCGTTTACCCTTTCCCGGGACTGCAGCTATTGGCTAGCAGATGGATGGCCTTAAGTGGTGATTGGTTGGGTGGAAGGGAGGGTTCAAAGGTTAAGGTAATTTACAGTAAACTACAGATATATACACACACCCAAATTGTACAGAGAACAAATATGTACATGCTCAGGTTTCATTTTTTCATTTTTTAAACTATTTCCAAGACTTCTCTGTTCCAGCGCGTCGTCCTACTCTCTGTCCGACACGGTGGCCGTCCTCCGAACACTTTTCTTGTAAGTAAACCCCCCCCAAAAAAAGCCCCTCCCAAAAGTAAATGTTGCGAAGTTCTGTATTGGGCTCACGCTTTCTCTCTACCCCCAGACTGTCCTATTGCTGCCCTCTCCCAAATCCCACCTCCCCTCCCTGGTCGTAGTGTAACTTGGGACGAGAGGCAGATAGGGACGTGGGGCGGGGGGCGGGGGTTGGGGGGGTGTGTGTCAGGGGTCGGCAGGGGCCCGTTGCAGGGGTTGAAGCGGTGGGTCTGATGACATCATAAAAGGGCGCCTTAGCTGTTCTTCAGCAGTGTTCTGTCTTCTGGGGGACAGGAGGACGAGGAGGAGGAGGAGGAGGAGGAGGAAGAGGGGGTGACTGTCGTGGTAGCAGACGAAGAGGAGGAGGTCGTGGCCGAGGAGGCCGTGGCGGAGGAGCAGTAGGAGGACGACGACGAGGAGGAGGAGGAGGTAGGGTTGGGGGGGAACGAGAGGAGCTGTCCACTCTCGGAGGAGAGGAGGGAGCAGGAGCGGAGGTCCACCGTTTGCAGAGAGGAGCAGCGACGCAACAACGGTACACACTGCTCCGTCACTTTAACACAACCTGGGGACACGAACACACACACACACACACAAAGATTCAGCGGTAAAACCTTACAGACTGCTCCATCACCCGCATTTTTTGTAACATTAATAATATAACTACATAGTTACTATAGCATCTATAACTGTATGTGTGTGTGTATATGCACTTCATGCACATGTGCCTACTACAGTAGTTAACGTGTGAAGCCTGGTTCATGGTCGAAGTGCATGGTTGCAAACATTTTCATACACCCTGTGCCTGCCTTACATGTCAATCTCGCATAATTATGCTGGCGTGATGTGGTGGTGGAAATAGAAAAAGAAAAACCTCCAAAGAAAAGCAAACTATTACTGCTTGCAAAAGTGACAGTGAAATCTGTTTAAATGGGTTTCAGATGCCCGAAAAATAGACTAAATCAACACGTTACCAGGCAAGGCATTTTATCACATTTCTCTGCATATAATATTAAACTAAACCCATGGGGCACAAGAATTATGTTATGTTCGTCAGTTTTCCAGCCAATCGTCACCAAGACGGTTATTGCCAAGCCAATCATCCATGGCAGCATGTTGACATCACCGCACCGTCAGGTTGCCTAGTTTACTTTTTATGATCTACGTACGACCTCCGTGATCGGTCAAGGTGGGCAAAAAAAAAGAGGTCACGGGCCCACAAACACTAGCCTGGCATGGCCTGACTAATATCACTGCGTAGATATTAGTCTCTGTGTGGAACCAAGGGGCGGATTAAAAAAAAAATGCCTCTGGTGATAAACCCACCCCATATTTGCATACTGGCCCCCGATTGGTTCCCCACAAAATCCGATCACAACCGAGCGAGGCCAGACTAATCTGCAGAGGGCTTTTTTTTTTGTTGTTGCACTGGCAGATTTGTCTGGTTTCCAGGCTACACAAACACAGGTGCGCTGGGAAACATGAGCCAGGCCTTACGCTGCGTTCACACTAGCAGCTACAAAAGCTACAAAACGACCAAGCGTTGCCAGCTGCACTGCTGCTGAGTCACCTTTGAAGTGCTGGGTTACACATTGCCATCGTCAAGCGTGCGTCTGACGAGTGAGAGAAATATAAAGGCCTTACAAGCAGGATTTATGTGGAGAAAAGTTGAAGCAAGCTCAACTTTTGTGTAGCTTTTAATTCGACTTCGCTTGAAAAACGACCTGTCGCTTTGTATCCGCTAGTGTGAACGCACCATTAGGCTCTCTTCACATACAGCCACAAGACAGTGTGTTCATACCTGCTACTAATAGTTACCTGAATTATGGGAGGATTATTATTTTGTGGGAGTGGGAGTCTGTCTCTATCTCTCTAGAAACAATTGTGTGTCAGTGTGTTTGTATGTGTGTGTGCTTAGGATGTTGTGTAGGGTTAACGATTCCGGTTCCTTACCGATTCCCTCTTAACGGTCCGATTCCTTAATGGTTCCCTTTAACGATTCCTACATTATAGAATAATTATTTGTTTACCAACATTGAGACTGGACGTCTGTCGTCTGTTAAGGGGTCTATAGGGGATTCCAAAAGAACCCTTAGAAGTCTGTAACTCTGAGAGTGTACAAATGGAACCAAATGAACCCTTACTGGTCCATTTGGTTCCATTTGTACACTCTCAGAGTTATGGTGGTCCTTGAAATTAAAAAGTTCGAGAACCACCGGTATTGCAATTGTATAGCAGACATGAAGTCCACATAACCAGCTCTGACAGTGTGATAAAAAAAACAGTTCCGTATACGGTTCCAAATGCAATGGGAGCCGATTCCGGTTCCTCGATGTTGGAATCCGGTTCCCTCGGTTCCAGATGATCACGACCCTAATGTTGGGTGGTCTGCGTACGTACCTGCTAGGTTGATGTGCGTGAGACTCTCTCTCAGAGGCGATATAGGGGAGCTCAGGGTGTGAACCGTCTGGTCCGTGATGCTGCCACACTGACTCAGGTCCAGCTTGGCCAGGTGGGGAACGTAGCGCACCAACAGGCGCGACGACGCGTCCGTCAGATCCAGGCCGGCCAATCGCAGCTCCGTCACATTCTGGAACCGCCCTCCCTTGGTTTCTCCGTGTGCTGCATTGCCAGTGACGAGGGAAGAGATTAATTTGAGGAGCAGGGACGCGTTCAATACATTTTGGAGTCAAGAGACAAACGAGAAAAGAAAACAGAAAAAGGTCACTATTTCAGATGTTGTACATCTTATTTATTGTTCTCGCTGGGGTTTAGAAAGCTCTTTCAGTGTAGTAGCAGTAGGCTATATGTAGTAGCATAAAAATGAGCCAATCATGGTCTTACTGGTGCCAAGTGGAGATTAGTAACTTTCTGAGATGGAGGTTTTCAAACCGGTAAAGTCCAACACAATAACAGCTTTAGCTTTTTACACGTATGCTGAGCAGAACTTATTTTTGTCTCGTTGGTGATTTGTATATTTGAAATAACGCAACCATCATAGATGATCCAAGATCTAATTTGTGCAATATGCAAGAAGCCACAGGCACCGCTTTGAGACCCAAGAAGTGCGCTGGTCATCCTGCCAACAGGAGGGGCTGGGGATGTATGCTGTGCAGGGAACTCTGCAAGGCTTGGGGAGGCCCTATGGGCCTGGAACTGCCTCAAGAAACAGAGCCAGGCTTTTTGTCTATGGTGGATGTCACAGGAACAGCTTCTTCACCAAAAAAAAAAAAAAAAAGTGTGAGGCAAATGTCCCACAGCAAGCCCTGTAAGAACTGTGGGGGCAGAGGGAAAATGGTGCCCAGTTTGTCAGTGTGGGGTGACTGACAGAGCTAATTGACCTGGGCTCAGGGATTGCCTGGTTTAGCCTAGACACGGCTCTATATTTGAATGTTGACTGAGTAGGTTACAAGCAATGGCAGTGGCTCAGAGCGGCCGTCTTGGAATCGAAGGCTCACGGTGAACTCACAGCTTGAGAAACGGCATTAAAGTACTCATTACGTAAAAATAATAATAGTACATAACGTGTCGGTACATATGGATTCACTTTAACATTGGAACAGATATATAGAACTGTAGAAAAATATCAATGTGCTATACTATACTAGCAGGGTATTGCAAATGATGCTCTGTATGTTGTTTTTGTTACAGTAGTTAGGAAGATAACTTGAGAACAGAAATCCAGATTTTCAGGAAACTTGGAGGGAATAATCAGTAGGCTACCCACAAGTCACTTTTGGGTTCAGGTGTCCTGTTTTTATAATATTTTTGGAAAAATAAATAAAGTAATTGAAAAAACACGGCCCCTCGCGCATTAGAAGGACAATATCAGTCACCAGAACCAAGGACGGGTGTTTTCGATGAATCCGTCAACAGGTTTGTATAGGAAGGGGGCGTGTCTGATAAAATGAATATCAAATATCTAAATACTGAATCAAGCAACTTAAAAACTGTTTGGGGTGCTCACAAAAGCCAGAGTAGACGTTAAAATGACCCCAAACATGTGTGAAAGTGAAATATCCCTTTAATGTTTTATGTAAAGCACATTGATTTACCTTATTGAAATGTGCTCTACAAATTAACTTGCCTTCCATAAAAAGGTCAACGGCCAATGTCGTGGTCAAGGTCATGGTCACCATTTGAGAATGAATGGGCAGAGTTTCATTTCATAACATTTTGTGTCGAAAAAGGCAAAGATCAGGGTCACAATCGAGAACAAGAAATGTAAGAGCGGCCGGGCAGGGTTTGCACCCCAGGTGCAGTTGTTTAATTAATGGAAGTAGACCAGATCGTAATTAGGGACACCTGGTGACATAACATACTACTGTAACTACATTGATTTAATGATTGAGAACCATGGAAGACTTTTCAAACGTAACGTTTAATGTTTTTGGCAATTATGGAGATGTATGCTAATTGCAAATTAGCCGTGGTATAAGCATGATAATGTACTGAGAGCAAGTCAGTTATGAAAAGATAATGGCACTTCAGGGATAGCAGCCTTCTCTCATGCGATTATTTTCTCATAATTGACTTGCTAACAGTGCATTGTTACATGCACTATTACATGATACTAGTGTAGTCCAGTATATATAGTACAATAAATAGATTATAGTATGAAATGTTTTTCTTAACCGCATATCATTTGTTGACCAGGGGTACCTCAGGGCTTCACACTAGGTCCCATGTCCTTTTTCTCCTCTACATTAAATATCTTTGCCAAAAATAGCTGATCTACAAGCTCAAAACGCATCACGTTGCGAGTTTGTGACATGTTGTGAGCTTGTAGATCTGCAATGTTTGCTGAATGTTTGCCCCAGAATGTGGTTAACCATATGAGTATGATAACAGTCCTTATCATTGATAGCTTGACTGTCATTTCTCAGTTGATCCCATATTAATAGAGAATAAAACATGTGGTCTTTTGCTGCTGATATTACATAATATTTCTAGTCATATTTCTATTGTTACTAGTATTTGTGCAGTAGTACCTGTCCTGGTGTCGGGCGGGGGTGCGAGCAGCTCTCGGAGGTGTGAGTCTTTGAGCTCCTCTACCCTGCTGAGGTCCAGCAGTCTGAGACAGGGACAGACAGCCTGACACAGAGCAGACACCGACGACCACGGACACCCTGACACATTCAACTCTAATAGACCTGAGAGAGAGAGAGAGAGAGAGAGAGAGAGAGAGGGGTCAACATAGGGGGGAGAGAGATATAGGGAACGTCACACACACACACCCGCTTCATACGTGTCGTAGCCAAAGCAATCCAGCAGAGACTTCAGACGCGTACATTTTCCCATGTTGTACTTGCGGGGTTATCGCCAGTGCCAGTTTTCTGGTGCGTAGTTCAATGTACGAAAACTACAAGCAAAAGCAATGGTGCTTCTTTCCTATTGGTTGATGCCCGGTCAAAGTAAAAAAAAATGAACTCCACGCTTCAAAGCCGCCAACGCGCCGCAGCGGGATGCAGCCCGAGTGACCGTGCCCATAAAAAAGAAAGAGTGACAGAAACAGTTGGATGTCAAAATGTCTCAAACTCAGAAGCAGGGCCAAGTTTGTGGGGTCCCACAAAGTCAAGAGACTATAGTAACACTGAAGTCTCCTGGGTGAAAGAGAGACCCCGGTTCATTCTGTGACGTCATAAAATCCACACTGTAGAACTCACAACAGGCAGAGGAACTGACATCAGGAGGACAAGTGTGAGAAAGAGAGAGAGCTTGAAAGAGACACATGCCAAGACACACTGTCAGCGAGAGACAGACAGGCAGAGCAAGAGATGTAAAGAGCAAGAGACAGACAGACAGGCAGGCATGCAGGCAAGGAGAGGCAGAGATAGAGGGAGATAGAGAGACAGACAGGCAGAGTGAGAGATGGACAGTAATTGAGGTTGTGTTACCTTGCAGACGGTTGATGAGCCACATGAGTTGTTTCTTAGAGATATTGGTGTATCCCAGGTTTAATGAGACCGGCTGGCGACGGATTATACCACTGAGCATGGGGGGAGTGATGGAGCGCTGCCTGCTCAGGTCGATCTGCGTCCACAACCTCTTATCACAACACCTGGAGGAGAGAGACGGACACATCAACACAGATACATGACCAGCGGGAGGTTCCATATTAAACTAATCCTCAACAGAAAGAAAGCTGCAAAATAATTCAATCCATTTGTTTCATAAAAGACTAAATGAGTCTGTTAAGCCCTGTTTTATACTTTGTCGTACAATGTTGTCATACAGTAGATAGTCTTGGCATGTGTATAGTCGATCTACAAGCTCACAACGCATTTTTATAATCGCTTAAATTGATTTGATCAAAGGTCAATTTATGCTTTGCGTGACAAGTGCCGAATGACGCGACGAAAGCGACGTTAAAACAACAAAGATGTGTGGCGGAGGACCTCAGCAGATGGTGTCGCGTACCTCTGGGAAAACGAATGGTCGTAAACGCTTCATAAAATGTTGCTACTGTGTGCGGTTGGGAAAATGGAATAAGCTCCACTACCACAGAGATGCACGAGACCATATTCACTTCCTTGTTTACATTTTATGGCAGTAAAATGTATGAATGATGTTATGTGTGACATGCAGTGGTAGAAAGTAACCAAGTACATTTATTTAAGTACTGTCCTTCCAATACTTTTACTTCTACTCCACTACATCTAGTTACTTTGTACATTTTGATTATTATTACAAAACATGCATTACCCACTTCAGCCCTATTTACATTTCGGCCATTTGAAAATAGCCAATCTACAAGCTCACAATGCGTTGTGATGTGACGCATTGTGAGCTGGTAGATCTGCTATTTGTATACATAAAGATTAAATCTTTATTTATAAAGAGTATAAATAAAGATTTGCATACATTTGAAAACTAGTACTTTTACTTTTGGTACTTTAAGTACATTTTGATGCCAATACTTTTGTACTTTTACTACAAGTGCATTTTGATTTCCGGACTTTTACTTGTAACAGAGTATTTTTATATTGCATTATTGATACTTTTACTCTGAAACTCTCTAAAACTGCGAGTACTTTTTCCACCACTGGTGACATGTACCACAGACGTGTTGTTCGACATTTGTCGCTCAAAACATAAACTAATTTACATATAAACGACACTGACCAGCGGCTCCAGGTGCGACAGACCCTCATGCAGACGCACAGCTCCCTGTGGCTGAGGTGCTGGAACGCCCTCAGCCACACGTCGCGGGTCATGATGTGGGACGAGCCCGAGTCCAGGGGCAGGCAGCTGGGCTCGGGGCAGGCGGGCGGCGGTCTCACCAGGTGCCTCTCCATCTGGACGGGCCGGGGCGGCGAGGGCACGGCGGGCGGGCTGCGCTTCATCATGTGGGAGCGCGGGGCGAGGCGCGACGGCTGCGAGCGGGGGGAGGCCGCCATGGCCGACATCAGCAGCCCTCCGCCCGCGCCTCCGCCTGCTCCTCCTCCTCCTCCCCCGTTCGACGTGGGGATGGAGGAAGAGGAGGAGAGGCTGTTGTTGTTGGTCCGTGACGAAGACCCCGCCGACGTCTGGCTTTTGCTGTTGTTGTTGTTGTTGTTGTTGCTACGGATCTTGTTGCCGCGGCTCCCGCCGCCCTTCGCCCCGCCCCCGTGTCTGTGATTGGCGGACAGCGGCCCACTGGCGTTCTCCTTCTCGCCGCCGCCCTCCACCCCTCCTCCCCGCTCCCGCCCCCCGCCCCCCCGCGTGCGTCCGTTGCGCGCCTCCTGTCCGTTGCGCTGCTGCTGCTGCTGTTTCCCCGCAAAGCCGTCCGAGTGTCCTCCTCCACCCGAGGACGGAGGCGTCTGATTGGAGGAGAGAGGGGAGGAGGGCGGACCCAGGGAGGAGGAGTTCTTCCTGGTTCTGTTCGTGGTGGGCGTGGTGGTTGCGGCGACGGCGGTCTCCTCGTCCTCCTCTCCTCCGTCCGGAATCCCTCCTTTCCTCCCCCCTCCTCCTCCTCCTCCTCTCTGGGGCTGCAGGCTCCCATCCCCTCCTCTCCTGCGGGACCCTTTGTCCCCCGTCAGCCCTCCTCCACCCTGTTGCTCCTCGTCCCTCTCCTCCTCGTCCTCCAGCTTCACGCCGCCCGTCTCTCCCTCCGACTCCTCGCTGGCGCTGAAGCCCAGCTCGGCCAGCCTCCGCTCCCTGTCCCTCTCGCGCTCCCTCTCGCGCTCCCTCTCCCGGCGCTCCCTCTCCCCTCTGCCGCTGTTCCCGTAGACCTGAGGGGCGGGAGGGAGAGGCGGGTGGGAGGGAGAGGACGAGGGAGAGGACCCTCCTCCTCCTCCTCCTCCTCCTCCCCCCCCCCCCGCCGGCGCCTCCCCCCCCCGGCTCCCGCGACGAGTCGTCCGAGTCGGACTCCGAGTCGGACTCGGAGCTGGAGGACGAGGAGGACGAGGAGGAGGGCCGTCGCTCCAGCAGCTGACACATCCTCTTGAAGCGCTCCAGCTTCTCCCTGTGGTGGGAGCGCTGGTCCGCACTGGCCCCGCCCCCGGCTCCGCCCCCCGCCGCCTGTGAGGATGAGGAGGAAGAGCCCTGCCCACCTCCACCTCCTCCTCCTCCTCCTCCACCACCTCCAACTCCTCCTCCTCCTCCCCCTCCTCCTCCTCCTCCTCCACCCCCCGAGGAGCTGCTGGGACCGTTGGACTCTGATGACTCTGTCTTGGGCTTCTGGTGGACAGCGAGAGAGAGAGAGAGAGAGAGAGAGAGAGAGATCAAGGCAATCAGACTGTGTTTATTCAGCAGTGCTAGTTCACTTACAGCATCAAATAACCAAATCTCGGGTTTTGTAAATATCAGTGGTTCTCAAACTTTTTAATTTCAAGACCCCCCATTAACAGACCTGTAATAAGTGTCCATTTGGAACTCCCTCGAGGAACCCAGCGCAGTGGTGTGTTCCACCGTGTTACGCTACATACGGTAGTGTGACCTGCAGATTTTTTCGGAGCCATCCAAAAAACGTCAGAGAAAGCGTATCTGATACGTAGGAGGAGGGGCTGGGGGCAGCAAGAATATAAACTTCAGTTCAAATAGCCTTTTTCATGTGATAATGTGGCGTCTGAGGTGAAGGCTTATGTGTGACTAATGTCTTGAGGTGATAATGACCGCTGGCCGTTGGAGTTTTGAAGTAATTCACACATCAACTACTTAACGAAAGAGCGGTTATTTCATTCAGAGACCTCACTGCCCCTGCCGTGCGTGTGGGAGGGAAGAATTATAGTATGCCCTCGGAAAAAACCTAGAACACACCACTGACCCAGAGGGTTCCTGGACCCCACTTTGAGAACCACTGGTATATCTGTTTCATAGCTACACTGCTAATTCATACTCTCCCATTCACCGTAACGCACACAGTCACATATTCTCTCACTCCAACTCTCTCGACCACACACAACCTCCACACCACACCTCCTCGGACTGGCCATCAGGTCTCCAACGCTACCAACCACCACCCATGGCCATCGGGCAACACCGATCTCACAGGGAGACAATAGGACAATCTGTCTATGGACATCGTCATCATCACCCAACTCTAATGTCTGTCTCCTCCAAATAGACCAATCACAGGCAATGCCGGTACAGGCATAACATCATGAAACAGAACCACCTGTGAAAAACTACAACTGCCATCACGCACCAATGCTGCACAGAAGATTAAAAAAAAAAAAGTAGGAACGACTAGACAATAGTAAATCAACTCTAACACAGCTGCAGGGGACCTACCTTTTTGAGACGTTTTTCATGGGCACCCTTCATCTAGGAAGGAGAGCGAGAGAGGAAAACAGAGGGGAAGGAGGGAGGCGGGGACAGGAGGAAGGAGACGGTGAGGGATGAAAGGAGGAAGCAAGGCAGGAAATGACAGAACGAAGGAACAGAGGAAATTAGGGATGGGAAGAAAAGATCGGATTAGGACATGGCAGGGGAGGGAAAGGAGGAGAGGAGAGAAGAGAGAAGCAGTTAGGACTGCAGGCTTCCAATGACTGTTTCACTGTGGCTGGCACACACACACGCACACACGCACACACACACACACACACACACATACACACGCACGCACACACACACCTCCTTATGCCGAGATGACCATTTCGATGACACATTTTTTGTGCATAAAATCAATCCACAAAAAGAAAGTTCTGATATCTCTGTGTCTCCATCGCTACCTTCTTCTTGGGTCCACTGTCCAGAGGCAGTTCCTTGTCCTTTTTCCTCTTGTGTCCTCCGTCTGTCCTGCCTCCGTCCTCCAGAGAGGTGGGGGTTTTCTTCTTTGGAGGAGGGTCATCTGTTAGCTTCCAGCGACCAACTTCCCCGTTGTCCAAACGCCGCTTCCCTGAACCGTCCCCTTGGTCCTGTCCACAGACAGACAGACAGACAGATGCATAAAGACAGACAGAAACACTACTTACTCTAACTCTGAAAGTGTAAGAAATATGGAACAATCTGCTACTCTCAGTTGCCACCTCCTCTCAATGGAACTCACACCCAAATCACAGAAAAGCAGCCCCCCCACCCTCTCTTCTTTTAAAACCACCCTCAAAACCCACCTCTTCAGACATGTCTTCCCTTGTTTCTGGTGTTTTCATCTACTTTTTTTTTAAATGATTTTAGTCTTTTTATGTAGCCCCTATTTGTTTTGTTTTGTAAAGTGCCTTTGGTGGCCTAGAAAAGCACTCTATAAGTTCAATGTACTGTATTATTGTTATTATTTATCAGAACAATGGGATTTAGGTTGAAAATCGGCAAAGTTTTGCTTTGATCCAACTCGCTTCTCCCTCGTAGCCTATCTTCCCTCAGGCCCAACATCCCTCTCTCCTTTTACCACAACACCTCCTTCGCTCCCAGCCTGTTCTCTCCGACTCTGACTATTGGAACTAGGCTCGTGAGACACAACTACTAGCATAAAGCAGAATTGTGGTCGCCATAAAACCGGTCCAGTCAGCTTAACGGGGCACCGAGCGGGTGGCTTTCATCTACAGTTATTCAGTAAGTAACGATAACGTTAAAATAACCGAAGCCTGCTTTCCTCTTCAGGGCCAGTTCTGTCTCTTCTGGAAGCAATCTACTACTCTACCCACTGGTGCAAACCTTTCTTGTCTTTGATACTCATTCTCTCCCCCTCCAGCCCTAACGGCAGACGCTCTTTTATCATCCTGAAGATTCCCCAGGCCTCCCCTCCCGCTCAGTAACTCCTCGACCTGCTCCCAAACAAGTGCAGTACTCTCTCAACCAAATGGTCCTCAAACCCCCCCCCCACAATGTGCATCTGCCTCCTCTCACCACTCACCCTCTCCTAACCCTAAAGCGTAATTTATACTTTGTCTAGTCTCGCAGAAGCCAGACATTCGGAGATCTCCACCTACCGATGGGGACTTCTAAAATGCAAGGTAGTTGATAGAATGGCGGTGAGGACAGCTGCCAACCAATTATGTCACGCCCCAAAAGACATTGGATTGGTTCTGCACTGCAGGTTTCTTTTCTTTTTTCATTAAAATCTATAATTGTTTCTACGCAGTTTTAGCAGCAAAAACTGGGAGATTGTCCTTAGTCTCTAGCTCAGTGGTTCTTAAAGTTGGGTCTGGGGGGACCCCCAGGGGTCCTTGGAGGGGTTCCAGGGGGTCCCCCAGCAAAATGTGTTACTTTGGCTATTTAAAAATAGCTCATATTTTTCTCTAATAATTTAGAGAAAAGATAATTCCAACATAAATCTTCTCTTCTGGGGGTCCCTGGCTAGCACAAACGCTTTACAGATGGGGGTCCGTTGCCAAATGCCTATCAATTTGGGGGTCCTTGTCATGAAAAAAGTTTGAGAAACACTGGTTTAGAGACTGACTTGTGGATCTAATGCTTCGTCTCGCTTTTCAGCTGTTACGACAGCCAACAGCCCCAGAGCACCAGCGTCTCACCTTACTGGTCTTGCCCTCCTTGTGGCACTTGGGGCATTCCCAGCAGTTTGGGATCTCATCGTTGATGATGCCTTCCGGCGCTTTACCCATCTGCAGAGAGGACACCACAGCAGCATGTTAAACACACATGTAGGCCTGTCACAATTATTACGTAATCGCAATTATTTGAGATAATCGCAATTACTTTTGCATACGTTTCCATGTTGAAAAATGTTCATATATTTTCAGACATTTTCAAAAGCAGCTCACAAGCTCACAACGCGTCGCATCACGACCCGTTGTGAGCTTGTAGATCGGCTATTTCCAGTATTAATGTTTTTTTTTAAGTATAAAATTATTAAATATGTCAATAATTTCTTTGCATATTTAGGTTATTTGTCATATCTGCCCTAAGCAACTTCAAAGCCAAACAGAAATTTTCGTTAATCACAATTATTTTTATGACAATTAATCGTCATGTAAAATGTCATAATGGTGATTGGTGACAGCCCTAGGCATACATACGTACAGGCCTGCTTGCACATTATACTCACACATGCACATCAAGCACACATGGACATGATTACACCTAGAAAAGCCATTCATTATTTATGTCATTGTAATTATACATTGCAATTATATTATGTATCTTTACACTCACTGAGTGGACCATTCAAAAAACAAATACACATTACAGTATACGTTTTAGATTCTGAATTGAATATTGAAGGACTGGAACTAGTATAGAAGAATACAATTCTGCTGACACCCAGTGCTATTGGTAATGGGCCATAATGGCAGATAATACAGCAATGCAGTGCAGGGATGTAACATACTGATGAGTATGGCCCAGTCATAATGAAAAAAGGAGCTAAGAGATAGAAATGTACAAGAATGATACAGGTGAGATGGGAAAATAATCCCTATTAGGCTCAAGATAATATGTAAAACTAGAAAAAGTGCTCCTCGGAGCACAGGTCTCCGCCAGGTCAGGTACGTTATTGTGGCCTCCTGGTGGCGCTATAATAGGCCAATGTGAAAAGGGTGCCATTTGTTCAAGGGCTTTTCACTGCAATCGGACACTGCATTCATGATTTGAGGCATTTTGTTCCAAAAATATGTTTGCAAAATTAGACCTGCTGGTGGCGCTATAACAGGCCAATGTGAAAAGGGTGGCATTTCTTCGTCGGCCTAATAGAAATGTGCGTGTGAAAATTCACGTAAATCGCAAGCTGCGTTCATGATTTGAGGCATTTTGTTCAAAACGGAACAATCCTGCAAACTTTGGAAGCCAATCTTAGGCAATCAGGATGGAATATGGGAAATCGGATAAATCCGTGTTGATCACATGACTATAGAGATACTGTGTACCGATTTGTGTGATGTTTGGACAAAATCTGTAGGAGTAGTATCAATAAATGTGTTTTGCACATATCGGCCTCCTGGTGGCGCTATAACAGGCCAATCTGACAAATTTGGGCCAGAGGTTCTGAGTTGGCATCCAGGGAGTGTGCGTGCACAGTTTCGCAGCGGCCGGGCCAACGGTGCCAGAGATTAGCTGCTAACGGACGGACAGGACGGACACACGGACGGACGGACGGACGGACAGGGGGTAAAACATACTCTCTCGCCATGCCTTTCGGCCTGGCGGAGACAAAAATAAAATAAAAAAACATCTCACATGAAAAACTGTCAACAAAACCCAAATGAAGACAACTGAAATCAGATTTTTTCTTTGAATAAATACAAAATAAATGTGTGTGTGTAGGGTTATTTATATATATATATACATATAACTAGCCATGGTTCACATGACACTTGTATACAAGCGTCATGGTGCCGAGTCCCCCTGGTTTATAGCAGTGTTCGATTTTTGTTTTACATTGCCAACTCTCACATGTACATAAACGTTCAGATTTCAAATATAAAGTGCTTACCCCCGAACCACGGATGTTACAAGGCGACCCGGACCGCGATAAGTACCCGTATCTCCCGTATTGTTCAATAAAAAGCATTTTAATCCGATCGCCGGCCATTTTCTCCAAATTGTCTCCGATACTTTCAACCATGCGACACTAATGGTTGGGAGGTGTATTGCACTCTGATACATTACAACAACAAAAAAGAAAAAAAAAAGAATAATGGGATTAAAATGCTTTTTATTGAAATATACGGGAGATACGGGTACTTATCGCTGTCCGGATCGCCTTGTAACATCCGTGGCTCGGGGGTAAGCACTTTATATTTGAAATCTGAACGTTTATGTACATGTGAGAGTTGGCAATGTAAAAACATCGAACACCGCTATAAACCGGGGGGACTCGGCACCATGACTGTCATGGTATGACAGTCATGTTTCGGGGCTAATATATAACATGTGTGCATGTCATCATTATTGTCAAAACAAATTAAAAAATTAACAAACATTAACAGATCAACAACAGATCTACAAGCTCACAAAACGTTGCGAGCTTGTAGATCTACTATTTTGTCTTTTTGGTTTTTCTTTTCAGCCAATTCATAATAGGGGGAACACCGTCAGAGGCTATGGCTATTTGGGGGGCCCTTGGCATGGACAAGTTTGGGAGTCCCTTGCCTAACACATGACAAGCACATGTCAGGAGCATGGAGGGGCAGTCACTCAGAGATGCACTCACACACACACATGCACGCGCACGCACACACACACACATATAAGACAAGACACATGCCTCCACATACTATACACCCAGCTGCACCTTGAGACAGCTGGGCTGGACAGTCTTGCTGCGTATGTGACATAAGAGACAGACACGTACAAACTTCCAATGGAGAGCGGACACATACATACACACACCCTAACAAATGTATGCCACGCCCACCTCCGGAGAGAAGACACATGCATTTGTGTACAACACACACACACACACACACAAATAGATCCTCACACAGCTATGCACATACACAGTAAAATCTCGGTGTTAATTTAACTCAAGAGTGTAAAACTAGAGCTGTGAGGATGCATTTGGGTCAATCTTCTACACTCTCAAGAGTTACATTAACACTGAGGAATTTTACACACACACACACACACACACACACACACACACACACACACACACACACACACACACACACACACACACACACACACACACACACACCTTGAGGCAGCTGGGGTGTACTGTATGATCTTGTTGCAGAGGTTATACATAACATGAAACACACACACACACACACCTTGAGGCAGCTGGGGTGTATGATTTCGTTGCAGATGGTACACTCCATGAGGGAGAGGCTGAACTTCTCCTCCTCAGAATCCACCGTGTCCTCCTTCCCTGCTTCACCGCACACAAAACACACTGCTGTGTGGGGCAGCACCGGCTGGAGAGAGAGCGAGAGAGAGAGAGAGAGAGAGAGATACGGTCATTTAGCATCACAGTTCTCAGAGGTGCGTTTGTTAAATGGATGCTTCCTTTGATCACGTGATATAAATCAGGACACAGTGATTAATTGTACACACAGTAAAAAAAAATCCCTTGTGGGGTCCATTAAGGTTTATTTTTACACTTTAAGTTATATTAACACAGGATTTTACAGTGGACTGTAGTCGGAGCAAGGCACTAAAACCGGGAGGGCTGCGGGTTTGATTCCCTGTGGTGGTCGGTGTGCAGAGCATAGTGGTAGGCAGCTCTGATAGGCTGACGGTTCACTTTACCGGGCAGGGTAGAGAGGCCCCCCGGCAAAGAGTCCCTGAGCAATACACTTAACCACCCCCCAAGCATTCATCATGACCATCTGAGCAGCCATCAGATGGGTGAAGCTCAAACTGAATTACCCCCGCGGGATTAATCACATGAACTCCAGTTGTAGATTGGCTATTTTCGATGAAGAGTGAATTTGGTAAAGAGGGTACAAAAGGAGTGTCCCAACCCTGAGGGAACCCGGTTGACTAAGTATAGGGTTTAAGTTGTTAACAAAAGGTCTCCCGTCCCCTCCCCTTGTTGCCACTGACAGCGCTGCAAGATGTTATCTACTAGTATCTACAGGGTGTTCCACACAAGTATCGGTCGCCGGCTGCCTGGACAGTAAAACAACTTTTTTTTGTGAACTGCTTCGTGATACTTTGATATATGGATCAGTGTGTAAAATGGATTATGTGCAACATGTGAGCAATCTAAGATGCTCACACTACAAATGAAATTTCATTGATAGACACTTAATATACGTCTATCATCCCTGTCTGTTTATTGAGCCTTTGTGTAGGGGCAAAGAAGCTGTGTGCAAACTGTATTTGCCCTACAGTAGTAGTCATATTTAAAGTAAGAGTGGCCTTTCATAAGCTGCTTATGATCAAACCCATATTGTGTTTAAAAGTGTGTCATGAATGACTGCAAATTTCTAGAATACAGATGTGATGCACAAAGACCAACTTTACCTCCCCCACGCCCTCCCCTATCACCAGCTGGCTACTTTTTCCACTGATCTGGACATTGTATCCACCTATTACAAGGTCACTCACTGTCAAGCTCAACGTCTTAATCAGTTTCATTTGTATGACCTGGTTCAGCGGTTATCCGTTTGTCCTGTGCGTCTCACCAACTATTCTGTTCGTAAAGCGTACAGTGAATCACTCACTGTGAATCTCTTTTCCTTTCACACTCACAGTTACACTTTCAGATGGACAAACCCCACACAAGCTCTTAATGAGTTATGGATTAAAGAGTAGAGTTGTTTAGTTACTGCCCAGTATAAAAAAAAGTCTTGTAACAGTGGACCTTCAGTATAGCTCCCCCGGGGCTCAATGGCTACCTAGACTTGATGTACAGTAGTAGTTGCTGGAGGGCACAGTTTAACTAGACCTGGGGAATTAACCAAAAATATATACGCAGCGGTCCAGGCACCTAGGCTCTAAAGTAGCCTGACAGCGTGTCGCAGGTTCGAGTCCCCATCCCGACGGCCTTTGCTGCATGTCACCCCCCATTTCCTGTCAGCCTACTGTCATATCCTCAATAAAGGCATAAAAGCTAAAAAAAAATAAAAACAGACTTAATCTTGCTCATGTAGTTTAGTCGAATAATCGAGAAGCAGTTTTTTTTGGTGATATTTTTCTAATCGAATCACGAAAAACATTATAATCGTTTTTTTGGGAAATTACTAAATCAATTAGTCTGATTAACTTAGCCCTGTATTATACTTCCTTGTACAATGGTGGCGTACAAAAATAGAGGAAATAGATCTACAAGCGTAAATAGCAGATCTACAGCTCTTGTCTGATAGTCTAAAGCTCACAACACCATCACATTGCGATGACTTGTGGGTCCGTAGATCTGCTATTTTTCACTATTTCTTACTCGCAATGGAGGCAAAAAGTTTGACATGATCGTATTTCATTCTGCCCTTGAACACAGGACACACCTCTTAGAACTAAGTTACATCCATCATGGCATAAGCTTTCAATTGTAGATAAAATAAAAGCCTCTCTGTGCCAGTGTATCAATATCAATATTCACAGAATTAGAGTGAGTAATGGTGTCATCGTCATGGTATGACAGGAAGTGCCCATACAAAAACAATTCAATTGCATTTCTCTGCTGCTTCTAGGGTTCAAACCTGGCTGCGACCTTCCTGACCTTTGGTGTGTAATCTAATCCGTGGAGAATGCACTAAGCAGTGTGTGTGTGTGTGTGTGTGTGTGTGTGTGTTAGGTCTGGTGTGTGACTCAGCTGGCCAGAGGAGACAACACGAGAGCTCTTGTTCAGCAGGAAACGGGAGGACTGATGACTCGGACCAATCTGAACAACACGCATGCAAGTACAGTAAGTGCACACTATACATTGCACACACACACACACACACACACACACACACACACACACACACATACAGTACTGTATCTCTCTGCTGTCCAAAATATAAACTTTTCAGTAGGGGTGCACCGATATGGAAAGTCTTGGCCTAGTCTTTGGCTATTCAAAAATAGCAGATATACAAGCTTATAGCTTGTATATTTGCTATTTTTGAAAAATCGTGAAAATGATTTTTTTATATATTTTTTCCGAAAAACTGTTATATAATATACCTATATTAGTTTATTTAGTTTTTTGTGTTATTATTTCCCCCTTTTGTGCCAGGGAAACAAATAAATCTTCATTGTAAGAAATAACTGTTCAGAATCTGCAGAAACACAACATAATGGCCTCCTAACTTTAACCAGCAAGTAACTTTTTTTGCCGATACCAATGTTGAATGATAGTGGCAAATATTGTATCGATACCGAATATGTGGCTGATATATCGGTGCATCCCTACTTTTCAGGAAATTAAATGTTTTTAAAACAACACAATACTGCCTCATCAAACTTGGTATGGTGACTTTATTCCTTGTCAGATACTTGAATGTGTCCTTGTATTATCATCACTTTACACCAACAGGTTTTTGACCATTAATGTGGAGACAGAAATGTGTGTGGGGAGGAATCAATTGGCATAACGACTAAATTGGTTAAGAAAAGGAAATAAAAGGAGGAGGAAAAAAAAAAGTTCTAAAGCCATGTTTTCATCCTAATGTTCTATAAGAGAAACTGAAGGGAAACATGAGGCCGTGATGGCATTTCTTCCAACATTTTTACACGTCGCTGGAGGTGGAACAGCTTGCTGTCGATAAAGGACCAGTATGAGAAATGGAGAGACGGTGCCTTCCCTCCATCATCTTGTCTGATAGTCATCGTTTGTGTTGTGATGTATCTGAACAGAAATGATGGCGGGGATACTAATTGACCAGATGTTCAACATATCGTCGCTGTCGGGCGGAAAACCTTGCATGTCCAACGCCGTTACTTTTCAGGAAATGGAAATGGCGCTTGTGACCCTTTAGTCATAGTTTAGTTTATATTATTTAAATATTTGTAAAACGCACTTAACCCATTAAGACCGGGAAAGCATCTGTATCATTTTTAGATGTATTTGGCTATTCAAAAAGCAGATATACAAGCAGATGTACAGTACAATTTTTTTTTTTTTTTTTTTTTTAATGTTAGCAAATCAAGCCCAAAGTATAAAATAGTGGTTATAGCTAAAAAAAAAAAACTCTAAAATGACACAGTATGCGTTCTCGGTCTTAATGGGTTATTAAGACTTTAACCAATTTCAACCCGGCATCCCTAAAAGAGTGAAAATGAGCTGATCTACAGGCTCACAACGTGTCACACTGAATCGCGTCGTTTTTGGGGGGGAAAAACACAAAAATATGAAATATGGAGATACAAGGTTTCTGCCCGGCAGCGACGATATATTGTCATGTTTACCTTGAGCTCCATGTCTCAATGGCAACACAAACTATACACCACCTCCTCCTGTTCTCCCTGCTCCTGTTAACTCCCAGTCCTTCATCTCTCCTCCACACTGTTCCTTGTAGCCACCTTCCTCTGCCTCAATCTCCTCCTCTTCCAGCACCTCCCTAATCCTCCTCTAAAACTCCTACTACGCCTCCATCTCTTCTTCCTAGTCTAGTATTCTCTCCTCCGGTTTGTCAGACTCTTCTCTCAGCACCTCCTCCCCTTGCATGCTGAGAATCCGACCCCCTTTATCCACCTCCTTCTCATGGGATCAAGAGAAGCTATACCCCCTCCTCTGCTCCCTTCTGAAACATGAGAGAAACATGCCCCCACCTCCTCATACTCATCCTCTTGAACATTTATGATTAGGAGGTGAAAGAAGATGCCAGTAATAGCAGAACGACTGTTTCACTAAGGGAGAGAGTGTGTGTGTGTGTGTGTGTGTGTGTGTGTGTGTGTGTGTGTGTGTGTGTGTGTGTGTGTGTGTGTGTGTGTGTGTGTGTGTATCCCTGTGAAACCACGGTGATGGATCAAAGCAAGCGCGCGCACACACACACACATAAAGCAACCATCTCCCGTTGCCACGGAAACCCGGCATCGTTGCCTGCCGGGCTCAGCTCTCTGTTGATGCTATTTGAAGCATCGACACAATCACACCTTCAGTTTTTCAACAAGACATGCTCTCTCTGTCTATAAGAGTGTGTGTGTGTGTGTGTGTGTGTGTGTGTGTGTGTGTGTGGTCATGCACAGCGCTCCCATTCTGTTGGACAAATGGCTCGCTAATCTTTCCTTTTCACTGAGTAGCTTAAACACCAGCATGCAGGCTCTGTGTGGGTAATGATGTGTGTGTGTGTGTGTGTGTGTGTGTGTGTGTGTGTGTGTGTGTGTGTGTGTGTGTGTGTGTGTGTGTGTGTGTGTGTGTGTGCGTGTGTGTGTGTGCGTGTGTCAAAAATACATCACAGTCTGTTGAGTGTGCACTATTGCTTTACTAATGTATATTGACAGAACATTGCAATCTGCACATTTACACTGTACAATTACAATGTATTTGAAAAGACCTCAAGAATGAGGTGAAATTTGGGCTGCACGATAAAAACAAATCATATACTGTAAAATCATCAATCTTAATGAGGTGAACAAATGTCATTGATGGCATCTCTGTATATCTATTTTTCCATCTATCAAACAATCAGATCATAACATCGCATCTATTAGCAAGTAGTAATCAGGATTTCTATTCCTAAAGATCTAATCCTAACAATTGATGGTATAAGTATGCCTTTGCGCCACAACAAAGGGAGACAGGAGGAGTAATTAAAGGCGAAAAAAGTGGGAGCACTCAAATCACCAGCGCAAACGTAAATCGATTAGAGCTTGTAGATCTAGAGCTATTTTCACTATTTTGTGTTACATTATTTGGAAAGTTTTCGTATACAATGAATGAAATGCCCAAAATAGGGATAGATTATTAATACATTTCATATAATCGATTACATTTATTAGTTTGATTAACTGTTGCGGGCCAAGTAAATTGTAATGGAATTGGGAGATCTTTGCCAATGCCCTGCACTATTATCTATCCATCCGAACTGCAGTCTGTTTTATGCAGAATGAAATAGAATCCTCTATTCCAAAATGGCAAAAGTAGAACTGCTGTGAGTGGCCTCTGTGAGCATGGTAAACAGCCAAAGAGCACTTCATCTGATTGGGTTTTTCTAAAAATGAAATGTCAAGAATCAAGAGAATCAAGAATCATTACACTTTCACATATTGGTGTATTAAAGGTAGGGTAAGTGATTTGCTTTGGTTAAAATAAGTGTTAGATAGCTCTATATTCTGATAGTACTCATTGGTATAGAGTGTTTGTGCAGTAACAGGAGTCTCCTTGTCTCTCCAGCTCTTTATTAAACAGAAAATGCATTTTAGTTTCAGTTTCAGTTTCATTTCCAATTTTATCCAACCAGGACAGAGAACTCAATAAGGATACAGATTAAACAAGTGCAATTGGAAGTGATGACACTAAGAAATGAGCAGACAAAATTGGAACTGGAACACTATACAAATTAAGCTTAAAAATGGGTACTTTCTCCTGATTGGCTGAGATTTTGACACCTACCGGAAAATGTATTTTCTGTTTATTAAAGAGCTGGAGAGACAGGGAGACATCTGTTACTGAAAAAACACTCTATAGCAATGATTACTATCAGAATATAGTGTTTTAACCTTTTAACAAAATACTTTTTGTTTTAACCAAAAAATATCACTTACCCTACCTTTAACTAATTGAAGCCAACACTGTGTCCATTATCCAGATATTCCGAGATATTCTTTTATACAAATTCAGTAGTCACATCTGGTAGGACACGGGATAACCCCTAAGCTCACGTCTGAAGAATGTCACAACACTCCTCCTTAAAACATTATTTAAAATGTCTCAAATGCAAGGAGAATGTTTAACCAGACAACTTTGAACAACGTGGATTCAATTTCAGAGAAGAGGAAATGCAAAGCAAACACACAGAGAAAACCTCAAACGTTCCAACTTCCAATGTTGTTTCATACAGTACTTCTCCATTCAGTACAACTTCCTTGTGGTGCACTGGGAACATTTTACAAATGCAATCCTACTGGTGATCCCGTAGTTCTAGGCAATGTACTGACTTTTCAAATATGACATATAGATACTTGACAATGTAAAGCTGCAATGTTTACGTTTTATATCCTACCGGGGATTCAATCCCAGGTCTCCGATGTTGGAGACCTGGGATACCTGCTTGGCCCTGGGGAGATATTGTGTTTATAAGATTCAGGCAATACTATTTCTCAACTAGTAGGTGATGTACCCGACACCAGGGTCTACATTTTTCAATGGAAGAGTAGGGAGACCATTCTCCTCCAACCACTGCAAATGTAATCTCTCAAGAACAGATTCCGCACTGCGTTGGAATCTGTCGGGGAGGTTCGTCATAACATGTGCGCATGGGCGTGCCTTCAGATCAGGAAGCAGGCCGCGCTTTACCCAATCAAATGTAGTGGGCGGGATTCACGTGTCCGTCGATCCTTCCCCCCTCGAAACAAACCGAAACTAATTTAACAATAGCGTCCGCGGAGCAGACAAAACCACGGAAAGATATTCACATTTTAACTTACTCTTTCATCATAGAAACAAGTGGGCTTATAACCAATACGATCCATGTTCTCTGGGAGAAGTGGTGTTAGTGTTCCGTGTAGAAATATTGTTAGTGGGAATGAAAACATAGTCGCACCAACCGGAAATGATGCGCTGAAGGCATACAACAAACACCGGTTTCCTTGCGCTCTGGCGTTACGTTTTCTTCCGCCCAGAGCCAACAGACATAGAACAAACAGCAGAGGGCGCTGTTTTTCATTTTCAGTTGGCGATGGGTTCCCAGATTGCTGCATATGTAATGTATATTGTATCAACATACTCCATCATACAGATTTGTCAAAATAATTGTTTTATCATTAAACAAAGATTTCAAAAGATTGTCTTATTTTGACATTGCATTCAGGGAAACCGATGACTATCAATTCATGTCATTTGGTCCAGCACCAGACACAGTACAGAACGATTTCATAATCATATCTAGAGTGCAGTCCACTAGCACTGGCCCCTTTCGCAAAGTACGAGGGCCGGTCAACAAGTTGAAAGACTTAGCCTCTATTTCAAATAACAGTGTACATATACAACTTTATAACGAGCTGTTCTTTTCACAGTAATCTCCTCCAGATGCTATGTAAATGTCTCAACATTCCTGCCACGTTCTGAACTAATGCCAGAATTCTACCTTCACGTTAGTACGGATGGCTGGAATAGCATCAAACCTCCTTATACATTCAGCTTCATTTGAGTTTTTTTTTGGAGAGCAGAAAAAAAAGAGGGCAGGTGAATATGGAGGTTGTGGTATCGCAAGAATGTTTTTTGCAGCCAAAAAGTCTTGAATGGAGACAGCGGTGTGTGAAGGAGCGTTGTCATGGTGAAAAAACCATGGAACTTTTTCTGATCACTGATGGGGGTCTCTCGAAACTTTATCCTTCAAATGAATCAAAGCCTCTTTTAAAAATGAGTACTTGGAACAGAACAGCACATAATAATGTTATGTCATATGCTCTACGTTCTTTAAAATAAGGACAATGTCATAATAACACTTTGTTAAAACTCTTATTTGTGGTCCTGTTGCACATCTCTCATGAGTACGTAATTATGTGTATGAATGTACTCTAGAATTCTGTCATGACAAAGTCTTGCACAGAGTATTTGGTGATTAATGGGCTTGTGGTGATAAGAAAACGTTAGATTCTTGTCCTCTTATGCCTACTCTCTTTGTTGGTGTGTTAACATGTCTTGTGCAAAAAAAGACACTTAATAATCTCCAAATTGTACTTAACGCTGCAACGTGACTTAACTAAAACCAGGAGAAGAGAACATAATATTACGCTTAACTGGTCTGTTCTGTTTTAGGTTTGTTTTTTACGTTTTTTCTTAGAAAATTGAAAAGGCACTGCATGACATGGCTCTTAATGTGGTCTATATTTTAAAGTTATTAAATCATCATGAGAATCTGTGTGCAGCCTGAGGTCCTCAGATGGGAACCTGCTTGTTGTTCTTGAGTCGAAGCTGAAGACAAAGGTGAGCGACCGCGAATGCCTTTAATGTCAGGGGTCCACCACTCTGGGACGACCTAACTGAGAAGTTCAGGCTTGCTAAATCAGTGTCTGCTCTTAAATAGCTTCTTAAACCTTTAATCGAAAGGTGTGTCTGTAGTATCCTTGCCAGAGACCTTTTGTACCTCGTGAGCTACAAATCAAAGCTTATAATACATGCTATAAGACACTCAAGAAGAAAGAGTAACATAATATCTATTCAACACAAAGACAAAACACGAAGATCTTTGTGCCTCTATCTGTGTGAACCAGTGTTTGTGCCTTGCTCAACCACTCCTCACGGTGCAAATGCCATGCCTCACCCGTTTACCCGTGCATGCACCTTCTATATGAAATTCACATATGAATGCATGCATGTGTACTTATGAATGTTCTGAGTGTATCTGTGTACCTATACAGGTACATGCCCTTTGATGGACACCCAATCCTCTTACATGCATGTTCTGCATGGGTGGACCCCAGTGAGACGAGTAGCAAATCCTCACACGTGTCTTGAAAATATATTTTGCCGTTATGTGCCGTTATGCTGCTGTCACTGTGTCTCTGTGAGAGTTTGTGTCCCACTCACCGCTGTGCATTGTCTGAGGAGGCAGGACTGCTTCATCCGGCCGGGCCCTCCGAACTTCTTCATGTCTTTGCAGAAGTGGCACTCCCCGCACTCGGTCCGCATGCAGGCCTGACAGCGACGACACCGGGTCCTCCTGCGCCTCGCGCCCCCGCCTGCCCCCCCGCCCAGCGCCTTACTGCCCGACATCCCCTAACAAGTCAGCTAGGAGAGAGAGAGAGAGAGAGAGAGAGAGAGAGAGAGAGAGAGAGAGAGAGAGAGAGAGAGAGAGAGAGAGAGAGAGAGAGAGAGAGAGAGAGAGAGAGAGAGAGAGAGAGAGAGAGAGAGAGAGAGAGAGAGAGCAATAACACACAACGGAATAAGTTCAAAGTCAAACAGACAGAGTGACAGCAAACCCACACACATGTACATGGTATGTTACACTCAATAACAATAATAAAAACACAGCCCTGTCTACTCTGCAGTCTCCATCTCTACTATATCTATGGGCTAATTTCATGCCTGTGTGCACTAGGGACAGGACAGCCACCATGACAAATAAGAGAGTTGATTTAAAAAGGACAGATGGGGGAAGAGAGAGCAAGAAACTGCAAAAACAGAACAGACAGAAGGATAGATATTATTAACAGAGTTACCAATACTGTACAAAGCACACAGGCTAGTTGCTGTTAAAGCCCTTAGCTGTATCAAGGAGTTTTCTATGAAGCTGGAAGAAGTACAATTTTGATTCAGGGTCTGGCTCCAAAACGAGTCCACCACCCAGGGCTGAGAATTAAGCCACCTAGCCTGCCTAACACTGATAAATATGGGATTGCGTTTACCTACTCGACGACTATCCATTTTGACAGTTAAACAACTTCTCTAGTGGCAGGGTCTTTTACATTTAAAAAAAAATTGGTTTGGGCAGTTGGCATGTGAATGCTAGGATTTACCATATCATGTGCCCTGCAGGCAAGAAAATCATTCCCAATCTGGTTCCACTTCAGTAGCATGCATGTACTTTGATGCTTAGATCATTAAGTTAAAATTCTAAACATTGGACCCACGCCAGCCAGGTCCAACTTTCTAGCAGTTAAGACTCTCTGTTCCCTGTTCAGTCTCTTTACACTGAGTACAATAAAAGGTACAGGAATTAGTCTTAGTGGCATTGGCGCAGCAACAAATCGTAGTGCGCTTCACAGATTTGCTTGTCAGCTCTTTTTTGTACAGGCTGTGTGAATCATCTCTAAATCGATTAAGTGTTGTTATATGTGCTGCAGAGGCAAACACGAATGTATTGTAATGGGATTCTTTCACTTTTTTTTTAATGCCTGGCAGCCACAATAAATGAACTGTGACCTGTCCTAGGACCAGCAGAGCAACATCCCTCCAGCTATACGGTGGTGAGTTGTTGTTCTGGCTGGCAAGCTTGTTTACTCTACCCATCCACTTTGTAATGGTCAACACTACGTTATTCTATTGTTTTATGTGGTTGGCTGGAAAGCAATTAGACTGAGTAATGAATTTTGGGGAGTGATCCAACCACTCTGGGCCCTATTTAACTGGTACGTCTGTCTGAGACCCACAGCTTAAAGAAACTCATTTAATGGAAAGACCGCCTGCCCACCTGTTTTGGAGAAGGAGAGGACACTGCTTGGTGCACTGCCTCTATCATTAAAACCCACTGTAGATAAATTACCTTTCACTTCTGTTATGGAGGTGGACTAAAGCATTTTGTGTTTAGATAAAAAAAAGAAAAGTGCACTCGGGATTCATTTGACATTTTTTTCAAATGATTTTTATCTAACCACTGGATATAACTTGGGAAAAACAAACATTCTTCTTTGGGTGTCTTTAGATGTGCTTGAGTGTATGTCTACACTGACTACAGTCTATCTTAGATCTTCAGCAGGATTTAAAAAAAAAACTAAACGTATAATGTCTTCTGAGGACACATGAGGACTGATTAGAGAGCAGTTTTCTGAAGAGCAGGTGGTTAAGAATCACCCTTTCCACAGTGAAATGAGAAGTACCCAGCAGGATGCGGTGCAGCCCCTTCACACTGGAGAGAGGATATAATTAAGAGAGGATGAGAGAATAGCCTACATCTCCGACTCCTATCTTTCCAATTGTGTGTGTGTGCGTGTGCGTGTGTGTGTGTCCTTCACTCGGGTCTCCTAATTGTGACAGGGAGGCAGAGAGAGCAGGAGAGAGAGGGGTGGAGAGAGAAAGGGAGAGAGGGTGACACTGCAGAAACACAGGGGATGAAAAGTTCCTCCACATATAAAAGCATCACCTAATGAAACCGCAAGAGCCATTTCAACGGAGCCTGCACCGGCTTCTCCCAAGAGGGCATCTTTCCACGAATTAACTAATGACAAGGACTGACAAGGTTGTGGTGGGTGTGTGTGTGTGTGTGTGTGTGTGTTGACCACCTCCACCACAGTGAGCGTTCATTCACCAAATGTATTTCGAGTACCTAGAAAAGCTCTGCCTACACAAGTCTGACGTATTAACATTTCCAGCCAGACAGGCAGCAGTAATAAAGCATTCATAATATAAAAATATCCACGACTATAACGAGTGTGTGTGTGAGCCCAATACAACAGTTACAGATGGCTCCCACAGAAGAATCCGCAGCAACACACACAACCACTGGCTTGATTATTAGCAAGCTATGGTAATGAGCTAGCGTCACATAGCACACACACAGGCGTGTGTGTAATAATTACTCATCATCATACCTTCACACAGATAGTGTTATACAATGTAATGAATATATGATGATAATATGTGTGTGACTGTGAACATGACTGCAGTGCACACATCACACCACCACCACAGGACAGATGTGGGGTTCGAACCCCACATCATCTAGCTGTGTTAGCTAGATGATGTGGGGTTCGAACCCCACATCCATCTAACAGCTGGATGATGTGGGGTTCGAACCTCACATCATCTAGCTAACACAGCTAGATGATGTGAGGTTTGAACCCCACATCATCTTGCTGTGTTAGCTAGACACACAAGTTAGCAGAATCTGGAGGATGATGAGGAAGATGATGATGATGATGCGCATCATCTGGCTCCTAAGAGCCGCTCCACAGCACATAAGACATACATTCATGCTCCTGTCGTTGCGCGAGCGAGCCTGTCGCTCGAGACAAAACATGACGTAATTTTCGCCTCGCGACATTTTTTTCCCCCAGTTGAGAAAATAAATAAATACGTAATTTGTCTCGAGCGACACAGACTAGGCTCGCGCGACTAAGTATAAAATTAGCCTGTTCGGCTAGCAGCCAAGCCAGCTAGCTCCCATACACTGCCCTGTGTGTGTGTGTGTGTGTGTGTGTGTGTGTGTGTGTAGACAGAACCTGAGTGTTAAAATACAAACAGAACACATAAGCAATTTAACACAAACATACAGTAACACACTGAACGTTACGTTCTCGTAATAACAGCAATGAATGCACACTAAGCTAACAGACAGTAACTGTTCCAACTGTTCAACCTCTCTCTCTCTCTCTGCAATATGCTTCCTCTTTCATTATTGCTCAGCAGCATCATCATTACAAATCAAACCCACTGACTGGAACATCTTACTATTAATACACTGCGATGATGAAGGGCTGGTGGGTGTGTGTGTGTGTGTGTGTGTTGTGTGTGTTTTTGGAGAAAAATAATAATAATAATAAAATACATTCCAAAACACTCACCTCTTCGTATCAAGTCGCATACTCGTTGGTCGCTCATTAGAAATGATATATTAGCCAGCAGGCACCAGTTAGCCAACGTTAGCTCGGGTTTCTAGCCCCTGCTTGTCTGTCCGCTTCCTTATTTCTGCTGCTTGCTTTGCTGCTGCTGCTACTGTGTCTCTCTGTGCGTTCACACACACACATTCACATTACTGTGTCTCTGTCTGCGTTCACACACATTCACATGTTGTTTCTGCTGCTTGCTTTGCTGCTGCTACTGTGTCTCTCTCTGCGTTCAGTTCACACACATTCACATTACTGTGTCTCTCTCTCTCTCTCTCTGCGTTCTGTTCACACACATTCACATTACTGTGTCTCTCTCTACGTTCAGTTCACAGTCACACACATTCACATGTTGTCTCCCATGTTGTTATTACACTACCAGCAGCCTAGCCCACACACACACACTACACACTACACACACCCCTTCAGGCTAATTCACTGTATGCATGTAACCTAGATGTGTGTTTGGAGGAGGAAGATGATTGTACCAATCTGGATCGATGGTAATAAACTGGAAGGGGGGTGGTGTATGTGTGTGTGTGTGTGTGTGTCTTTTTTGACCCCCCTCTCCTCCTCGTTCCTCTCTCTCTCTCTCTATCACACACACACGTCTCTCACAACGTGTTCCTCCCTCTCTTTAAAAACACGCACGCATTGTACTTAAAATCATGACACAAAACGTTTCCCCGGGAAACGCGCGCGGGTAGATCGTAACACGCACCCGCCGGAGAATTCCAGTGAAAAAGTGGGCAAAATGAAACACAAAAACGCGCTGAGTTTTGTCTATTGTTCTCGTTTTCTATTGTGCGTGTGGTGGGTTGCTCGTGTCGCGTGTTTTGTTGTGTGCATGCATGTGTTTGTGTGTGTGTATGTGGATTATAATGTGTGTGTCAGCTGGCAGCAACATCAAATACGACACGTTTAATCCTCCGTGTTCACGTTACATCACATAGGTGACTATCGTTCTCCATTTTTGCCCTCGGAAATAAATAAATAAATATAGTAAATAAAATATGGGGAGTGAAAATATGCACGCCCCTCCTCTTCCTGATGTCGTCATGACTGAGCGTCACACAGCCATTGGGATTTCTGGGAGTTGTAGTCAAATGCCGTGTGTGTGTGTGTGTGTGTGTGTGTGTGTGTGTGTGTGTGTGTGTGTGTGTGTGTGTGTGTGTGTGTGCGTGTGCGTGTGTGAGAGAAGGAATATCAGGGACGTCAGAGTTAGGATAAGTAATTTCATAATTGCTCTAAGCTAAAAGGTTTTGTTATTTCTTGAAAAACTTTTCACTTGTGTGTGCTGGATATGAATCCACAATCTGGCGTGCATCTACATAATGTGAATGTAGGCTACTACTACTACTACTACTACTACTACTACTACTACTACTACTACTACTACTACTACTACTACTACTACTACTACTACTACTACTACTACTACTACTACTACTACTACTACTACTAATAATAATAATATTAATATACATTTTTTGTTTTTTCATTTTCAATGTGCTTTTGTATTTTTGTTTTATGTGTGACTGCAAATCCATATTGTACATGCTCTGACACACACACACACACACACACACACACACACACACACACACACACACACACACACACACACACGCAATTTTGCAGGAAACCTTCACCATAAAGTGCTAAAAGGTAAACTACCAGAAATCTGGCACCTTTTGCACCACTAGCCACAGATATAGGTTTAGGCAAAGACCTGTCTGACCATTTTTGGAGTTTTCTCTCCAAAAATGGTTTGGTTCAGTGAAACAGCTAAATTGGCTGTGTACTCCAGCTACTAGCTAGTACTTTATCTATAATATAAATACCCCCACCCCACCAATTTAGTTTCCTAAAAAGGCAAAGCAAACACATTATCATAACAAAACAAAGTGTTTTAGCAACTCCCTCCCTCCCACAGTTATACCATTGTTGCCTTGCCCCTGCCCTGTGCCTAGAATAACCATACCAAGGATGGGCCAGTGATGTCACAAACAGGCGGAAGTGTGTGTAGCTTCCTCAGAGGGCTGTCCTGAGCTTCCATAATAATAATAATAATAATAATAATAATAATAATAATAATTATTATTATTATTTATAATACTAAACTTTATACGGGCTGCTCCCCTTAACCACCGCTTAATTTCCACTACATAATCCGGGACTACAGATGTATATTAGTCTATTAACTAAATTAATTAGCTATTTGTAGTGCAATATTTATTGTCCATTGACCTGTCAAATCAACAAATTATATTAATAATGAAATGAGTGAAAAGCCCCTCGTGGGGCCCTGATGGCGCGGATTTGCACAGACAATGACTCGTTGTGGGCTTGTAAATCAGGTTTTCGATTTGCGACACCGTGGCATGCGCAACTGCGTACGACGAAGTCAGGCTTTTGTTATTTGGGCTGTATTTTAGATAACAATCTTTCCGGTGATAAAATGGCAACAAAAGTAATCAAGAAAGTTAACCAAAGAATACGATTTTTGGGCAGGATCCTTCCGGTTACCGCTCAGAGGACAGAGTACAGCAACTTGCAATGGACAGTGATCTCATTCCCCCCAGATTCGGCACAAATGTAGGGATGAATTGGTAACCGGAACGCTCGCCCCAAAACACACTCGCCCCGGACGCCCCCATTTCTTTCGCGGACCACTCTCCCGCAGCGGTTCTTGTATTATTGTATTTGTTTTACTGAGGTTGAGGTTAGGAATACGTTTAGGGTTAGTTATAGTTTACTGAGGTTACGTTTAGGAATACTAGGTGGCGTCCGTTCCGAGGTCGCCGGATTTTCCCCGGGGCAACAGTGTTTTGGGGTGAGCGTTTTGGTATTCGAATTGAACACATAAGAACACAACGGAAACAAACCCTCAGGGCTTTTTGTGTTATCCTTTTTGCATTATTGTATAACTGTACCACCTTTTGCAAACTGATTTAAGGTAGGGTAAGTGATTTTATTTGGTTAAAATAAGTGTTTAATAGCTCTATATTCTGATAGTACTCATTGCTATAGAGTGTTTGTTCAGTAAAAGGAGTCTCCTTGTCTCTCCAGCTCTTTATAAAACAGAAAATGCATTTTCGTTTCAGTTTCAGTTTCATTTCCAATTTTATCCAATCAGGATAGAGAACTCAATCAGGATATAGATTAAACAAGTGAAATTGGAAGTGATGACACTAAGAAATGAGCAGGCAAAATTGGAACTGGAACACTATAAAAATGAAGCTTAAAATGGGTATTTTCTCCTGATTGGCTGAGATTTTGACACCTACCGGAAATTTTATTTTCTGTTTATTAAAGAGCTGGAGAGACGGGGAGACTCCTGTTACTGAACAAACACTCTATAGCAATGATTACTAGCAGAATATAGTAACTTTAACCTTTTAACAAAATACTTTTTGTTTTAACCCAAAAATATCACTTACCCTACCTTTAAGTGTTCAATCAATCAAAACTTTAACTCGGGCGCCCACTTCCGCATCATGACGGCATATGACGTCATTGACGCATCCCTGTCACGTAATTCGTGCCCCCGCTGGCCTCTCCTCCTCCTCCTCCTGCTAGAGTTAGCATGCTAGGCTAGCTCAGCAGCAGCAGCAGCAGCAGCAGCCAGTCAGTCTTCCTACAGTAACAGTGCAATTAGTTGAGAGAGACGCACCGGCTCCGGTGCTGTAGAGTTCATTTAGCCCTCCTCAACAATATCTCAACAACTGGGGGATAAAACAAAAAAACCTCGGCCTTACGTACATTAGAAAAGGGACACACACGTTAAAACACATTATAGGAATTATAAAAAATTAATCCAAAAAATAACTGAAGATGATTAAGCTCTTTTCTCTGAAGCAGCAGAAGAAAGACGAGGAATCTGCTGGAGGAAACAGAACAGGAGCCGGGGGTAAAAAAGCCAGTGCGGCCCAGCTACGAATACAGAAAGGTAGGCAGGCTTGGCTTGGGGGGGGTTGTTACCCCAGACACAAGCCCTCTGTCCCCGCTACATCTGCTCTGTGGCGGACCCTCTGGGCTGGTGATAAACACAAATACTACGAGGCAAGAAGTGGCCGAGCATAGCATAGCCATTCAGGCTACACATGCTAGCTTCGGGTTAGCTTCGAATGCTACGCTACCCCGGCCGACGTTAGCGAGCTGGGCTGGTGGTGGTGCTAATATTATTTGAAAACAAACGTCGTCAGGGGTTCGATTAAACCCTAAGCAGAGCGTTTCTAAAGCTGCCCACTGCACACACAGTTATGACCACAACACACACTAACCACACTGTTTGTAATCTGATTTGGTCGTTATATGTATTTTTTATAAAAATCAACCCAAAATCTGGTTTCTGTTTTCCAAGCTAGCTCTGCTAGCCAACATTTTGACAGAGCCATCATCACATCAACATGTCATAATTGTGATTATAGGGAGGACTGTAAGTTAATAGTTAGATAATGTAAAGATATAAGATCACTCACAACAACCCGGATGACTGACAGCCGTCTGAACGTACGTCACATCTCTTCTCATCAAACATGAAATATAGTTACAATCGTCATCATATTAATTCAAACTACGAAACTCGTATTTTGTCTGCAGTTTGCACAAGGGCCATTTATAACACGTTAATTGGACACAGACCAAATTTTCTGTAGTTATTATGATGCCAAGTGTCACTTTGTGTAAAGAGTTATAAACCAAACCACCATGAATTTATTACATACTAGTATTGTTGTCCCAAAGATTAGTTGAAGTGGACCCCTAAAGACCTGCATATGGGTAAGTTGTCATCAGTTTTCACATGAAGGACTGATGAATCACCATGGCATCAAAACCGTCATTGGAAAATTGCACCATGACTTGTACTTTACACAATATGGTTCTAGAACATAGTGTAGTCTAATTCTAGGGATTGACAAAGGTGTGGAGTGACAAGAGAACAATGTGGCACAGTGGATAGTCACTGTCCAATAATCAACATGTTCTTCTAAGTAATGTCCTTTTTAGCAAGACACTGATGACCCATATTCATTATAGGTAATCCTAGAAAAGGTACGTTGTCAGCTAAATAACCACAATATAGCTAAATGTAAAGTAAGTTAAATCTCCTGCACTAGTGTTTGGACTAGCAGGGTAACCAGAACTCTCGCCCCAAAAGCCAAAACACACTCGCCCCCATTTTTTCCATGGACCGCTTCTCCCAGTGGTTCTTGAATTCTTGGCTTCGTTTTACTGAGGTTAAGGTTAGAAATACGTTTAGGGTAAGGCATAGTTTTACTGAGGTTAAGTTTAGGAATAAAGTTAGGTTTCGACATAGTTTTACCGAGGTTACGTTTGGGAATAAGGTTAGGTTTTTTAGGCATAGTTTTACTGAGGTTACGTTTAGGAATAAGGTTAGGTTAAGGCATAGTTTTACTGAGGTTACGTTTAGGAATACCTGGTGGCGACCGTTCCGAGGTCGCCCGGGTTTGACCCGGGCCGAGCATATTTGGGGCGAGCGTCCTTGTATTCACCAGCAGGCAAAAAGCCTCATCAGGTCCTTTGTGGAGTGGTGTCCGCTCTGTTCATTGTTCCACCTGCATGTGGAACAGACATGTGGGAAGAGTATATCACAACAGAGCTAATGATCATGACCATATTACCCAGGAGAGGAAACTAAGCCCCTAACTAGTACAGGACGATATGACTTCAATTTCAAATCAGTATCACAATTATTCAAACCTTTGCCTCGATTAGGATTAATAAACGATTATACCAAAAAAAAAGAGTCGAAATAGCCGAATTACAAGCTCTTTCTCACAATTTTTGTATGCCACCATTCGTACCACAAAGTGAAATACATGGTTACGCGGTTAATCAGAATAAAAGATTTTGTCAATTATAAAAAAATCTGTCAGAATTTGTTTGATTTGATTCGTTGGTATATAGTAAATAAGAAATTATCCCAAAAGAAAACCTGCATCTCGATTAACCTACATGAGCAAGATTAAGTCCCGAAAGTCCCTAAATTCTAAATATCGGTTTCGATAGATTATCGGTTAATTGCCCAGCTCTACACCCAAAAAAACTATGTAGGCTTACCCTCCTCTTCCACCCATACATCATCATGTCCCCCCTCACCAGGGGATCCCTGTAGGACCAGCGGAGAATATAGGTGTATTTTACCACCACCAAAATGGAAAATTCTGTTATCTAGTACTAGTAGTTAGTTCCTCTGTCCACAAAACAGTCAGAGTTTGCAGAACGTCATAGCAGCTTCCTCCAACACAACTGAAGCCAACAGTGAGAAGTCCTAGAGTAAAAAAAAAGAAAAAAAAGAACACCTACAAAAGTGAATGGAAAATTATTTAGTTTAAATCTTCATTCATCGTTATCAAATGTGCAAAGCAGAAAGTACAATTGTGTAAGCTGGAGCTCTTGGTATAATTATTTGCCCTTTTTTTAAACTAAAGGACTGGTCACTGTTGGCAGTTGTGTTGAAGAAGTTTTGCAACCTCTGTGAGAAGTAATAAATAAATAATAATAATCTGTATCAATCTTTCCAGTAGATCAGAGGTTTTCAAGAGAGGGGGGTAGCAGATCCACAAGCTCACAACCTGTCGCAATGCGACACATTGTGAGCTTGTAGATTGACTATTTTCAATATTTTCTGTCTGTTTTTTATTATAAAAAAAAAAAACTATTTTGCAATAGCGGGGCCGCAGACATAGGCTATGGCTATTTGTGGGTCCTTGGCATGGCGTGGAACAGTTTGGGAACCTCTGCAGTACATGAATTACATAATTATTATATTTGGGTGAACTATCCCTTTAAACATATCTTCATCATCATCGTCCCACGCCTCCACCCTCAATCTCCTCTATTGTTGTTGGTGTGTTGTTCTAAAACCCATCCACCCCTTTTCTATTTTCATTTCACAGACAGTTATTAATCCCTCCATGCAGTCAGTCTTGAAGCCATTCTCTGATGGATGTTCTTTTAATTTCACATGAGAGGGAGTCTGTTACTGTTTTTTGAAAAGTGCCAAGGCACACCTTAGACCAGCTTCTGCCAGATCAATGCCAGTTGGGAATTTATCAATGGGATGGACTGAAAGCCTAGAATGGCTCCAATCCAGCAGCCGGCATCTGGTCCATTCAGCACAGATAAAGATGGCGGGGCACTGGCCAGGAGTGTGCTGTGCCAGTGATTCTCAACCTTATGAATTTCAAGGACCCTCAGTTTGATATCATGCATTAGGCCACAGACCCCCATTTTTTTAATCTTTGGGACCCTAATCTACACGGTAAAAAGTGTTAATTTGACCCTTCATCCTTAAAAGTCCATTTGTTTCCTAATTATCAATCATTTAGCCAGCGACGACCTTAAGGACCCTTGGGGGTCCTTGGACCCCATGTTTAGAACCAGTGTGCTATGCTACGCATGCAGTGTGGGCTCATCACCAAGTCCTTTCCACAATACTGAACTTGAATGATTGCTTAAGTCTCTGGTTTAGGAAGCGTTTATTTCTTTCTCTCTCCCAGCATCAGAATGCTAAATGCACGGGTGTTTTATTTGTCTGACTAGACAATGGAAAACCAATTAAATAGTGCCTGCCATCGAAATAACTATTAAATAAATGTAAATAGTAAATGGTGCATTTATATAGCGCCTTTATCCAAAGAGCTTTTACAATGTGCATAACATTTACCCAATTCACGCATACATTCATACACCGATGGCGGAGGAAACCATGCCAAGGCACCAACCTGCACATCGGGAACACATAGGTGTTCAGTTCAGTCAAGGACACTTTGACACCAACTCCCGGGGAGCCCGGGATCGAACTGGGAACCTTTGTTTCCCACTCTTTTTCTAAAAAAAGAAAGTCACCTCTTCCACCTCTATTTAGTGACTCAAACCTCAGACTTTGTGCTTGTGTTGCCCGACAAAAATAACTGCTTTGTGCTTTTTAAGTGCAATATCTCAATATTGAATTTTCTGTCCCGGTGTACCTCATATAACTACTTAGTTTCTCTGTTCTCTGTATAACTCTCGCCCACTTGCATCCACCCTCTCTCTGACTCTTTCTATCTCTTGTTAACCCTTTTCCGCTTTCTTTCCATTCACATTTTTTTTTTTTTTAATTCTCTCTCTCTCAGACATCAATGAGCTGAACCTGCCAAAGACATGTGAGATCAACTTCCCTGATGACGATGACCTGCTCAACTTCAGACTCATCATCTCACCAGACGAGGTCGGTGACTGTGCACTTTTCCTAAACTTGTTAAACATGTTATCCCATTAAGACCGAGAAAGCATCTGCCATTTTAGATTTTAACCACTTTAACCATTATTTTATACTTTGGCTATTCAAAAAAAATTTGTTTAAGCAAACATTTTGAACTCAAATCTTTGCTTCTGGGGGTCCCTGGAACTATATATTTTGAGATGGAGGTCCGCGGCCAAATACATATAATTTTGGGGGTCCTTGACATGACAACGTTTGAGAACCACTGATATTATAGCAGCATAAGACATTTGTAGAATTGGCCTCAGGTCTTAGCAGAGTGAGTGCCCTGTGCACGAGTGCCAGCCAGTGCAGGAATGATCAAGCATTCCAGCATGTACTGTACCAGAGGCCATATTAATGAAAGTCGGT
This sequence comes from Gymnoscopelus braueri, assembly GCF_963280865.1. Classification (NCBI taxonomy): domain Eukaryota; kingdom Metazoa; phylum Chordata; class Actinopteri; order Myctophiformes; family Myctophidae; genus Gymnoscopelus; species Gymnoscopelus braueri. Next base: position 13,158,879 of record NC_137615.1, read on the forward strand.
TCTGTACAAACATCCCACCGAAGCACTTGCCCCACCACCACAGATTCCCAACAGTGTTGCCTCCGGCTTGGCGGGCAGGAAGTGCGCAGCGGATTGTATAGTTATTACTGCACAAGGGCTAGGCGATATGCCTAGCCTTTATCTCGATAATTCTGACCAAATACCTCCATTGTTATTGTGACGATAATATCGTATTGTGACCATAATATCAATGTTCTTTGAAAATTGTGAAAATATATAATTTTTGAAAATTTGTGTCAATTTCTGGAACTATAAAATAAGTCCTAAGTGATTAAAACCCGAAAAATACAACACTTGCAATATCACAATATATATATATTCCGATATCTAAAATCCCAGGTGATATATGTAGTCTCATGTCATGATATCGATATAATATCGATATATTGCCTAGCCCTACTCTAGCGACTCCATTTGGTTGGTTGGGACTGGGAGGCCTGTTCAGCAGGGAGGGGATCTAGGGGAGGTAGCGTGAAACCTCCTGTGTCATGCTGTCCCGGTGAATCTCCTCGCTGTCAGGTTGAAAGAAGCAGCTGGTGACTCCATGTGTGTCAGAGGAGGCATGTGGTTTTGTACACCACCCCTAGGCAAACACTGGGGGTTGGCAGGGACTGCTGTTCACATGGGAATTAGTAAAATAACTAAATTGGAGAAAAGACACAAAAAAAAGAATCCCCTCTAAATAGATGTGCACACTGCACACATTTCTGCCTTTCTCCGTTACGAGACAGGATTTATGAAAAGCTATGTACACCTGACCTGTTTCTCATTTTAAATCATAGCGTGGAAATAAAGGTTAATGTCTATGTGAACTTTTATTGGACCCCAAAGACAAACTGAGAATGGAGCCTATTACACAGAGAATAAGAACGGCAAAGAGAAAATTTGTATAATCTTTCCTCGTCAATTCACAGAACCATCCCATTCTCCCCGTGTACCAACTGCTGAGTATGTGGAGAAATAAGCGCCGTCTCAAGTCAATTTGTCTTTACATAAATACTGATCTTTATGTAGAATGTTTCTCGGCAAAACTCTTGAGTACACACACAACTATCGATACAGAGTCATTTTGAACAATCCTGCAAATACTGCAAACACTCTTATCCACAGGGACTTGGAATGAGCATAAACTGTCGACATTAGAAGAAGCAATCTGTAGTGAGGTTTGTGAAGGTCTGAGTCACGGCATGAGTCGACCAAATATTCCTGTGACCTTAGTTAGGATGCAGATAAAATGAGAGCTAAGGGGAGAAGTTAACCACTGAAGACCTACCGGTATATACCTCATCGATGAATTGCTAAAATAGCCAATCTACAAGCTCACAGCAACGTGTCACATTGTGACATTTGCTATTTTCGCTATTTTTGAAAATAAAACGTTTGAAAGTTTGCGCCTATAATGACATGCCCAAAATAGGGACGCCAGGTTGAAAATTCGGATGATGAGAGAAGTGCAGGGCGAACAAATAAGAGCCAGTGAGATAAAGCTTTTATTTAATTTTATCATTCTTAGCCACTCACCACCAAGATGATTTGCTCACCAGTCATGGGACTTGAGCTCATTAAAACATAGTATATCTCTAGCCTTGTGGACTGTAGATTTATTAACTTGGTTTATTTCCTCTCATCTCTTGTCTTGCCAGGGTTTTTACAAGGGTGGTAAATTCGTCTTCAGCTTTAAGGTGAGTTATCCTGGTCTGGGAGGATCAAGACGGGATGCTTCTCTCTCTCTCTCTCTCCGCCTATTTTTCTTCTCAAGCCATCTCTCAGTGTTTCTGTGTCCATTTTTCTGTCTCTTGCTCACTCTGTTTCTCCATCTCTGTTTGTCAACACTTGTAGATCAATCTGATTAGCCATGTGTTAACAAGAATAAGAGTCTAAAAGCCACACTAGCGGCCCCTAGAAGCAGTGCTGCTCCTTACACCAAACTTGAACCTAAGGGGTTTGAACCAACTGGCATTGCCATCCTTAGAGCCCTGCGCTTTCACCAGTGGGGCCAAAAAGAGAAATTTGTGGGAAGATTTTGGGGGGTGGGGTGAATATATTCTACATTCACATAAGACAGAGGGATGAACCTTAACCATTAACGCCATGATGTTGCCTCTAGTGCCACTCAAATGTTTAGTGCTCAGGAACTGTGCACAACAAGTTTCATGTTAATTTGTCCATTGGATTTTGAGACATCTTAATATGTGCAAGTGAAAATCGTGGTGCTAGAGGAAAGGTCAATGGATCACCAAAATCAGTAGGGTTCATCCTGGATGGTGCACAGCAATTTCTATGGCATTCCAACCTGTAGCTTTTGAGATATGATGTGTGGGACCAAAATGATGGATGGACGGACGGACGGACAGTTCTTAGAACTTAACTGCTTGGGGAGCTAAAAAGCTGTCAACACATTGTGAATGATGGCTTGTGTGTGTGTGTGTGTGTGCGTGTGTGTGCGTGTGTGTGTGTGTTTTCAGGTAGGACAGGGTTACCCCCATGATCCCCCCAAGGTAAAGTGTGAGACCATGGTGTATCATCCCAACATCGACCTGGAAGGAAATGTTTGCCTAAATATCTTAAGGTACGTACACTCACACGCAATGTCGGTGTCTTAAAAACGCCATTGTGTCTCTGGAGCAGCTTTCACAAACAGCTTCAAAGGTTATTGAGGGTGGGAGGGGGGAGTGTTTACATTTCTGTTTACTAGTTCAGTAGTTCATATCTTTTAATTAATCTACACTTTCAGGGCCAACCACTTGAACCTCAATTTATTTATTTATTTATATTCAAGCCTTTGTGAGTTTAACCCATTAAAACCGGGAAAGCATCTGTGTCATTTTTAGATTTTTTGCGTTGGCTGTTCAAAAATAGAAGATTTACAAGCTCACAGCGCGTCCCTTTGTGCCACTCTGCGAGCTTGTTCATCTGCTATTTTGTAACATTTTTGAAAAATCTTGTGAGAACTACTGATTTAGAAGGCATTTGTAGAATCTGCCTCAGGTCTTACTGGTTTAAAACCTACAGCTCTAACACCATTTTCCATTCCCTTTAGTCTCTGTTGTACGCGTTGGCATGACTCTCCAGTCAGCCAATACAAGTCTGTGATTAGGCACAGATTAGAGTTTGGCTGTTATTTTACTCTTAGTATAATATTTTTTGCTACTTAAAACCCCTCTTTGTCAGGCACATTTGATACTAAACATGGTGAATGGGTGGAGATACATGTATGTGTTAGGTCTGTCAACGGCCCAAATAGAAGGAGCGCTGCGGCGGCTTAGCAAAAAAAGTTAACAAATCTGAAATAGATGAAAGGCAGACATGTTTTGTAAATTCTGAATAAACCCCAAAGGCAGATGTCATGTTACAAGCTGTATACACAGCTGTGAAGGATACCAAAACAGACCTGTGTTCTTTGTTTACACCGACGAACAAAGCCAACATCGTAACCCTAGAATTGCCCACATAATTAAGTTTTATTTTCATTTTTTTCTAATAATCCTCTTTCGATTCTCCCTCTACCACTCTTATTTTGCAACTGGATGTGTCAATTATTTAATGGAGACAAAGCTGGCTGCACGTTATCAGATCAAGCGCTTGCCGTCTTGTGCTGTACCATGAGGGTCATGTAGGGAAGTCTCATAAAAGTCTAAAATACCCGGTAGCTAATCCTTGAGGTTGTGCTGAGTCATGACAAATCCATCCATTCGATTTGGAGATATCTTGCGTGCGTTTCAAACTATGGGTGATGCTAGAGGAAAGGCCATGGGGTCACCAAAGTCGGTAGGGTTCATCCTCTGCAGATCATGAAAGTGAATTCCGTGACAATCCAGCCAGTAGGTTTTGAGATATCGTGTTTAAGGCCAAAGTGTGGGACAGATGGACGAAATGACAAGACATTGTCAGCCCTGCGCCAGCATGGCTAAAAATAAGTCATGCACACACCAATGGGGGGGGAAAAAATAATTGCTCTTTTTGTGCTCTTCCCAGAGAGGACTGGAAGCCTGTGTTGACAGTAAACTCCATCATCTATGGTCTACAGTATCTATTTCTAGTGAGTATATAGACACGTTGCACTCATTTCATTCCACGTTATTGATGACACGGTGGAATAGATGTTCTCTCCTCCTCCTCTCGTCCCCTGTAGGAGCCTAACCCAGAGGATCCGTTGAACAAGGAGGCGGCCGAGGTCCTGCAGACAAACCGGCGGCTGTTCGAGCAGAACGTACAGCGTTCTCTGCGAGGGGGTTACGTGGGCGCCACCTACTTTGAGCGGTGTCTCAAATAGTGTCTACACACCCCCCCCCCCCCTTCCCCGCACCCCAGTCGCCTCGCCTCCATCTTCCCTCCCCACCCTCCATATACCATCACCCCCGCCTCCTGCCCCCCCCGCCCCACCCCCGCCAACCACCCAACCAACCAACAAACAAACAACCTTCTACTGCGCTGCCTTGCTCGGCGGCAGCAGCCCAGCAAGCGGCAGAATCAGCACGCCAGAAGACGCTTTTTTCTGTTTTAAAAGAAAGAGAACTCCTCCCCCCTCTTCTTCTTCTTCTTTCATTCTATTACTACTTCTACTTCCAAGATGCATTCTACAGTTTGCACATCACTGGGGACGCCAGCTTACCACCAAACACACACACACACACACACACACCTGAGTGACGCGATGGATCGCAGTGGAGGACAATGATAAGGAAGGAGCGGTGGAGAGGAGATGGAAGGATGCATGGAAATGAAGAAGAGGAGGTGAAGAAGGAGGAATCTGAGGAAGCAGGCGAGGGGGGGGGGGGGGAGAGGGGTTCAGTGAATGTTACTCGGGCGAATCATGCTGGTAAATGCCACTACGATGATGATGATGATTGAAATGAAGCCCTCACAAGTTTATTTTATTTTTTTGTTTGTTTTCTTGTTTTTGTTCGTTTTTTCATTTTTGTTTTTGTGCAAAGAGACATGCCAACTGATCCACCTACTGGCAGACAGACAGACAGACAGACAGACAGACAGACAGACAGACAGAAAGACAGACACCTCTCACTCCCATTCTCCTTAAGACTCGCTGAGTGTTTGTAAGTCACATTCAGCTAGCACTCCTGAATGGGAGACGTATGAGTATTACTGACCACACACACACACATACACACACACATACTTTGGCGACAGTCGTAATGTGAGTCATGGACTCACCACCTCATGTACCTTACAGGTTCACACAACACACAACCTAACACATACGCCATAGACAAACAGTGTAAGGACTTGACTAATCAGTGGAGACGGACAGACCATCTAGACGTGCAGGATCAGTAAGACGGTCAGGGCTGGTTGGGATGGGGAGGGGGGGGTCTTTGTGTTTTTGTTAAGGGGAGGGCTTTAGATTTTCAAAGGGGGTGGGGGCAACAGGGTGATGGAGGGGGGGGGGCTTTAAATGTTAGGATTCTATTGTGTATATTAAAAAAAAAAGGATGAAAGAAAACCCAGCCGTTCACATTGACTGCAAACATTGAATTATGTTAAATAAAATATGATCTTGAATGATAATAACTATGTTGATGTCCACATCCCCGTGTATGCCAGCTACAGATGACTGGGCCATGATGTGTGGAGCTTGAAGACCACCGTGGAATTGGCACAAGACCACCACAGCTCATAACATGTTTTCAAACTGAAAATATAAGTAGGGGGTGTTGTCTTGGCACAGAGGTTCCTCAGCTATAATCCTGGAATTCTGACTAGTGACTACTGTCAAGAGTTCAATCAGGGTCTAATCTTTCTGGGTCACCGACCGAATGCAATTAACTACCTGGTCAAAGTGGGAGAAGAGGGCAGTTATTTGGGCCGTCGGACTGGCGGTGAGAGAACCAGTATGTTCTCATTACGAGTCAAATGTGCCACAGCATTGGACTGGTAATGATTCTCACGGCAAGGTTGTCCTGGGTGACTGAAATTACCAATTCTAACGAGTTGTGTATCAAGAGTTTTTACAAGGTGACACTCCCATCATCTACAGTATGACATCATCCTATGCAGAATGTACTTGGCTACAGAAAAATACCAGAGAAACGTTTGAGCCACTAGAGGGAGCCACATTCTCTAATGTACAAAAACTCCAGGTGAATCAGTCACATTACCAAGCATATTATTAAACAGATTTTCTTTCCACCGGCCAAATTAATCAGTTTAAACTTTAAAGCTGAAATAAGAGTGGCTTCAGCACACACTTCCCCTGCCTTAACACCACGGTCAGAAAGAGTTGTAGGCCTGTTGGGCATCCATGTTTTATGAATATGGAGATGTTAGAATAGTCTTTGGTTTCTTAATGAGAAGGAAGTAATCCATGATTAACCCAATGGTTAACCCTCTAGTATTAACATCCCAGCTATAGAACCATTTATTATAATAGAATAGAGGGTACCGGTCCTGTATCAATAAATGACATATATATTGAACGGGTAGTTAATATTTGGATGTAAAAGTAGTAGCTATAGAAGAGAATGAAAATACACAAGGGAACACACAATTACCAAATTGATACTGTACTGTCAGAACGATAGCCTAAACAAAACAACACAAATGTTTTAAAGTGACGGAATTAAGTCGCTGCTTGACAAATTATTGAATAGCAAATTACATTAAATATTTCTATAAGACGCATTGGGCATTTTGCTAGATGAACCCCCCATATGATAGAGAGTTGTGGATTTACAATCAATTTGAAAGTGTGACATATCAGTGTGCCGGGGTGCCCATGGCGTAGTGGTGAAGGTGCATGCCACATATCAGCTCTAATGCATTGCAGTCCGACAGTGAGCCACAGGTTCGATTCCCAAGTCCGACGATCTTTGCTGCGTGTCACTCCCTCTCTCCCTCCCCGTTTCCTGTCTATCTCAACTGTACTATTCAAATAAAGGGAAGAAAAGCCCAAATATATATATAAAAACAGTGTGTGCCAGTGTCACACAAAAGTAGATCTGTAACCTCACATAGCGTTGTGAGCAATCAAGTACTAATCGAACATATGTATGGATTAAAGTTCTCAGTCGCCTTGACTGCTTTCAGTCATATGGATCCAACAGAAGTCTTTTATGGAATCATGTCGTGGAAAATAGCCGATCTACAAGCTCACAACGCGCCTGTGACGCGTTGTGAGCTTGTAGATCTATTTTCGGTTATTCGTTATTTTAAGATGAAACTGTCTGATAGAGTAATGTAAGTGTTCAAACTAGCAATAGATTATATTAAAGTGTGTTTGAATTGGTCAAACTAGCTAAAGAATGCATGTTCAGAGGCATCTTCCAAAAAACCCTAATGGTGTCAGATATTTCATAAAAGCAACGGTTAAAGCCTCAATCTGCGATTTCTTCAACTGGAACATGAACGAAAGAACAAAACATAATTCTACGCAAAATTGTGCAAATTGTTTAGGAAACACTCAGTTTCTCAAATCACAGTTGGGACTTGGCCTAACAAAAGTTTTAAGTCATGAGATTCTATTTAGCTTTAAACCATGCTATGAGTTGTACATTACTACTGGGTCCATGTAGTGAATGTCACTCACTTGAATGACATTCAGTACTTCTTGCCACTGACAAGTGACCAGTAGCCTACTCGGTATTGCTCTATTCTACAGTATTCTAAATTGTTATTAGCAGTAGCTAATACAGATGAAAACAAACAGTGATCACGCAGTAACAATACATTTGATTTCCATAATTTATTAATATAGATTTCTCATTTCACGAACAAATAAAATCTTGAGGAATGGATTCCAGATTCCAGACAAAAATGTGTGGTCACATCTCTGTTATTCAGTTCAAGACATTCATTAGTGTGTGTGTGTGTGTGTGTGTGTGTGTGTGTATTTATTAGAGATGTATGTACGAGTTACACAAACTATCACCTCCCCACCAAACACAGTCCTTGATTCACACCAGCAGCTAAGATGGTTAAAAACCCCACCTCCTTCGCGACTCCATCCCACCCTTCACTCCTCATATTTCTCCCTCTCCACATCTGTCCCTTTCTCCCTTCCATAAAACTGCCAGGCTTCATTTACATTCATAAAGCAGAGCTCATTTAAAAACATTAGTTAAACGGATCCCTGACTAATAAGCCTTACTACATTATAATTGCCCTCTATAACTAAAATTACAAATTAAAAACACTGTAAATATTTTCTCCATTTTAAAAATAGTTCATCTTTTACTCAAAGTGGGACAACGCCCGTCGCAAGTTGATGTCATTTGTCCATGTGGTCCAGCTATAAACAATTGTACTTAACCTAAACATGATTAAAAACCAACTTAATTAAAAAACAACTTAATACTTCCCAAGGTTAATATGAGCATCAAAACAATATTTTAAATGTTTTTATTAGCACATGCAGTCCATAGGGCTAAGACACACATGGACAAATGACATCAACTTGCGACAGGCATTGCCCCCCTTGAGTAAAAGATTAACTATATCTAAAATCAAGAAAATATTTAAGGGGTTTTTAATTTTACATTTTTGTTATAGAGGGCAATTATAATGTATGAAGGCATATAAGGCTTAGGTTAGCCAGGGATCCTTTTAACACAATTCGTTGGTAGACCAGTTCTCTCTCCCTCCTTTTCTCGTTTGCTCATAATGGGAGTTACTCGTGCAGGCTGGTGTAATGTGTGGTCATGAGAACCAGGGGCGCTTCCTTGTCTCCGGTGCCCAACAGAGGGAACGTCTTCCCTCGGAACTCTGCTCCCGTGAAGGTGTAGATCTCACTGCCCGTCTTGGCGTTGTAGAAGGACACCTGGCCCTCCTCCACGTCCAGATACACGCCCACGTGGCGCAGCTTGGGCGGAGCCTTCACCTGCACGGGGATGAAGGCAGGAAGAGACAGGTGAGTTTTTTTCTCAACACCCAATTCTAACTCTAGCCCTCCAAAATAAAAGCACACCGCAGAATGTCAAAATGTCTTATTTTGAAACATACTTTATTTGTATATTTTTTGTCATGCTATACACGAACAATTAATTGTTTCCGCCCTCATAAAGAAGGGCAGGAAACACATCATTTTGATTAGACAAACAAAAGGGATATATACACAATACAGTACGTATCACGGCAATAAAGTAGCAGTTAAAATCCATGAGCTGACCTTGGTAAGGGGTGGGGCGGTTAGGGCACGCAGGTGATTGCCGCTCCACCAGATGGAGTAGTAGCCGTTCCCGGGACTCATGTCGAACAGGCCCTTCCTCTGAGCCGACTCCAGCACCACACCCAGCTTCCAGTCCTTATTCTCGCCTACGCTCACCTGAGAGAGACAAAGACGATGGAATGGGGCGGAGGGGGGTATATTAATTACATGGGAGAGTGAACGTGAACACAGCTTCTGACCCATTCTTCAGCCCTATGGTCACTGAACTAAATATTATTTGGGACCCAGACTTCACAAGCCACACAATCCTCTCAATATTCTGACACTCAAATGGCTTTTTTCAGAGAGACAAATCAGGAGATAACAAATCTACTTTGTCATCTACCTTTCTCTGTCCCAGCAACACACTCTCGAGATCTAGCACCAATAAAACACAGGACGTTTGCGAGATCTGCCCTCAGACAGAGCCCACTGGAGACCATTTGTGTACCATTTCGCCCCTGGTAGCGAAGCGTGGGTTGGGCAAACTTCCTCATTATGTAAACGGAAATGGCCAAGTCTTGCCACGTACACATTTGTCCGTGTACGGACACATTGATAATAATAATAATAATAATAATAAACTTTATTTGTATAGCACCTTTCATGACATGAAATGCAGCTCAAAGTGCTTTACAGAGCAAGGATACAATTACAGTTAGAACCAATTTAACAATAAAGCAAATGATGACCCGTGCCCCCATCAACCGTGACCTCTCACCTCCCAGTAGTGCCGTCCAGAGTTGTAGCCCTCCTTGGCGATGACACAGGACCAGACGTCATAGCGCTGCTGGCTGTTCCTGTAGAACTGGAGCTTCTCTCCTCTCTTCACCTGCTTTCTGTCCTCCGACAGGATGAGGAAAGGGTAGGCCGTCACCGGGTTCAATGTCACATCCTCTGCACACAGGAAGTACACACAATTATTACACGATTGCTGGCAATTATTTGATAATCACAATTATTTTTGCAGAATACCTTTTCAAAACATTTTTCAAAACAGCCGAAATAGCAGATCTACAAGGTCACGATTGCGTCACATTTTCACGATTCACTATATTTAAAAACATTTCAAAGTAAAACATTAAACATGAAGACATTATATCTAATAATAGATATAATAAATAATAAGAGCACATAATTTATTTTGATTATTGGTACTGGTACTGTCATTTCTTTATTTTAAGTTATTTGTCATATCTGCCCTGTGCAGTTTTGGTTTAGAAAGCCTAAAAGGCAAACTAACACACACAGGAAGTTGTATGAACCCACAGTTTGTTATTATTATGGAATGAAGACATTACCCACCAAGATAAGGACGAATCTTCTTTAGGCCTGGAAAAAAAAGACAGCTCTGTTATTATGGAACGTAGACAGAGCTGAGCAGCCATTTGGAAAACTGCAGAGCAGAATGTTGGGATTCATGTTTCAGCAATAAACAGTCTGTAATATTAAAATAAGACGCTTACCTGAACCCGTTTTAATCTTCTTTAGATCTAGACAGATGGAAAGAAGGAGCCAAACACAGTTATCATTTGATCAGACGTCGCACCAACGTCGCACCACTTAAAACAGAGAAAATTACTGTATGAATTTTTTTAAATGGAGACAATTATATTTTCTTAAATCACCACTTTGTTAAGGATGATGTAAGAGAAAACCATAGGAAAAGTAGAATACAGAACAATATAACACGTTTACATTACAGATTCATTACAGATTGTAGACAGAGCACACTAATATACTAGATTACATAGTAAAACTAAGGATTTTACTGTGTACACAGTAAGCTAAAGTCCAAACTACAAAGATTGTACAAATTTGTGGACTCTTGAGTCCATTTGGTTCCATTATTTTGTACAATATTTGGACTCAAATTAAAGGAGGAGTTCACCCAAAAAATGACTTATTTTCTATCAATTACACACCCCATGAAGCCTTGATTTCATGGATTTATTTTTGTTTTTGTGGCATTCCTAAGACAATAATTTGATGACCGTGTGTATTTCCGGTAGGACACACAAATGATCTACTTTGTGTCTCCTACCGGATACATTAGCCGGTAGGAGACGGGAATCAAATTATTAGCTTAGGAATGCGACAAAAACAAAAATAAATCCATGGATTCAAGGCTTCATAGGGTGTGCAATTGATAGAAAATAAGTAATTTTTTGGGTGAACTCCTCCTTTAAACACTGATGATTTTACTGTGTATATATCATTTTCAACCATAATTCAGTGCTATATGTAGGTGCTGTAACTGACCTCTCAGAGACCAATGGCTCTTCTTCAGATTGACACTGCTTCCTCGCACACTCAGCATGCTCTCTCTCACGCTGAGCATGCTCTCGTTCAGCATGCCGCTCTCACCTGACGAGACTGGAGCACAACAACAACAACAGTCATCATATGACTTCTGAATGAAAAGTTGCACATTCCCTTCAAAACCCCTTTACAGAAATACCACAAATCAGTGAATGTAATTCCTAATCTCCCCGTCTTTTTAACCCATTCAATCCGGGAAAGCATCTGTATCATTTTAGATTTTGTAAACTACATATCGTTGCTGTCGGGCAGAAACCTCTTACCTCCATATTTTTTCTGTAAATGAATGCCCTACTTGATCATACTACAGTGTCACACAAAAGCATCAAAAGTAGCAGATGTACAAGCTCGAAACGCGGCACCAATTTTTTTATTTGAATCATGAAAAGTAACAGTTTTGGACATATGAGGTTTGCACCCGACAGAGATGACATATACGTTTTTCAGAAATCTGTAAGGATTAAGGTGTTTTTCTTTTTATTGGTTAACATCAAGCCCCCAGAAACACGGTAGACCAGTGAAGCTGCCGTCGCCTGCAAGTTAAATCTGGGATTTCAATACTTCCGCATTTAAAAACGCCACTGGGCATGCTTCTACCGTTTGAAACCCTAGTGCGCCGGCTCGGTGCTCAAGTCTTCCGCATTTGGGCACCATTTGGCACCATTTGGCATTGGGCACCATTTTTCAATGAAAGTTGCTCACCAGCATTTGAAGCACCCGGTTTGGGTGCTTCAAATGCTGGTGAGCAACTTTCATTGAAATGAATAGCTGGGGGCATATTATAACTCTATGGTTAACATGTCTCACTTGTAAAAGAGGTTTCAATCTGTGACTTCGTGGTTGAGTAAAGGTTATACGGGTATACAAGTTAAAAGGGATAGTTCACCCAAAAAAGTACTTATTTTCTATTGATTACTCACCCCATGGAGACTGGCTATTGGAGACTGGATATTTTTTAGTTTTTGTCATATTCCTAAACCAATAATTTGATTACGAACAGTGGGTTCCAGTAAGAGACACAAAGGAGACTCTTTGTGGTTAACATTTTTTGTTTTTGTCGCATTCCTAAGCCAATAATTTCACCACGAGCAGTGGGTTCCAGTAGGAGACTCTTTGTGGTTAACATTTTCGCATTCCTAAGCCAATAATTTCACCACGAGCAGTGGGTTCCGGTAGGAGACACAAAGGAGACTCTTTGTGTCTCCTACCGGAACCCACTGCTCGTCCTCGCCTTACTGGGCTTAGGAATGCGACAAAAACAAAACAATATCCATGAATTAAAGTCTGAGTAATCGATGGAAAAAAAGCCATTTTGGGGGTGAACTGTCCCTTTAACTCTCTGTAATCCTGTGCATGTGACCAGGAATCATGGGCCACACTGGAAGCTGCACACATCATAACTAGACGTGTACCATAACAAGAAGTGCACCACTCTACGTGGATGCACTGCGGCGCGACATCTTCGCTAACAGCCCTGTGTAGAGCTCAAGACCCTGATGCTAGATAGGAGAGCTAGAGAAGGGCAGCGATTCAGGAGTACCGAGTTGGTGAAAAATCACAAACGTATTTATTTTTTTAGCCCGAACTGTTGTACTCACTAGAGCTCCGGGAGCCCCTGTGTCGAATCTCTCCCATCCTGATGTCATCCATCTTCTCCTTCACCTCCACCAGGGCGCTCTTCACCTCCCCCAGGTTGAATTGCAGGGCCAGCTCTGACTCGTCGTCTACCTCCTCCTGGAGGTCTGAGACCACTCCCAGAGGGGCACCGGCCTCCTCAAAACCCTGGAGAGGAGAGGTAGAACGGATGGGGGAAATAGGAGAGGAGTTCAGAGGAAGGGGAGAATGGTGGCGAGTAATGAGTATTAGACCAAATCAGAATGAAACAAAACAGGTCTACACAATAAAAGATACAGCGTCCAGTACATTATATCTACGTCTAGTTTGCCAACCTGTGGATATTTAGAACAAAATAATATAGAACAACAACAATATCATAAGTGATCTGGTCTTCCAAAAATAAGGTTAACAGGACAATACTGCCGAAATTATCCACCAGTATTGTTTTTTGTGTGATGTGATGATTGATTGAATACTTTATTAGCAATTAGAAACAGTACAATAAAAAACTATGGGGGGCTCGTTTCCAGTGTACTCAATTCATCATCAGACAATAAATTATTTACAGAAAAGCATTAAATAGCTCTCAGACGGGGCTCCTGCCATGGAGCTCAGTGAGGTTACGGTGCGTTGTTTGCATCTCTGGGGGCAATGAGGATTATGTCATATTGGAGGAAGAGAGGAATGGAGGAAGGAAGCAATGAAAACATGATGGAGAAGGTGGGACAGGAAAGTAAAGGAGGGCAGTAAATATAGAGAGAGTAAAGTAACAGAGTAAAAAAAGTCTACAAGGTGCATCCCTACCCGGAGAAATCCTATGTGATCCTGGCTGGTGGCGTGCACCTCCAGCTTGGCCCGCCTCTCCCGCAGCAAGCTCAGCTCCGCCTCCAGACGTCTCACAAGCCCCTCCCCCTTGGTCTCCACGATGGCCCGTTTGTCCTGGATGCCGCCCACCAGCTCGGAGCGGATCCTCTCCAGGGAGCGAGACATTCTGTCCAGGAGGTGCTCCAGCTCGTTCTGCTCTCCGTCTGCGTAGCTCTGCAACAGACAAGATTGCATTCGTTCATTGGGGCAGCGGTGGCCTAAAGCAGTGGTTCCCAAACTTGTTATTGTGAAAATAGCAGATCTACATGCTCACAGATGCGGTGTGTTTTCGAATTTACACCCCCAACAACGCTGAAGTTCCCTTGAGCATGGCACTGAACCCCAACTGCTCCACTGCTCAGTGGCCAACAGTATAAGACCGTGGTTGTACTAGGCGAGAATGAACCCCACTTACAGTTCAATTGGCAGATCAGTACTGGACTGATTTACTTGAGGTGTCAACCGCACCAAAATTCAACTAAGTTGTACTCCACATGACGCACGTCACACACACACACACACAGCCAATTGGAAGCTCCGCCCCTTTGCTTTCGTAGAATGTAATGCGACTGCTTCAGTCACGTGCTTGTGAATCATACCCTAAAGCAGTGTTTCCCAAATTCTTATGGGTCGCAAGGTTTCTTTCTACGTTTCCTACAATACCATTATTTTTAAAAAAAGGGAAAATAGCAGATTTTCACTATTAATTAGGGTATTAAATATGTATTTTTTGAAAGTTTGGCTCTCGGGAGACACCAAATGTATCTTTTGGGCTCAAGCTAAAACGTTTGGGAACGCCTGCCCTAAAGTAACAAGGTCTGAGAGGTGAAACAGTTGCTAGATCTGACTGCCTGCAGTAGGGGAATTGCAGTATGAGGCAACAAGGTTGTATAAAGTTATTCTTACTCTGATACGGTTTAGCCTCTCTGTCAGCTCCATGAGACGGAGGTTCTTCCCCTCAATCCGATTCATCATCTCCATTTCCGTCTTTGCTACCAGTTTCTGGAAGGAGAAAAGGATGGATGGACAGACAGAAAGACATGAGATTTCTAGTGGCTCATTTACAATTCAAGATTTTCAGGTGAGCAACACAATTCAAGATTTTCAGGTGAGCAACACAGTTATATGATTAAATATGAATTAGGCTTAAAGGGGAAATCCACCCATTTTCAATATTTAACTATGTCATTAATATAGCATAAAGGAGTTGTGTGGAAATAAGAAAAAATTAAAAAAAAAAATAACATTGCAAAAAAATGTAACATTGCAAAAAAATTAACATTGCAAATTACACCATGATGAGTCATCACAGTGTAATTTGCAATGTTAATTTTTTTGCAATGTTACATTTTTTTGCAATGTTAATTTTTTTTTTAATTTTTTCTTATTTCCACACAACTCCTTTATGCTATATTAATGACATAGTTAAATATTGAAAATGGGTGGATTTCCCCTTTAAGTCATCATCATTCCCTTCCCCTGTGTTGTCAGTGCATTACCTAACTCAATACCACAGCGGTTCTCAAAGTGGGGCCCGGGGACCCCCAGGGGTCCTTGAGGGGTTCCAGGGGGTCCCCAGCAAAATGTGTTAATATAGCATTAAAATAACTTGGCTATTAAAAAAAACTTGGGGGGGGAAAGGGAATAATGTAGGCATTTCTTTTTGCACACTTCTTCTCTTCTCATCTAAATTTGGGGGTCCTTGACATGAAAACGTTTGTTTGAGAACCACTGGTATACTAGCTGGCCTCTACTAGCTCTGTTCATCAATCCATTTCTGTGTCTCTCTTCTTCTCACCTGTTTGCTGAGTCTCTCGGTCTGGACAGAGACAGTTTTGTGTGTACGGTGTTCCTCCAGGACACAGATGGCACAGATACAGCGCTGGCATGTCTTACAGTACACCTGGTAATCACAACAAATTGTGAGCTTGTAGATCAGCTATTTTCGGTGCGCAACCAAGTATAAATTAGCCATTAAAGTCGAGCTGCAGTTCCCCTCACCTCCAGCAGGCGGCGATGTGCACAACAGGTGCGACCCCTCAGGGCCTCCTGGGGGTCCAGCAGCTGGTGGCTGGCATAGAAAGCCGAGTTGCGGTGAGGCAGGACATGTGCGTCGCAGTACGAGGCCGTGCACGTGAGACAGGAGCTGACGGCGCGCTGTTTGATGCCTGTGCACACGTCACACCACACACAGTCCACGTGTGACTCGGCCGTTCGAAAGGGGTTCGAATTCGCTCCGGCCGAGTTCATTGTCTGACCGCCTGCCTTCATGGGTAAACCCATCCCAGCCTCTATGGGTAATTCTCCATTAGAGGCCGTTCCGTACCGGGACATCTTGTAGTTGTCGGCGATGTGACCGAAGACTTTGTTGATGCTGAGGAGCGGTCGCTCTTCAAACTGTCTCTTGCAGAGCGGGCAGGTACACACAGTGCTGGAAGCCCAGTATCCTCCAATACAGGCCTGCAACAAAACCAGTCCAGGAAAAAAAATTATGATCACACCCCAAGGCTTGATTTATACTAATAGTTGCACACTGGTGCCGCACACCAAAAATAACAGATCTACAAGCTCACAACGGGGCGTGCTGCGATGTGTTGTGAGCTTGTGGATTGGCTATTTTTGGTGTACGACACTGGGGCGCAACAACGCATAACTCAGGCTTAAGTTTAACTTTCATGCATTTTTAAAACACGCATTTCCTTGCACTATTAATTACTATATTCATTACTGAGTCTAGAAAATATTAATTACAATATTGATAACTGAAGCTCACATTGGCACCAGCAGGTAAAACCAAGTATTTCATAAATGTACCAACTTATATGTACACCAGTCGGTCAGGCTCACTTTCCTAGACAACTATAAAGCGTTGTCCGTCATCGCTTTAAAAGCCACTTAAACCCCAGCTACTAGTTGACTGGGGTCCCCCAAGGCTCCATGCTAGGTCCATGCAAATCTGTTCTCCAAAAATAGCTCAAAACACATTGTGATGTGTGTAGATCGGCCATTTTTGCTGATCATCATGCTGATTGTTGTTCATCCCAGAATAGGGATGCTAGGGTTCAAGTGTTTTTTTTAAAGAAATAACAGAGGGTGAACACGGTACTGTCCAGACATACAGTACCTGGCAGAAGTTATGTCCACAGGGAGTGGAGACAGGATCGCTGAAGAGGTCCAGACAGATGGAGCAGGTGAGCTCTTGCTCCGAGAACATTTCGGGGGCCGGGCCTGCTGCTGCTGCCTCTGCCATCATGGTGGACTGGGAGGAGAGACTCCTACAGAACAACAACATAATGATGATTATGATGATGAAAGGCCCAGAGCCAAAGCATGGGAAATAAACCACCAGCAAAATGCACCACTGAATAAAAGGAAGTAATCAGTTGTCATATGGAGAGAGTAGTTACAAAACACCTATTCGGACAGTAAAATACCTGAGGCTACTGTACATTGTTGTCGCTTAAAGGGATAGTTCACCCCTAAGATTACACACCCCATGGAGATTTTTTTGTCGCATTCCTAAGCCAATAATTTTATGATCCGGTAGGAGACTCAAAGTGTCAACTTTGAGTCTCCTACCGGAGACATTCGAATCTTTCCGACGGTCATCAAATTATTGGCTTAGGAATGCGACAAAAACTAAAAAGTCTCCATGAATTCAAGGCTTCATGGGGTGTGTAATTAATATAAAATAAGTAATTTTTGGGGTGAACTATCACTTTAATGAAAATAACTGATCGTCAATAGTCAGTTTAGGGCAGTTGGCCAATTGGAAAGGAGAGGAAAAGAAACAAACGTTCACAAATAGGAGACAATAGGCTATGTACAATACAAGCTCACAACATATCACGATGCAATGCCTTTGTGAGCTTGAAGGTCGGCTATTCTTGCTATTTTCACCTGGTTTAGGGCTGTGATCCTCCCTGTCTTGCACTAGAAAAGGTGAACAATTCCCAGGTCTGGCCACATTCCACTTAAAATACCGTGGTTTAACCTGACCCATGCAGACTAAACACAAAAGTGCCACTTACAGTACTGTCAAAACGTAGCAGGGCTACTCAAGCTGACAAAAGAACCAAAAGGGTGTGTCAGCCTTGACGTATTTACCCCCGACATCATCATTCAGACATGTCAACTGTTGATCTAGTGCTAGAAACAATGCAGTCAGAGGAGCCACTTACAAATCCACCTGTCCGGTTTCATCGTGTCAAAGTAAACGATGCACCAGCACTGCTAAACCATTCCATTATGTTCCCTAGTGTGACGTCTTTCTTGGCTTCATATTAAACCATTCCATTACATAACGCTCCCTCATGTGACACCTTGGCTTCGAATTACCTCAAAGCTGAGCAACACATGGTCGGCCAGTATGAGGTTCATTAGCCTACAGAAATACAGAAATTTGGCACTGATCCTGCAATGCTCACAGCTCTAAACATGTGAAAGCGATCCTCAAACAAATAAACAAAACAATATCGCTGTATGGGTCACACAGACTAATGTGTACGTACTAACCGAACCAGATTAAAATGTGAAAGTAAAAACAAAGCACTCAGTGTTTCGTTTTTACTTCTAAAACGAGTGCTCAGTGCTTAAAAAGCTACTATGTGTGATTTATTGTGTTAAATAGTTCTATATTCTGATAGTAATCACTGGCATAGAGTGTTTGTTCAGTAACAGGGGTCTCCCAGCAGTGTCTCCAGTTCTTTAGTAAACAGAAAATACATGTCCATGTGAGGATGCCAAATTCATCCAATCAGTATAGATATCTCAAACAGGATAAACAAGTGAAATTGATTAGATGAGAAAACAGACAAAATAGGAATACTATATAATGGAATCTAATAATTGGCAACCCACCTGAAAATGAATTTTCTGTTTACTAAAGAGCTGGAGAGATCCCGGTTATTGAACAAACACCATTGTCAATAGATTACTATGAAAATAAAACTAACAAAACAACATCAATGAACTTACCTAAAGAGAATCTGAGGAATCTGGGCCTCAATGCGCCTGGGAGGTCAGATCAGCAACTGTAGAGACAATATTACTTTTTAGATGGATTTGCTTTTACTTTAAGTTTTTTTCTTTTGTTTAATTCTACTCTCAGCATTTGTATCAGCGATTAAAAACAACTCTTACAATGATTAAACATACACAATGAAATCCTCAGTGTTAAAACAGGGAAGGGTCCATTTGGTTCCCTTTGTACATTCTCTGACGTACAAATGGACAGATTCACTTTAACACTGAGGATTTGACTGTGTACAATTCTAAACATGACACCATTCTCAGGAGGAGTAGTTACAGTATGTGAGTCCAAGAAGTAAATTCCTCCGTCTTCTAGACATCAAATGACAAACTGAAAGCAGGCTTAAGTTCTTCTAAACCAGCTAAGATGGATAATGTCACCCCTGTAGCTACCTCTGTCCAGTCTATTCTGTCACCAGCAGCCACAGCAGTTAATGACAGCCTGAGCAGCACTTAGGATAGAGCTCTTTGTCGTCTGTGTTCTGTCAGCAAAGATGGATGATAATGTAGGAGTATGTGTGTTGGTAGGTGTGTGTCTGTGTGTGTGTGCTCTGGTTGTGTAGACAGCTATAGAGGAGGTGTGGCCACAACACACCTGAACCACATCAAAGCAAATCAATCACAGATGCATAGAAATTAAACACACAGAAAGTAAGCGCGACGTCTAAGTGAATTTCATCTGCTGTAGGATTAACTTGAAACTGACAGTGTGTGTGTGTGTGTAGTCACGCATTCACTCTCTCTGCCACAAAGGCATCATTTCAGAAAAACCCTGGAGGGTGGCTGGCAAGTGAGCTTGTAGATCTGCTGAATAAAAAAAAAGTGATATTTTTTAAAACCACTTTAACCCCAGCATCCTCATGGGGAAGACTTTAACAGAAGATATCAGATCGACAAGCTCACAACGCGACCCTTTTTTATACCTAGGCTATTTTCAAATAGCCTAGGTATAAAATAAGACTAAAGTGGTTCATGTATGTTTTATAATGTAATAATTTATATCTGCAAAGTAACTAGTAACTAAAGCTTTCAAACAATTGTAGTGGAGTACAATATTTGCCTCTGAGATGTAGTGGAGTAGAAGTAAACGTATTGGAAATAAAGTACAAATATCTCAAAATTGTACTCGAGTACAGTACTTGAGTACATGTACTTAGTTACTTTCGACCACTGCCCATATGGGATTTAAGTGGTTAAAATATCTTCAGGTTGAAAGTGGCTGATGAATGTATGGTTAAAGACAAGACAACATGTGTCTATAATAACATGTGTCACGTGTAGATGTGGATTGATACTGTATTCACTCAGTATAGTCTGCAGATCTACTATCAGATTAATCTGCAAAAAAAAAAGAAAAACATTTAGAGGTGGAGAAAATATGCATAACAGAACTGAATTTGAGGTTAAAGGGCAAGACCACTTTAGTAGAGGTTTGGGTTGTGTAAGTTACCTTGCCATGGTCTCTAACTCCAAAGGTGGACAAGAAATCAAAAATAATTGCTCCATTGATTAGAGATTGATAATTCAAAACATGCTCCTCATTGATTTACATTGTATGGTAAAACAGCTCTTAAAGTCACTCTTTTAGCACATAAACAAACACAAGATTCAGACAATATATAAAATCATCAGACCCGGTACTGTTTATTTTATTTTTCTTAAATGTCAACTTCCTGCTGATTTTACAATTTGAAGATCCGGAAACCGTGGATCCAGTCCGGGTTTTCTTCTTAATAAAAATAGCTAAATCAACAGGAAGTTAACATTTTTATCAAAAACCTTTACAGTACTGGGTTTGGTGATGGTCCATATTGTCTGAATCTTTGTTTGTGTTCGTTTACATGCTAAAATAGTGACTTTGAGAGCTGTTTCACCGTACAATGTAAGTCAATGAGGAGCATATTTTGAATTATCAATTTCTAATCAATGGAGCAATTATTTTTTATTTCTTCTCCACCTTTGGAGTTACATCATGGCAAGGTAAACTACACAACCCAAACCTCAACCAAAGTGGTCTTGCCCTTTAAATGCGAACGCTATAGGGGAATCCCAGATGAAGCCCCCATGGTCTGCCACCCCACCCTCCTCTCTTAATGCATCACCACCCTTCTTGTCCACTAACAAGAAGTGTGTGTGTGTGTGTGTGTGTGGGGGTAGTTTGGTATCGGGAGAACTGGGCCTATTCAAACCTGTAGAGATGTACCGATACCAGTTTCTCCTTCCCGATACCGATTCCAATACCCATAACATGCGTATCGGTCGATATACCGAGTACCAATCCGATACCAGTGAGTAATTTAAACAAATCTAGGACAGTGGTTCTCAAAGTGAGGTCCAGGGACCATCTGGGTTCCTTGAGGGGGTTCCAAATGGACCCGTACAGGGTCTGTAACTCTGAGAGTGTACAAATGGGTCCATTTGTACACTCTCAGAGTTATGGGGGTCCTTGAAATGAAAGGGTTTGAGAACCACTGATCTAGGAATAAACCAGCCGAATAAGCTACATCAACCACTTCTGCTTAGCTTTTGTCTCCTATTTCGAGTGACAGTTCTAACACTTCTCGTTTGTACATTTTTGTACAAACTTCCACAATTATTCTAATTAAATTATTGGATTATGGTCTTCTGGGCACTCTGGCCAATGCAATACTTACTGGTGATTGCTTGTATAGACATTGAACAATTAATTATTTATGTATTGCAGCTTGTCGAGAGCAGTTAGCTAAACAAAAAAATAGTTGTTTGTTTGTTAGGCTGTTTGTTGCCTATAGAGATAAAACAGATCCACCCAGCTGGAATCAGACCGGGGTTGTTGTCCATCAAAACAGCTATACTGGTATAATAGGTACAGGTAGGAGTTAAGTCACTTACTCAAAGGCACACCAACAGGTTTCACATGGCGGTCAATACAGTCAACACATATTGTATTGTCACAAATGTCAGAAGGGGTCAAGAGTCAAGACTGACCTTTTTGTTTTGTGAGAGGCTTGTTAAATACTCAGACCTACTGTCATCCCAACACTACACAAAAACTGATGGACTGGCCTGTGGCATCAACAATCAAATGTAATACAACACACACACACACACACACACACACACACACACACACACACACACACACACACACACACACACACACACACACACACACACACACACACACACACACACACACACACACACAGCAGTGGTACTAAAACCAAAGGCAAAGGAGACAAAGCATAGATTTTAAGCTATACAAGTAAGACGCGCGAACGCTGTAAGCGAACGCAGCTCGAAAATAACATAGCAAGAAGAAATCTAAAACTGTCCTCAAACTCATGTTGAATTAAGAGAAGACTGTCACAAATGTTCAATAGGCGTACACGTACAGTGCTTCCTGGTGAAATGTTTAGAACACCAAATGCTACCTAGCTCTAGTTCCAGGAAATGAAGATCTTGTGAAATAGCAATGAAATGGAGCTATTGGGAGTTTACACAGAATTACGCAGTTCATGCATGGGAAGAAAAAAACGTGAAGAATATGAAAGGCATCTGTGTGTGTGTGTGTGTGTGTGTGTGTGTGTGTGTGTGTGTGTGTGTGTGTGTGTGTGTGTGTGTGTGTGTGTGTGTGTGTGTGTGTGTGTGTGTGTGTGTGTGTGTGTGTGTGTGTGTGTGTGTGTGCGTGCGCGTGCGCGCGCGTGCATGTGTGTGTGTGTGTGACCAAGATCCTCTAAGTGATAACAACACTGAATGTTAATGAGGATGCCACAAATGTTTTAGCTTGCTCTGCTCTCTGTCACAAAACCACAACAAACATGGTGGGACCATGTCATGTGTGCAGGTCTATGTGAATTTGATTGATGTAGTTCATTTAGTAAGACATGAGAATAGTACATGACAGTACATAACAGTACATGGAAGTACAAATTCACAATACAAGGTCTACTAAACTGGAACTCTCATTAAGCACGCAGCTTGTTTAAGATGAGAACCCCATGCACACAAATCATGATGAGATATAAGAGGCAGACAGATATACAAGGGAACTTATATGAAGGGAACTTACAGGTGTGTATCTCAGTCAAGATAGCTACTGAACAATGTTAAATACTAGAACAGTGGTTCTCAACCTTTTATGGATCAGACAGGGGCCAGGGCCCACTCACAAGCTTATCATTTTAATCTTAGTGTTTTGCCAATTATTTGGGGGCCCCCGTGAAATATCCTCGCGGCCCACCAGTGTGTCCCGGCCCACAGGTTGAGAACCACTGTACTAGAACACTGATGTACAACTCAACTGTAACATAAACATTACATAGGCCTATGCCCTTTTCTCTGTGCGGTGCATACGTTTTATACACAGGCGGTTGCAGTGTCTTCAGTTATGGCAAAAAATATAGGCCTACCTACCTACCACCTGCTCTGGAAACGTGGCAGGTGTGAGATCGAATTCGAGATGCCTATAAATTGGTATAAAACGCTGTGATGGCCGAGTGGTTAAGGCGTTGGATTCGAAATCCAATGGGGTTTCCCCGCGCAGGTTCGAACCCTGCTCACAGCGGTCGCGCGAAACGCAATTTAGTCACTTAGACCTGCTCCTCCACCAGAGCAAAGACACCGCAGTGCGTTCAACGGTCAGAAAGAAAATAGTCACACACACACACACACCCCCTACGTGAATAGTTGGCTGTACAATACATTAATACTACCTACGTGGTAGCGAAAGTGTACAATACTAGCCTTGGATCACAAGACGGTCATCTGTAGACAGTCATGATTCAGGGCTAGTACAATACATTGCGATTGGATTTGGATCTTTTTTTTGCGCAGTTTATTGAGCATCTGCTGCACCACGTCTAGACAGTTACTAGCATGGGTGACCGTTGCGCGCCATGTTTGTGCACCGAAAATAGCAGATCTACAAGCTCACACAGCATGCACGAGTAGGCCTATGAATGCTTTGTGAGTGTCTTTCGTAGATGTGAATGTGTGAAGTGAAGTTTTATTTTACCTTTATTTGACCAGGTAGGTAGTGTTTTTTTTAGGTAGTTATATATTTTTTTTATTCCTTTTTCCAATTAAGACCTGGCTAAAACGTTTGCACCCCAAGGCCCCAACCCAAAAAAAAAGAAAAGAAGAAAAAAATTCTAATAATTGTGTGAGGAGTGTGGATGTTTATCCATGAGATGTTGATTCCATTAGTTGAGAAGACTGCTCTGGTCTGGTCTGGTCCGACCAGTTACACCATCATGCTAACTAAACCTCTGGTAGGATTCCACTTCTCCAGCCAAAACAACATCAGGGGAAACGAACGTGCAACTAAATGCCCCTGTAATGTTCCATAATGGCCTCTAGACAGGCCTAACAGGTCATTTCCATTAGCCTAGCTCAGGGGTTCTCAAATTAACGTGGATTACAGCCAGGGACTATCTGGGTTCCTTTAGGCCTTTAGGGGTTCTAAATTGACTCTTACACAACTTGTAAGGATCAATTTAGAACCCCCTAAAGGTCTGAGTTACAAACTTGTAGTACAAGTCTGTAACTCTGACAGTATACAAATGGAAGGGTCCATTTGGTTCCATTTGTATACTGTCAGTTAAGTGGAGACCTTCAACTGTAAAAGTTTGAGAACCATTGGCCAAGCCTAGCTAATGTTATGTAGGCGTTCTTAATCCAACCTTAAGTCTCGTCGCTTTACATCGACACTATATCATGATTGGTAGGCCTACAACTAAGAAGCTACAATATTTTGACTTCGACAAATATACTAAATAATAGAGCCTATAGCTGTTCATTATCATTACACAACGGACGTAAAATGAGAAACAATTAGTGGTTCAAATATAATATACAATACACCCTCTGAATAGCCTACTGTCTGCATTTACTCACATATTTCATCATCTGGCATTATAATGAAAACCACCAAATTAAAACAATAGAAACACGTATTTGGCATGTGCAATCACTTGACAGATTCCTATTGCTATTGTGGACTTGTCTTTAAGCCACATTTACCCACCAAAAAACAAACAAAAACAAGTTGTAAACTGAACTATCAAACTGTTTTAAAGCGTTTCATCTAAAACTGTCAGTTACAGTTACAGTTAGTTACAGTTACAGCATCAATTTCTCACCTGAGTTCTGTGTGTCTATGTTTTGTTTAGACTGCTGGTCCTCTGTCCACGTTTAGTTGTTATTGAGGAGAAACTTCATCGCACCCTGATTAGTATCGGTACATAAAGCATTTGTGAGTACTGTAGTAAGAACCCTACTGGACTGAAGTTGCCAGGTAAGTTGGAGACCAGTGAAAGAGAGGGGCGTGTCAGAGAGAGAGGAGGGGCGTGGCAGAGAGAGATCGAGAGCGAGAGAAATGAACTGTGGAGTTTTTGGAAAACAGGACTACAGATTTGAGGAAATGAAGAAATGAAAGTGTGAGAGTGGAGAAGTAAATACATTTTAGTGAATGAAAAGAGAGCATTAATGACCTCTAAAAATATGTATTTATAATTTTTCTTTAATATTATCAATCCTAAAATAATGATAAAGCCTATAATTTAGATATAATTTAGACTTTAATAGGGGTTGGGTATTTATTTAGTATAGCCTACATTAGCCATAAAACACTATGAATTCATGTTTAGGCCCACAGTAGCGGTCAAACATAACAACACCTTCTCCACCAGTATGAAACAAGGTGTTTGGATGTTACAGGCCAGCCACAGGAGGCGGTCTGGTCTGTGGCCTGGGACAATGTGGATGTTTTCAATGGTTGACTAGAAGACAGGCAGGAAAGGGGGCATTCCAACAACAGGTGTGCGTGTGTGTCTGTGGGTAGGGAACACTCCTCGCAGTGTGTGTGTGTGTGTGTGTGGAGGAAACTTTCTAGTTATTTTCATTTTGTCACTTGTTCATGATTGGACAGACTTTCAAACCATTTCCTGGCATGAGCACATCAGCACCTCTTTACTTTGTTTTATAGTTTGGCACATTCTAAACAATACATAAATATTTGCTTCTGGCCTAAAACCATCCATTGTGGGAAAACATTAGTACCTTAAGTTGATTATTAAACATCACTAAGTAAGTACAGTTGGTGCGTTAGAACTTTTGGCAACCTATTAAATAAACACAGACATAATGTACAGAAAATTTTGTATTGGTTCAATACTAAACAAAACAATAAAATGGAATCACATTGTGACAAACGGCTTGTGGCAGAGGTTCTCAAACTGGGGTCTGAGGACCCCAGTGGTCTTTGAGGCGGGCGTTTCCAGGGCGCCCCCAGCTAAATAAACCGATAGTTAGGAACCAACCAAATGGACACTTACAGGTCTGTGACTCCGACAGTATACAAATGCAACATTTGGTTGGTTCAATGTCAGAATTAGCACTGAGGATTTTACAGAGGGGTCGTCCATGGCCTAATGCATATCTAACTGCGGGTCCTTGAAATGAAAAAAGGTTTCAGAAACACTGGCTTATGGGAAGCAGTAGGCTGTTGATTTGTTTGATCACTGCTACAGTGTCCATTATGGTCAGGATGTGGCCAGATGCAACCGATTTCATCTTCATCTTCATGTAGCGCCACAAACGGAATCTTTGCAACTCCCGTTAAGTCGCTCTAGTCTAGACGAAACTGTCAGTTTAATTATGTACAGTATGTATGTAGGTAGGTATGCATTTATCTTTTATGCATACATTACAAACGTTTAGACGAAGGCCGATGCACACCTCAATGGTTGGTGACAGGTCAGGTGAGTAGGACAACCATGCATACGTTACATAAATGAATATCGTTGATGTCAGGCAGAAACCTTGTATCTCCATATTTAAAAAGTCGTTTTCGTAAATTATTGCCCTCCTTCGTAGTACAAGAGTGTCACACCAAAGACGCGAAAATAGTCAATCTACAAGCTCACGAGTCGCATCGTGTTGCATAGTGAGCTTGTAGAGTTGCTAATGTAGAGTTTTATAAATATTTAGCCAATGAAAAGTATTAACAAGATCTTGTGACTAAATAATAACTACATTGAATGCATTAGAACACATTTCCTGAAAAGTAACGGTTTTGTGCATTCAAGGTTTCAGCTCGACAGCAACAATGTACAACTTTAATGAATATTTCCTTTTAGACACTCCAAACAGAATGAAACCTCTTCAACATCCCACTCTTTAGAAATCCTTGTAGTGCAGCAGTCTGGAAGAGCAAGGAAACAAACAAACAGGGAGATTTATTCAATGATAAAATCATCAAAACAACCATAGGTTTATAATAGTGTTATTAACCTTTTGATACTTATACAATATCCTGATTAGGGCTGTGAATCTTCTGCTATCTCACGATTCGATTCCGATTCTTGGGGTTACGATTCGGTTTAATCCAAATTATTATATTGTTTTCATCTTGACTTTAACAACCAAGTGCAGCCTAGTTATTTCCAACAGCTCAAACAAAAGATTATATAATACCAGAGAGGTTCGTGTACAAATTCTTGGCTTTGATGGAATCTTAGATTAGGTGTAGTTCTATTTGATGCAGAAACACAACATAATTGCTTTGATGCAAGTTGACATTGAGTGTCAACGAGCGTCAGCTGGACAGTGACACACACACCTCAGCTGTGCTGAACTGAAGTGACTGGACTTCACTTTTCCCATAAAGCCCTTGACTGAACACATGATAATGTTTACTGTGATTATGGTAAGCTTACATTTCTTACAAACACCATAGAGTAAAAACTCCTTTAACTTTAACCAGCAAAAAAAAAATCAAAAAAAATCAAAAGATATATATGTATTTTTTTTATCGATTTTTGGAAAATTGATTTTGAAATCGTTAATAAGAATCGCAATTCTTACACAAATCGATCCTGATCAACCTATTCATAAATTAATGCGTAGATAAGGACAGGGAGAGTCATGAATGAATACTTTTAGCACGGTGGCCCACGCCCATACTGTGTACACTGAGTTATACAGGGTGGAAGCCCTGCCTAACCCCAGCAGATTTACTGCTATATTATCCATATGTGGTCTGAACCATCAGATGGATGAACCAGTTTGTGGCTCAGATGGATGAACCAGATTGTGGCTGAACTAAAATGAACCACCCTATAGATATACACTGCTGTTCATTGGAGCGTTGTGCCATAGCGAACGCCATATTAAGGGAGCTCAAGACATGCCTGCTAATGCCCCATGTACTGTATGTCTATTGAAGCAGGAGATCTCTCCACAATTAAAATCATCATAACTCACTGAATTCTCAACCGATTGTCATGTGGTTCGGTTTGTTACAAATATTAGACATGTAGTAGATATGCGCGGATGGCCTGTCATGGTCATCCGAATCCGCGGTACAAATTAATTATCCATCCGTTATCCAACCGCAATAATTATATTATCCAATTTTAATATCCGCATCAACCGTTTTTCCCGTATGTCAAAATATTATTATTTTCTGGTATTCCCCGTTAGTTTTAGTATTAGTTGTGCGATGCGATCAGAAAATGCATTGATTTAGCCTATGGAATGTCGGTGCGGCATCCAACTGTGTGGCATCCAACATACAGAGCGCACTGCTCTTCAGCGCAGCACAGCAGCACGGGTTAAAAAAAAAAGAAAAAAGACGCACCGACATTCCATAGGCTAAATCAATGCATTTTGTGATCGCATCGCACAGAGGCTGCTCTACACACTCACACAGACACGCAGAGATTTAGCTATTTTATGGATAGATATATTAGATGTCATTAATTTATTTACCGCAATATTTCACCCGCGGTTTATCCGATATTAATTAATAATTATATTTGATTGACCCAAATCCAACCAAACTGCGGTTAACTGCGGCAACCGCGGCTAAAACCGCGATCCGCGCATCTCTAACATGTAGTTATGTTATTTTGATATAGGAAAATGTGGGTTTTCATACCAAAACACTTTATCTTACATAGTACTAGTAGTAAAGTATAGTAAAGTAATGGTTATAAACCTTTTAGAGAACCTTTTAGTTTCAGGTACTTATGTACAACTCAGGCATATTTATTGCAATGTGAGTTATGGCAAGTAGCCCCTCTTAATATGGCACTGGCAGCGAGGTTGATGTACGGCCCCTCCATGTTACACAGTGTACAACTGACAGAATGACTGACCTGTAGAGGGGGGCTACGCCCTTGTTGTTAGCCAGTGAGAAAAAGCCACTGTGTGGGGAGAAGTCGAAGCAGCCGACACGGTGTACCACCTTCCTGTTGGCCACGGGGAAGTTTGAGAAGGCGGTCAGGCTGGGCAGGTGGACCTGGAGACATCATCACAAGACAGGACACAATAAGTCAATTGATGTCCAACTTTATTTGTAGGGTGAAGTTAATCAGATGACAGAAACCATCATTCTTGCATTTTGCTCTGCAATTGAATTTCATGTCAGTCAGTCAGTGACAGTCAGACAGACCAACCGACCTTTGACTTAAGGCGTCAAGGTTTCAGGTTTCAGTAACTACAAGGTTCTGAAGTACAAGAATAGTCGTTAGGTTAGTAGATAGACACCGTCAAACAAGTAAAAATCACCCTTTTTCCTGCTCTAGTTCACACTCTGACCAAAATCTAATCATAGATTTGCTGTTTTTATCTTAAAATGATTTCTTTTTACAATAACAGTGACGGTTACCGTATGTGGACGAACCTGACACACGCCGACACTTAAGGCTTAAGGATAGTCCACACCAATGCAACTGGCAGTTGCAAGGAGTTGCATTGGCCCAGGAGCAATACAACCAGTGGGTGGTGCAGTGCTTATTGCACGCGGTACCACAGCGTCCCACCAGTCTTTTGAGCAGGAGCACATGCACATGTGTGCACACGAGAATGCGTTCCACTCGATTTGTGCGCCAAGTACCCACCTGGCTACACAGTAGGTCAGGTGTGCTAACATGTATGATAGCATACCGCTGTAGTAGTAGCCTATTTAGATTAGTTGTTAGTAGGCTACTTAGGAAAACGATATCCAGCAGTTAAAGGCACTTCACAACCCATCAGATGCACAACCTGAACCCAACCCCCGTCTGGTCTCTCCATTCAAATGTGTTGGTCTAGCGAGGGCAGTGGAGTGAAAGATCAAACTTGTTTCACAAGTCATAGTCAGGATAGCCTATTCTTATCAGCGTCCATCTTTGTTTTGGTTTTTCCACCATCACAGGTTAGCCTATATGCAGTCTATTATCCTACCTTTCGTTCTTAGGTTCTATAAAGCAAGGCATTCCTTGGAAAAGTTACAAAGAAAACTAAAACTAAATAAAAAACAGACAAAAAAAAATAGCACATTTTTAACTAAAACTATGTCTGCAGACTCTGCACACGTAAACCTAACTAAAATGAATGAAACATCAAAGTAAAATGAATAGTTCATAGGCTAATGCTGGTCGAAGCGTGTCTGTGTGCATTCGTATTAAAAATAGCATCCCCCCAGTTAAAAAAACCCACCACTACACCACTGAATACAACGTTCCTGTTGCTGCAAAAGGAGTTCTAGAAAAATGTCCCCGACTTTTGGGAAAAGTTCCTGCTGTCGAAAAGGGTCTATTTGTCAGCCAGAGAGTTGCTTTATTAAGAGTTGGGGGTACATTAGGACATTGGTTCTCAAAGTGCGGTCCAGGGACCCTCAGGGTTCATTGAGAGGGTTCTAAATGGACACTTACAGGTTTGTAAGTCTTGAGAAATAAAAAAAAGATCGCGAACCACTAAATTAGGACATCGATGACTCACCAGTCTCACAGCCTCATCTTCAGCAGAGGAGGCCACGGCCAGGATGTCAGAGGAGGGGTTAAAGGTCAAGGAGGTGGCCGTGGTCAGCAGGTTCTTCACCGCCTTCAGAGGCCTGGGATTTGCAGAGCCCTGACACGCCTCCTGGGAGTATACGTTCACCACACCCGACTGGGATCTGGGGACAGGGAACGCATGCGCACATTTCAGCCCATCTACCGTTGCTTTTTATTTGAACAAATTTGACAGGTTCTATAAAAATACAGATTCATATGTTTTAATAAAGAGGATGAGGCCAGTTATTGGTGTGTTTGTTACCCGCAGGCCAGGTACTGTCCGTTCTTGGATGCAGCAATGGAGGTCCCATGTACACAGCCTTCATCTGTGAACCGGTTCAAACAGCGGCTGCTCCGAGAGTCCCACACGTACACCTCCCCCTCCTCTGTGTACACACAAACACATTTAATAATTTATTTATGTCCACATAAGAGATACAATACAAGGACACACTTAATCCTAAACAAAATCTCATTATGACATGGCCAAATTGGAAATCCTCCTCAAAACACTGAATTTCTCTGTCGTATCATCACAATAATAACTCACTGCTACGCTTGAGAGGTTTCGGTTAAAATTGTGGGTGATTCTTGTCCCTAATCACGGGCAACCGTGTTACAAAATCAATAATACAGCTGAGGCCATGATACGTCATGATTATGCCACAGCTATTTAACAACAACCATAGCTGGTATAATTACAATGTATCACAGTCTTTCATTTCATTATTGAACCCATTAAATAATCCATTGTAAAAGTTAAAAGACCACCACAATGTTCACACACTGGAAAATCTGAATTGTTTTGTTTTTTTATGATGGTGAGTAATATAAATAGGTCTGTGAGGAAATGTGACAGCATGCCCACACACAACAGACACGCCCAAACAGAAACACTAGCGTGTGAACCGACCAGAATGTGTGTAGATCTTGCTGCCGTCGCGATTGAAGGCGACTCCAGCGACGTTTCCGTTAATTTTCATACTGCGAACAACCTCTTTTGTCTGGAAAACACACACAAAGATGTCATCAAACAAACAAACACATTAACCACTTTCAACCAGGTGTCTCCATATTGGGCATGTCATCAAACATGTTCAAAAGTAGCAGATTTACAAACTTTGTGAGCTTAAAGATCTGACATTTTCACTGCGCAACACCATCGTACAACAAGAGTATAAAATATAGCATAATTCTGGGAACCCACCAAATGGCCTAGTAGTGGTTAAGGCGCATACCACATATACGCTCTAATGCAGCCTGACAGTGATTCGCGGGTTCGATTCCCGAGCCCGGCGACCTTTTCTGCGTGTCATATTGCGTGTTTTCTGCGTGTCTCCCCGTTTCCTGTCAAACTCAACTGTACTATCCAATAAAAGGCAGAAAAGGCCCCCCAAAAATATAATAACCTATCAGCTAAACACCTACGATGTGAACCGCGAACCTACTTTTAAGGTGAGGACGTGCAGGTATCCACGGGTTCCAGTGAGGAGCAGAGAATCTCCCTCTGGAGAAACAGAGAACTCCTTCACCTTGGCTTCATTCAGACCTAAAAACACCAGAAACCACATGGATGTCATACATATATATATTCATTTCATTTGCACCGACGGACCTCTGCAAATTTTGCACCAAGACCCGGAATTCTGTGTCGTCCACCGCTGTGTAAACTAAACACAGTGTCTCTCTTAATGTTGTTTAGTTGTCTAGTATGTTGAAATTGTATGAATGTATATTTATGTCTCTGCTACCCCCCGACCCCCCCTGCCCGACAAAAGAAATCCACAATGGAAATACGCTCTCAAGCTTTTTGTGCTTTATCCTTTTGACAGATATGTACAAATATATCGTCGCTGTCAGGCAGAAACCTCCTATCTCCTCCATATTCTAACTTTTGTGTTTTTTTCTTAAATGAATGCCCTACTTGATCATACAAACAGCGTCACACAAAAGTATCAAAAGCAGCAGATCCACAAGCTCGAAACGTGGCGAGACACACTTTGAGCTTGTAGATCTGCTACTTTTGAATTTGAATCCTTAAAAAGTACGTACTACGTACGTTTCGGTTTCCACCCCAGATATGTGCGTGTGTGTAGGTCTCAGATACAGTGGTTAAGATTTATGCATCAGGCTTTCAGCGTGGTGCATGAGTTATCATCACAGACCCAGACACAGACATACCCTACCTGATCACAAAAAAGCATCAAAAGTAATAGATTCACAAGCTAGAAACGCAGCGCAAAGCGACACATTTTGAGCTTGTAGATCTGCTACTTTTGAATTTGAATTCTGAAAGGTTTTGGACATTTCAGGTTTCCACCCGACAGAGACGATTGGGTTCATGTATTTTTGTCAATCAATCAATCAGCCAGCCAACCAACCACACACAGATACAAAGTTAATACTCTGGTCACAAAAACTGCATAGAAGACATATCATGAGTCACGACATGTATACTGTACAGTGATGGAAAAAGTACTAAAATTCTTTACTTAAGTAAAAGTACCAATACTGCAAAATAAAAATACTCTGTTACAAGTAAAAGTCCAGAATTCAAAATTTACTTGAGTAAAAGTACAAAAGTATTGGCATCAAAATGTACTTAAAGTACCAAAAGTAAAAGTACTAAAATGTTTGAAAATAGCAGATCTACAAGCTCGCAACGCGTTGTGAGCTTGTAGATCGGCTATTTTCAAATAGCCTATGTATAAAACAGGGCTAAAGTGGTTAATGTATGTTTCATAATATCATAATTTAAATCTGAAAAGTAACTAGTAACTAATGTTCTCAAATAATTGTAGTGGAGTTAAAGTACAATATTTGCCTCTGAGATGTAGTGGAATAGAAGTAAAAGTATTGGAAATTGGAAATACTCAAGTAAAGTACAAATACCTCAAAATTGTACTTAAGTACAGTACTTAAGTAAATGTACTGAGTTACTTTCCACCACTGATACTGTAGGACTCGGCCAGTTTGAATACAATGATAGATTTCATCCAGACGAGCAATCTAAAAGTTGGGGAGCAATGGGATTCTGTACAGTCACTCGGTACCGGATTGCATTTTCTAAGTGGCCATCTTGACCACGTCCACCACCATCCTCCTCTTCCTCACCTCTGACCGTCAGCACAGGGACCACCTGGCCCTCCATCATGTCGTAGATGTAGAACATCTTGTTGGTGAGGCTGGTGGCCACCACCTTCTCTCCGTCCGTGGTGAACTGGGCTTTGTGGATGGGGAAGCGCTCCAAGTTGATGCTCTGAATCTTGGGGTTGGTCTTACCGTCCACCTGAGGAGGCAAAGAGCAGCAGCGGAGCTTGAGGGACTTTGACCACTTACACCCCGGCAAAAATAGCTGATCTACACGCTAACAACGCGTCGCATCACGTCAAAGTATAGACTAGGACTTAAGTGGTTAAACAGAGACAAACAGACTGTCTCAAGTCAATGTTTATGTAAAAGACTAGAATAGAATCACATTTAAAAAGAGAACATCAGGTTTTAACCCATTAAGACCTGGAACTGTGTCATTTTTAGATTTGAGCTAAAAAGCATTATTTTACACTTTGGGCTATTCAAAAATAGCAGATATACAAGCTCATAGCGCGGCACCGAGTGCCGCGCTACGAGCTTGTAGATCTGCTATTTTTGAAAAATCGTGAAAATGTGTGCAAATCTTTGAATATATATATTTTTAAAGTGAACATTTTTAACTCAAATCGTTGCTTCTGGGGGTCCCTGGAACAAAATATTTTGATGGGGGTCCTTGGGGGTACATATAATTTTGTGGGTCCTTGACGTGAAAAAGATTGAGCACCACTGATATAGAAACATATGTTTTTCAGAAAACTGTTGAGATTTAGGAGACATGTAGAATCGGCTTCAGGTCTCAATGGGTTAAAACTGTGCTGGTGGGGGTTTTCACACTGTCCATTGGCGACCCCAAGTGGCAGTGAAAGGTAACTGTTTCGATACTGGTCATACCAGAAAACTGAAGCTCATTGTGTGGCTAATGGATGTACAGGACAGTGAACAGCATTTTAAATAGGAAGCAATGGACTGATCTTAAAAGTTTTCAATTCCTTACGTGGTTTAGAATCTAAGCCACGTAAGGACGTTTCCACCCGACAGACGATATACTGTGTGTAGGTCTCAGATACAGTGGTTAAGATTTATACATCAGGCTTTCAGCGTGGTGCATGAGTTATCATCACAGACCCAGACACCGACATACCCTACTTGATCACAAAGTCATCAAAAGTAGTAGATCCACAAGCTCGAAACGCGGCGCAAAGCGACACATTTTGAGCTTGTAGATCTGCTACTTTTGAATTTGATTCCTAAGACGTTTTGGACATTTGAGGTTTCCACCCGACAGAGACGATGTTCATGTGTTTTTGTCAATCAATCAACCACACACAGACACAAAGTTAAAGTTAATACTCTCATCACAAAAACTGCATAAAATATATCATGAGTCACGACACGCATGTATAGGACAGTTAGGACAGTTTGAATACAATGAAAGATTTCATCCAGACGTGCAATCTTAAAATTTGGGGAGGGACGGGATTCTGCACAGTCACTGAGCACCGGATTACATTTTCTTGGTGGCCATCTTGACCACGCCCACCATCCTCCTCTGCCTCACCTCTGGGCTTATAATTTTAAGCAGAAATGGAGGATTTTATCAATCTAAACATTAGATTGATAAAATTCATTTCCGCTTAAAAGTATTGCATAGTGCAGCTTTAACTTGCTTCCACATGAAATGTCTAACATGAATCTGCAATTACAAAAAAAAAAGTAAACTGGAGAAATCCAAGAGATAGTGTGGATGAATGATGACAAATGCAAGAGACCACAACAACGTCAATGTGTTATAGTTTCACTCCTTTCGTAGAAACCATCAGGAAACTCATCTTTAAAATACTACTCACAAGATTAAGACATTTGATTGGCTGGGGTCCCTTGGGGACACATAATAATTCAATTGTACCTGGAAGAGGGAGATTGCCTGGTCGAGGCCTGCCGTCATGATGACCTGGGCTGAAGGGTGGAACTGGACTGTGGTCAGCTTGCTGTCTGATGGTTGTGCGTTGTTGGCATTCAGACACCTCTTCATCTGGGAGACGGACATACAAACACCACATTCACATACTTGTGAGGACCAATTACTATTATTTCCTCAACTTAATTCCCTTAACTTGACCACAATATAAACAACCTCACGTCTTACACTAGCCCTGACTCTTAGCATGAATGAACCATAGTCATCTTTCTGTTTCATTTGTAAAAACAACACCTTCTATCCTTGGACCCTCAAATCTACTGACCCGTAGGATCCCTGTAGGTAGGCTGTCTGACGACACCACATAGTTCCCTGTTGTCCTAAGAAGGCTCTCGTCGTCCTCGTCCAGTTCATCTTCTTCATCGTCTTCCTCAGCTGATACGGACAGAGAGGAAGTTATTGGAGTCATACTTTTTTGACAGAATAACCAAACAAAACGATTTTCCACTCCTGTATAATATATGTATACTGTATATCGGGATGTTTATAAATATCACAAGAAGGTATTCTGGTTATAGTGATTTTTTTGTCCATATCCCAATCTTGACATGAATAGCAGAATTTCGTCTTAAAAAGCAGAAAAGGCTGAGGTTTTTTCTAACCTTTCTTTTTTGAGACTTTGATCTCTGCCCAAGAGGGAGCTCCTCCCATGGCCTTCTGAAACCTGAGGACAGACAGTTTTTTTCAGAAAAGAAAACTGTCATTTTTCACAATAATTTGATAAATAAATAAAAATAACAAAAACATTTTAAGAAATTCCATAAATGTAAAAAACATAATAAGTAACCAAGTGAAAATAGCCAATCTACAAGCTCGTAGATCTTGTAGATTTGCTATTTTCACTAGTTTGGGTCCCGGGCAAACATCTAATTTCTCTTGGGTCTTGAGCTAAACATTTTGAGAACCACTGCCCTAGACCACCGATTACCCATGTTTTGACTGATATTTTGTAATAAAGTGCAGTGTAAACATCATTACTTCTTGGTACTGTAGAATAGCTACCATCTAGTTTTGCTGAGGTGACACAACACTCAACGGTTAAACCTTACACATACAGTAGCTATAATAAATCACTTGCTGTAGCTACGGAGACTTCGTCACAGAAGCAGAATTCAGCCTTTTAAGTCATCCAACCTGCACCTGGGTGCATCTGTAGTGATAGTATATGTCTGTCTGTCTGTCTGTCTGTCTCTACTCACTGCTCCTTCATTCTCTGCTGTAGTTTCATTTTGGTCATGGTCGCCTCTGCAGTTCCTTTGGTCAAGTCCTTACGGAAACGATGTCTCATGTCCACCCTGATGGAGAGAGACAGAACAGAGGGGACAAGGAGGGAGATGAGGAGGACAGAAGATAACTGGTGAACGATGAAGTGAGGGAGATGAAAATGGATAACCCCCATCTGCATGTGTGAGGGGGGAGTATGAGGTTTATGCACACACTGTGTGTTTTTCTCTTACACACACGCAAACGCACACACAAACACATATACATACAGACACACACACACACACACACACACAGCTTCTTACTCTTCCTCCTGCTCATCATCATCATCCTCCCAGGCCGGTTTCCTGAACGTCGGGACCCGCAGACGAGACTCGTTTTCCGTTTCCGACTCGCTGGACTCGTTGCCATCGTCTTTATCATCATCATCCAATAACAAGCTATGCTTCTGATGTTTATCCTGGAGGGAGAGAAAGAAATGGAGAATAGAATAAGAAGCTTTACTCAACACATTTGAAAACCTATAGGTTATGGAAAGACATACTATGATTGGTTATGGTATCAAATTAATATGTAGGTGGGTGTAATAAATCAGGTGTGATTACAATTACCTTCCACACCAGGTGTTTGTTTGCAACACACATGTAAAAACTATAAATTGAAGTAAGATTACATTGTGTTTAGTAGTGCTGCTGTGAATGATGGAGAATGTGAAAAAGTGGATATAATTTTTTACTAAATACACGTTTTCTGTCAAACCTTTTAAATGGATATGATACTAGACGACAAGATAATGACCTCAAGTGGCAGCAATAAATAAAATGTATTACACACACTTATAATATATGAAATATCAACCAATCTAGAAATACTGCAGGTGCACTCCGGTCCACATGTAACAATATTCCAATCAGAATCATAACAATTTGATTTGAACTGTTTAAATAAAGAACCAGGACAGTCTGAAGAGAGGGCTTCCTTTCTTTCTCCATAGAATGCATGGAATTTGCACAGCATCACTACTATATTGCACCAACCTAATATCATGCCCTGACCTGCTGTTAGCCATGGTTCACATGACGCTCCATGACGCTACCATGACATGACGACTGTCATGATATGACAGTCATGTTTCAGGGCTAACCTGCTGTAAGAGATGAGCTTTTATTTATTGTTAAAAAGGCTGGATATTATGTCATTATAAGTTATCAATAATACCAGTGGTTCTCAAAGTGGGGTCCAGTAGGGCAGTGGTTCTCACCTTTTTCAGGCTGCAACCCCCCAAAATAATAATATTTGAACTGGGGACCCCCCAAAAATAATCATATTTGAACCTGGGGACCCCCCACCCTGACAAGCACTTGGAATTGTAGGAGTTGAGGCATTACATTTAGTTTGACTGGTTTCAACATCTAAATGTTGTGAAAATAGCAGATCTACAAGCTTAAAACAGCGTAGTGAGCTTGTAGATCTGCTATTTTCCAAATGTTTGCCTCTTTCTTATATTATTTGACAATTTGGCCAATGTTTGACCAGTTTTTACAGTGTAGTTTGTTGATTACTTTTGATGCAGTAATGGTCTTTCTTTCTGAACACCAGACTTTTACCTGTAACAGAGTGTTTATCTCTACATTGTGGTATTGGTTCTTTCTTCCTCCACACACCACTGACCTTAACAATGTTGTCCACCAGCTGGTCTTCAGCTCCGAACACCAGATGTTCCAGCAGCTGGATGGACGGGTCGCCCTCTCCCAGAACACACACTTTGTTCACGTTCTGCCGACGTTTGTCTGACTCTTTCTGGGAGTTAAACTTCATGGAGAGTTTCCTCTTCTTGGCAGCACTCTTGCTCTCCTCTATTTCAGGGAGTCTGATCACCTCCTCCATGTTTAAAACACTCTACAACAGCTCTGCTATGTGTTACAGCACTTATTTAGAACACAATGTTGTCCTATGTGAGTAGAAATGTCCACAGGAAGAATGTAGTGTTTTGGAAGTCAATCACATGCGATCAGTTTGTGCACATGTACTGTTTTCTGGAGATTTACATCACATGGTTCCGGCTCCGTGACCCCTCAACCAGTGTTGCCAGATTGCGCGAGAGAAACAAGCGACCAGGTCTATTAAAACAAGCCCAAAAGAAGCGAGCCCTTTGCCCTTTTAACCCTATGTTTTAAGCATAATATGCTTAAACAATATTGGCTATTTGAAACAAGCCCAAGAAAACGCAATCCACAACTACCAACAAGCAACTTTACAGAAAAAGCAAAGTCGCTTATAATAAGCGGACGTGGCAACACTACCCTCAACCCGGACATAATTTATTTGAGTTCTTATAGAAAAAGGGGTGAGGCCATCTAGTGTTCGAAGTTAGAAGGACAACCTAGTAACCACAACACAATATACATATCTCAACATAGATATCTCCCATTACATAATTATCTTATCTCATACATTATCAACCATACACAGGACATTATTAGTTGTCCTTGACTCAAGTAATATCAGCTCTTACTGTTAACTCCTCAATCTCACAACACAAGGCCTCTTTTCATTAAGATAACTGTCCAAAGTCAATTCACTTCTTAGCTCAAAATTCAGTAGTGATCCAAAATAGTAGATGAGAATATATACAAATATAGTATAAAAATAATAATAATAATTCCACACCAGCTTAATGACTTAAACATTGACATTTTAATCTGTTAAGATTTAGCTGAACAACAGCTGACCGAGTTATAGAAGTATGAGAATGGACATGTTAATAATTGAGATTAAGTTCTTGGGGTTAGCGAGAGACAGAGAGAGAGAGAGAGAGATAGAGAGAAAAACAGAGTTCAGCTCCAGTTGAAATAACCTTGTGCCATCAAATCAAAGGAAATGACAGAGACAGAGAGAATATTCTTGTTAGATCATCCACGAGAGAGAGAGAGAGAGAGACAGAATAGAAAGACAGAGAAAGGGAGGAAGACAAGGAGCACACAGACTACCATTATCTCTCACTTTCTTCTGCTTAATTCATATTCCATCATACAACGTTGAAACTAGCTGATCTGCAAGCTCACGTTGTGAGCTTGTGGATCGCTTATTTTCTATGCGTGACACTGTCGTAGTAGAAAGTATAAATCAGGCTTTAACGGCCCACGTACCGCTCCCACCTGCTCCAATGTCGTGTTTAGTTCTCCTGTGTTAATAAGCTTTATACACGAACCTATTACACTGTAATGTAACATCTAATATCACTACTGTATTCTTACTGTTATCCATGAAGAGTGTTAAATCACCTTTTTCAACAGTTAACAGATTTTCCATTGTTGTTTTGTTTTTTTCAACGTAGGTCTATAGTACAAATCCTGAATCAATCAGTTTTACAGCAAACATTTAATAAGGCAAAATACCAGCAATGAAGGGCGGGTTAAGAAATAATAATAACAGTTAACCGACCGGAGGTCGCTGTCACCATGTCTACTGTCAGTAGGAAATGAGTCTTGGAAATGTAGGAGAAGAACAAGTATTTCTACTTAGGTTATTTTTGTTTTGTTTTGTCAATATGGAAGTTTGAGCCATACAACGTACAATGATAAATGGGGAGGAAACAAAAAGCGGTAGGTCATCTGATTTAGATACGAGACACCCCCCCAAATGGAACAGGCTGTTAAATGTTTAAGGTTACCCCAGCTCAGATGAGGGGTAGATTATAATGTATAACACTGTATGCAGAGACCCAAGGCTGAGCTGTCATGCTTCTTTAACGCAGATAGACGTACCAAATAAGACAACATGCATCAGATTTTAGTCTTTTGTCAAAGTACACAGTGAAATCCTCAGCGTTGATTTAACCCCGAGAGGCGACATATGCGACCGAATGCCCTATTTAATACTTTGTCGCATGACAAGTGTCGTGCGAAAGTAGCAAAAATAGATGATCTACAAGCTCATAACATCTCTCGATGCAATACTTTGTAAGCTTGTATCGGCTATCCTTGAGTTTTTGACATTTGTTGACATGCCCAATGTAGGGATGCCAGCTTGAAAGTGGTTAAGTCTGTCTGTAGGTATATGAATATTTAACCAATGACAAGTATTAAGAGCTTGATACTAAATAATAACAACACTGGATCCATTGGAATACTGTTTTTTTGTTTTGTTTTCCATTTCCTGAAAATAACGTTTTGGCCACACAGCGACAATAAGTGAGTGTTAGTTTAACTCAGAGCGAGTACAAATGTAACCTAATGGTTTGTATCCTCTCTGAGTTACAAACGCATAGACTGAGGATTTGACTGCGTGGGAGAGACCAGCAGACCTGGGCAGAACTTGCAGCAGGGGTGGGGGGGGGGGGGGAGAGGGTGAAGTTGCGTTGAGGTTAGTTCGGGACGACTTTCCCCACTTCACTTCTGTCCATCTTGGCACTTTGTGGAGACAATCTCCTCAAATAATTTCCTGTCAATTTGGGTATGCTATATAAACCCATTCAGCGTTCTGCCAAAAGTCTCGATTCTTCATAGGGGGTGATCCGCTTCCCAAATGATCACACCTCCTTCTGTGCACGTCGGTTAAGCCTGTCTGTGTCAGTCGGGACAAAGAGGGAGGGACGCAATAGTTCCTTCGGTTGCTTAATGACCAGGGTTGGGATCCTTTAGGATTTTAACGATTCCGGTTCCTTAACGAATCCTAAACGGTTCCCTTTAATGATTCCTATAGGGGGTTCAAATGGACCATTGCGGGTCTGTAACTCTAGGAGTGTACAAATGGAACCAAATGGACCCGTTCCGTTTGTACACTCCCAGAGTTATGGTGGTCCAGCTGGTCCTTGAAGTAAAAAACGTTTGAGAACAACCGGTATTGTCATTGTATAGCAGACATGAGGTCCACATACCAGCTCTGACAGTGTGATAAAACCGGTTCCAGAAACAGTTCCAAATGTGATGGAGCCGATTCCAGTTCCTCGATGTTGGATCCGGTTCCTACGGTTCCTCCGGTTCCAGATCCCAACCCTATTCATGACCAACACCTCCGTCCGGATGTACTGTGTCCAGTGTGGTTACAATGGTAGTCCAAAAATGCTCTGGATGTGGATCTCCTCTCCAGCAGTTTTGGCTTGCGGATGAGCGCTTCGTAAACCTTTCGTCTTTATTGCATTCTTCAATGAGAGATGTCGGTCGCTCAAGACCATCCCACAGTCCCATCGGCTGTTGTGTGCTTGTTCCTTCACACTGAGCATATTCGCCCAAACGTGGGCCAGTAAGCACACGGTTAACTGACATACACACACAGTGAGGAAGAAAAACTATAAAATAGACATCTATTTTTACTCCGAGAGGCAGGGGGAGCTGGATCAGGGAACGTCCAGTCTTATATCCCGTCGTTAAGGGAGGCTTTAACGTCAATTTATGCTTGGCGCAAAAAGTGTCGGATGAGACGTTGCACATGTCTCACAATGTTCCGAGTTTTGAGCATTGGTACTTTCTGCGATTCGCAGACAGCGTATAAACAAGGAAGCGGACGTAGTCTTGTGCATCTCCATGGTAACAGGAGTTACTTTGCCTTTACAAACAATCAGAGTACGCAACATTTTATGACAGCATCTGCAACTTTAAATCTTTCAAGTGGTCCTGGACACCCTCTGCGAAGGTCATCCTTTCATCGTGCAATGCGTCGTTCAACACTTGTCGCGCAAAGCATAAATTAAGCTCTATAGCCCCACTATTCGGGGCTACCTTCACTGCCTTTCTATAATCTGTTGGCTCCAATGATTAACCAAGCTTATTCACTCTGCCATCCAGCTCTATGGTTACATTAACACTGCTCAACATTTACCTGCTGCTGAGGCGAGTTTTCAGATTGATGCTGGAGCAAGGGCACTTTGACGCGGATGCTGTTGAACCACCAAACCACCCTGCCGCTGAGAGGAAATGGCTTTTCATTAGCGATTTATACTGCACGCACACATGAAAATAATCATTTTTATCAGTGCCAATGACGCAATCCTACAGCCAGAGCCCCAAATCCACTGAAGGCTCTGTTAGTTCCTGAATTAAGTTTCGATATATAGGGCTCTGCCCTGCACTGCACTGCCGTGGGCTACCACACCATACTTCCACTGCGACGACAGCCCAAAAAAACGCCGAACCAACAGGCAGGTTGGCCAGAACGAGAAGCCCAAACAGCAGTGGCTGTTGCAGCAGAGCTATGCCTGATTTATACTTAGTAGTGTTTGGGTGTTGCACACCCATGCACCGCGTTATGAGCC
The DNA here is from genome assembly GCF_963280865.1 of Gymnoscopelus braueri. Taxonomy (NCBI): domain Eukaryota; kingdom Metazoa; phylum Chordata; class Actinopteri; order Myctophiformes; family Myctophidae; genus Gymnoscopelus; species Gymnoscopelus braueri. Next base: position 13,202,243 of record NC_137615.1, read on the forward strand.
TGTGCTATGCTATTTCCGCAAACCATTAAATCAGGCGTTACAAGTCATTCTGGTAATCCAGCGTTTGTCCTCCTCAAAATCACAATCGTCTTTTAAAAGTTCTCATTCTGTTAAATGTCAAGTTCCATTCGTTTCAAAGAAAAATAAAATGCATGATCTTTCAAAACTCAAGTCTCTTTTATCCTTTTCGATCCCTCCTCCTGGCGGAGGGTGGTGGAATGACACGTTGGAATGGCTCTCCCAGCTGTCCGTCATGCTGGCAGACTGGGACTTACAGTCCCGGGCAGCCAATAGAGAGTGAGCGTTGACGAGGCGGAAGTGATATTAGTCTTTGTGGACAGGCTTGAAGCCAAATGCTGTAGATGAGATAGATGATGATGGTGTATGTATGTGTTTATATGTACGTCTGTGTGTGTGTGTGTGTCTGTGTGTGTGTCTGTGTCTGTGTCTGTGTCTGTGTCTGTGTCTGTGTGTGTGTGTGTGTGTGTGTGTGTGTGTGTGTGTGTGTGTGTGTGTGTGTGTGTGTGTGTGTGTGTGTGTGTGTGTCTGTGTCTGTGTCTGTGTCTGTGTCTGTGTCTGTGTCTGTGTGTGTGTGTGTGTGTGTGTGTGTGTGTGTGTGTGTGTGTGTGTGTGTGTGTGTGTGTGTGTAAAACATTTCCTGCCCAGGTGGTAGGTCCTGATATTTCAGGGTTCACCTCCCCAAAGGAGGAGGGGGAGGCAGTGGGGGAGGGCCTCCTCTCATCACTGGAACAAACACAAAGACAAAAGACACGTTAGTGTGCGTGTGTGTGTGTGTGTGTGTGTGTGTGTGTGTGTGTGTGTGTGTGTGTGTGTGTGTGTGTGTGTGTGTGTCAATACACAGTAAAACCTTATTTTATCAATATGTAATACCAAATTAAAGGTAGGGTAAGTGATATTTTTTGGTTAAAACAAAAGTATTTTGTTAAAAGGTTAAAGCACTATATTCTGATAGTAATCATTGCTATAGAGTGTGTGTTCAGTAACAGGAGTCTCCCCGTCTCTCCAGCTCTTTAATAAACAGAAAATACATTTTCTGGTAGGTGACAAAACCTCAGCCAATCAGGAGAAAGTACCCATTTATCAGCTTAATTTTTATAGTGTTCCAGTTCCAATTTTGTCTGCTCATTTCTTAGTGTCATCACTTCCAATTTCACTTGTTTAATCTATATCCTGATGGACTTCTCTATCCTTATTGGATAAAATTGGAAATTAAACTGAAACTGAAACGAAAATGCATTTTCTGTTTAATAAAGAGCTGGAGAGACAAGGAGACTCCTGTTACTGCGTGCGTGCGTGCGTGCGTGCGTGCGTGCGTGCGTGCGTGCGTGCGTGCGTGCGTGCGTGCGTGTGTGTGTGTGTGTGTGTGTGTGTGTGCGTGCGTATGCGTGTGTGTGTGTGTGTGTTCATACCTTTGTTGGCCTTGCTAGGATAGATCTTGGCGAAATGCCGATACTCATCCGGAGCAGGGAAGTCATCCAGAGGATGGAAGGAATATTTGGACTCAAAGTCGTCTGGAAGAAGAAGACAGTAAAGATAAATGAGTAGAGGCCGGCGACACAGAAATGGAGGAATAGAAGAAGTAAGGAGGGAGAGGAAGGGGGGGGAAAGGGAGAGAGCAGACCAAGGTATGAGCAGAGCGGAAGGAAGTAGGAGGGAGGACAGGAGACAAAGAGGAAGGATAGAAGCATGAAGCAGGGGAGAGTTTTTCGTTGTTTTTTTCAGAGAGGTTTGGTGTCCGTGTTCAAAGACACATATAGACAAAGTAATATGATTGATTCTTAAAGGACGACTTCACCCATGTTCAATATATATCTTCATATACTTGGTCCTCACTAATGCTCATGATGATATGGTGGTACCATTGTTGTGCACTCAGTCTGTGTCTCAGAGAAGGACTGTGTAGATTCCAGAAACCCAGTGACATCACCGTTAGTCAGGTTTTTCTTTTCAAACAATATTTCAAATTTTGTATTTAATTTTGTATTAATGCGAGAACAATGGCTTCCATTATAGCATGCTAACTTTACAGTTTCTAGTTTCTATTCGCTTGGATTCCCCATTGATGATGTCACCGGTAGGCCTTCCTCTGAGACACAGACTGAGTAGACAAAAATGGTACCATATTATCATGAGCATTAGTGAGGACCAATTATATGAGGATAGTTTGAAAATGGCTGAAGTCGTCCTTAAATTATATACAGAAAACATACCTGCAGATAGAAAGGCAGATGGAGAGAATACAGACAGACATGTAGATAGAGAGGACAGACAGGTGGGATAGATAGAATACAGACAGACAGGCAGAGAGAATACAGGGAGAGGCAGATTTAGTTTTACCTCGTGTGGAATATGTCATTTTGTTCTTGCACGAAGGCCTATGCCCCATATCTGTTACCGTTATAGCGATGCACCTTATGTAATGCACCAACAGTTATTTTCTACCTTATTGTTGCACCATATTGTCTAAAACCTGTACATTCCTGCTACTTTTTGGACCTTAGAAACCTCTGATGTGACAATAGAGTTGATTCTGAGATAGACAGGCAGGCAGACAGACAGACAGAAAGAATACAGAGAGACAGGTAGACAGAGAGAGAGACCATAGACAGGTGGCTAGAACGACAGAATACATACAGACAGACAGACAGGTAGGCAGACTCACCGACAAAGGAACGAGGGATAGAGGGAGAGTGTCCATTGCGGATGGGAGGGGGAGGCGGGGGAGGCCCAGCGGGGGTGCGGGAGGGAGGAGGAGGAGGCTTCCCCCGCGTGGGCGGGTCTGAGGACAGGGAGGGGCTACCGTGCGTCCTGTACGGAGGCGGGGGCGGGGGCGGAGCCTCGCGCCCACCGGCCCTGGACGACGGCTGGCCTGGTACCGGTGGAGCTGGGAAGGAGAGAGATGTTACAGGCACCATATTTTCATTGATAAAGAGTTTTTTAGTGACAAAAATGCATATAGTTGCTGTCGGGCAGAATCTCCATATTCTAACTTTTTGCGTTTTGCCGTAAATTAACACCCTACTTGATCATACTACAGCGTCACATAAAAGTATCAAAAGTAGCAGATCTACAAGCTGAAAACGCAGCGCGAAGCGACGCGTTTTGAGCTTGCAAAATCTGCTTTTCACAGCAGAAAAAAAATCCTTACAGGAGCTGTTTGGTGTGTGGATTTTTCTTCTTCAACTTCACACACACACACCTTGCGTCATTTGTTTTTATCTACTGTAACTTTACTCAGTGTCATTGCTTGCCACTGGTCTACGCACTTTAACCCATTAAGACCTGGAACTGTGTCATTTTTCGATTTGAGCTAAAAAGCATTATTTTACACTTTAGGCTATTCAAAAATAGCAGATATACAAGCTCATAGCGCGGCACCGAGTGCCGCGCTACAAGCTTATAGATCTGCTATTTTTGAAAAATCATGAAAATGTGTGCAAATCTTTGAATATATATATTTTTAAAGCGAACATTTTTAACTCAAATCTTTGCTTCTGGGGGTCCCTGGAACAACATATTTTGATGGGGGTCCGCGGCCAAAAACATATAATTTTGGGGGTCCTTGACATGAAAAAGATTGAGCACCACTGATATAGAAACATACGTTTTTCAGAAAACTGTTGGGATTTAGGAGACATGTAGAATCGGCTTCAGGTCTCAATGGGTTAATAAACAAAGTTGTTGTCATTACCTGCTCCTCTTCCTGGGGCATCCCTCACTGGAGGCGGTGGTCTGTTGCCTCCCTGCTGGGAGGGGGTGGGGGAGGAGGGAGGGGGAGGGGGAGGAGGGGCGGGGCCTCTAGTGGGAGTGTGGCCGCCCGGCGAAGGGGCCGGCCTCTTGTTGCTAAGCGAGTTGTGTCGCTGCGGCAGCTCGGGCGCCGCCTCGGGGCTGGACGGGCCGTTGGCGACGCGGTACGGCGGAGGGGGAGGAGCCAAAGAAGAGGAAGAGGAAGCAGGGTTCCCGCCGGAGGTCGGCGGTCGTCTGCTGTTGCCGGGCGAAGGCGGCGGCTTGGCGGGCAGAGGCGGAGTGCTATTGGGCGTGGGCGGGAGGGGCTTCTCCCTGTTATAGGACGAGATGGGAGGCGAGGGGGCGTTGCCACGGCGACAGAGGGGGGGAGGCGGGGGAGGGGCGGAGGAGGAGTGCTTCATGCCGGTGGGAGAAGAGGAGGGAGAGGAGGCCAGGTTGGGGAGAGAGGGACGCTGGGAGCGCGCCGTCTCCGTGGGCGACGAGGCCTGGGAGGAGGGGCCGTCCGCGTCGTCGTGACGATGGCTGGGGGGGCGGGGTGGGGCGGCGGCTCGGGTGGAGGGCGAGCGACCGGTCGATCCGTCTGAAACAAGCATACGTCAATGAGACGTTGGGGGCCATGCACACCAAGAACGATGACTATAACGATAACTTTAAATATATGGATGGCAGAGCCCACACCACAACCGTAACGACGATAGCGGTGAGCGATATCGTTTGGATCACTTTCAGAGTGATTGGATGAACGACAGAAACAGTGACATCTGGTAGCCTGGTAGCCTACCAACTATCAGAGTCAGATTATCCATATAGCTTAATGTATGTGTCTTTCAGCACCAGCGTCACGGAGGCGGAGACACTCTTGTTCAGCAGTGTGGACGCTCACATAATTATCGTTACAGTCATCGTGTCTGGTGTGAACGGACCCTTAACGCCCACCGGGTGTAAGCTCACCAATCAGCTACTCACCCCCTACTGGACGCAGTTTGGGAACGCCTCCGTGGAACAGCCCTCCGATTGGTGGAACAGAGCCCGAAGGGCTGCCATTGGCTGACCCGGCTCCAGACCCACCTCCTTTAGACTCTGAGAACCACAACCATTGGACAATGAGTCAAGTGTTGAGGCCCTACCAGCACACTGCTACCATTACTATGCTATGCTAATACTGCAACTACAGCTACAGGTTTCACTCACTATCGTATCAATGCTACTTGAATGGGTAGATGTGGTGAGAGCATGCCACGGTGCTATGTCATGTATTTTTGTATGTTTGATGAGATGACACGAGATGGGATGCAGTGAGATGAGTAAAATTTTATGAATCGTTTACGGCCCCAGGCAGCTCCGTTTGACATCAAAAGGACAGAACACAACAAGACAAACAGTGGTAAAACATATCATATTACAATAAAGTAGAATACAGGATATTATTAGGGTGAACAATTATGCAGGAGATTGCAAAACTAAAAACGGCAATCCAATATAATTTGCAAGAGATTTAAATCTTTAATTTGAGGGTATTTTTTCTGTGTGTAAAACTTCACATCAATGTGTATTGCAAAATATATTGAGATTGAAATGCAAAAATAGAAACCAGTGAAGCTATATATATTTTGTGCAGTTTCGAGCCTTAAGGTACTGAATATATACACACACATGCTGTACTTTGAATCAGGTGCTTAAATATGTCTTAGGTCCATTCTGTCACCATGCGGTCGTCCACTTCGGTGAAACAGCAAAAACAAAAAGGCAGTTATCGACCGCGTGGAGCCGTTTGTCAGTGCTATGCTAATAATAATAACAACAACTGAAATGTCTTGTTTTGAATAATATTTCACTCCCCTTAGCTTTGTTGTGACCTAACCTACTTATCGATCAGTTTGCAGTGAGACGTCTCAATGTCGAATGAAATATCTCTGTTTGTACTGACACTCTTCGTATGATGTCAAACTGGACAACAACGGACATTTTATAAGCACCCGCTCCACTTTGCATTCCCTCTTGCATCATGATGTATTTTGTATGTAAGGAAACGTCCATGAACAAAGACACTAACAAGCATGATCAAAAATAACATCAATAGCCTCTATGCAGGATGCTTACAACTTTTTTTTCTTGCCAGCTATTCCAGTACTTGTCCTTTTTGTCTATTATGAAATAATAATAACAATTGAGCCTTTATATATTCCCATAAGGAACTTTAAAAAAAACATTCCTTTAACGGTGTACGTTGTACATACATTTTCTAATACTATGATATAGTTTGAATGCTGTGGTAGAGGAGAAATAGGGAGCTAGCCACAACAAATCCAGTCTTTCGACAGATCCTAAATATTTGAGAATTAAGATGTGCCATGTTTACAAGGCAGACAACTCTTAATTCATTTTGACTTTGTTAAAACAGTAAATAATAATTTGGTTAATTATAAGAATGACAGCGAATAATAATAATAACAATAATAATAATAATAATAATAAAGCATTTATGAGGTGACATTAATCAGCGACATTAAAACACAAAATTGAAGCTTTACAGAAAACACATACATGCATCCAACAGACTGACATGAACCAATGTCCTAATGAAGACATGAGGGCATCTTACTGTAACTCAGTATCTTATTTCATTTCAATTAACAAATGCATGAAGCCTGCCTGATTTATACTTTGTCGTATGATGGTGTCGATTACTGAAAATAGTCGATCTACAAGCTCACCATGTGTCATATATCGCTATTTTTTGGCAAGCGACACAGCCGTACAACAGAGCATAAATTAAGCATGATATCCTGGAGAGGCAAACTTCCTCAGCTCTAATCCTTATATTTGAAATAATGTTGTTCAATATGTAGACGCAAGCAAAGTGACGTGTAAAAGATGTGTTGTGTCCCAGCTGTGATATTTCACCTGAGATAGAGCTGATTTCTAGTTCTGGTATTCTAGTTTGTTACGTGGTAGCCTAGTATCATAAGATTCAAGTTGGCCACGGTCATTTCTGTAGAGTTGCTAATATTAATATTAGAAAGAGTTGCTCTTTCTTTGCATCAAAATTGAGCGTATTACTTTAAGTGCATGTGAATCTACAGTATAACAAAGCAGAAGATACTACTATGATGAGCAGTTTACATGAGACAACCTTACTTTTAACGTTTAACTTTCTTTACTTTTCTTTTTCTTTTCTTTTTTACAAACTAGCTAATGTCCTATGAATTCAAAAGAGTTTAATTCAGTTTCTTAACCCATTAAGACCTGAGGCCGATTATGTTTTTTATCAGTCTACTAAATTAAAAGATGCCATGCTGACGTTGGTGTAATACACCATACAGTAAGTCAGAAATAATATCAAAACCTGCCATTTGAATGATTCCATATTAACCCTCTGAATCTTTCACTTTGACTTCTGTTATGTCATCCTAAGCCCTAGAGCTGGGCAATATATCGATTATATATAATATCGGGATATGATACTAGATTTATGTGGCAAAAGGCTGTCTTTTCATGGTATTTTATACTTTAAAAAAACTGTCAAAAGTTGCCAAAAATAGACAATCTAAGCTCACAACACGTCACAATGTGACACGTTGTGGGCTTCTATATCGCTATTTTTTACAAATTAAAAAAGAAAATGTAAATTATTTCCACAATGCAATATATCAACATCAAGGTATTTATGGCCCTGATTCGCCCAGCCCCTTCTAACGCCTCCTCAGCTGTCTATCCTTGCAAACAGCTACAGTCATAGCATTCCCGAGCAACGCCCCAGCGGATACGGTTTTGGACAGGGAACGTATGGAAAGGCTGGCTAAAATAAGTAAATAAATCCAAATTAAATACAACCTTGCATCTTGCATACAGCCTATCGGTGCGTACAGTACATTGTGTGGTCTTACTCTCTAGCGATATGGGAGCGCTCCTATTGCTGGTCACCTTCTTCTGCTCTTCTGGGGAGGACTGCTGCGGTTGTTCCTGTTTTGGTTGACTTAAGTATTGGAATAACCGAATGTATGGGTGATCTACTGCTGTTGGTGTTGTAGCTGTCTTTGGTGTTTGGGTCTTACTCTCTAGCTGGGGAGCGCTGCGGTCGCTCACCACCGCCACCTTCTTCAGTTTGGTGCCATTGGAGATGTCGGAGAGCAGGGCACCGCGACCTTTGGCCTCCTCTCGGTTCAGCTTGGGAGGGGTGGTGTTGGCCTGTTGAGTGGGGGGGGTTTGCAGAGAAAGACAGGGAGGGTTGAGGCAGAAGTGGGAGGTAGTTGAGGAGGGTTGGGGGTACAAAAAGAGAGGGGGATTAAGAGAGGGAAGCGAGATAAAAAAAGAGAGAGAAAAGGTAGAAGAGAGGGATGTGTATGTTGATAAAGGGCTGGGCCAATAAGACCATGAGATTACATATTTTGGATATCGTAATAATGTGATATGGCAAACATTTTGTCTTTTCCTGGTTTTAATCACTTAAGCTTTATTTTATACTTTCAAAATGTGTCAACAATTTTTTAAATAGCAGATCTATAGTAGATCAACCGTTTCCGCTATTTTGGACAAATTTGGAAAAATGTATGCAAAAGTGTATATTATCGTCACTGTAGAAAACATTCAGGGCATATTTGCCAGCAATAGCCTATATATGGAGATCCCCATAGATGGAGACGATATACCTGCAACGTCGTCATAGAGACCTAAACGTGCCATATGTACGGAGTCTAACATCAGCGAACCCTTCCCAGAAACTCCATGTATAGACATAACCATCACGTCCAGGACTGACGTCATGGTCCCATATTTGGGCATAACTAACATAGGCAGCTCCATATATAGAGACGTCTGACACTATCTGACATCACCATAGTGATGTCAGGACCGCCATCCAGCATTATAAGAGGGGCTCAACACCCCTCGGTAGTTCAGTTCCAGCAACGACCCCGAGCAACATTAACTAACAGAGAGACAAGCATCAATCGATTCCAGCAATAATCGAGCCTATAGCCTGATACATATTCTCACAGTGGCTTTCGGATTTGGATAACGAGCCAGCCGATAAGAGTTTCTATAGTCACAATGTAGATATTTATATTGTGTATAGGTATTTGTTCAAAAATATTGTGATATTATATTTTGTCCACATCGCCCAGCCGCCAGCCCTACAGTAAGTCGATATAATGCATTATGTAATATCACATGAAACTGAGTTGTGGGTGTCAAAACCATTCCAAAGTCATTCATTCAGTCAATATAAAACGACCATAAAACAACAGTAACAACACACTCTCCCAGCCTAGCACCATAATACTGTGTTAATAATCTACTGGTTGGTTCTGAGTCAATTTGTGACTTTGTCACTTGTAGCGAGTGAGTGCACACACACACACACGAACACGCACACGCACGCACACACACACACACACACACACACACGCACACGAACACGCACAGTCGCAAGTCACGTCACCTCTGTAATTTAATTCATGAATCCCAGGACCATTATCCATTCTCTTTTGGACTGCTTCAGGACATCTGAACTATGTCTACCTACATACTACAGTACCTAACAGGTCACACAATGGGCATTAATATGCACGAGTCGGCAGCTTCTGAAGCTTGGTAAAAGGTGCGAATGGGGCAGCCAATTCTATCTATTGTTGTCGGTGGAGCAGATTTTTTTCTCGCCTCCGTCTTTCAGCAGCTAGCCTGGGCAAGAGCTCCATTGACTGGGCCAAGGCTCGAGTGGCCCAACGGAAGCTACGCTTATGATCTGAACTGTTCATACTAAGCATGGATGGTGTGCCTTTGCGAATGGTTTGTTGGTTTACCAACCAATTATGTTGTTATGGGACATAACAACATAGGAAATCAAGGATGTCTGCTGTAAAAAGAGAATGACGTATCCAAGATGTTTTGAAATCTCAAAGAGTCGTGGATGAAAGCAAGAAGGAAGAGTCCGAAAGAGGTAGAGGGCAATGGCTGAGCAGTGTCTGCACCCTTTCACACACACACACACACACACACACACACACACACACACACACACACACACACACACACACACACACACACACACACACACAGTGTGTTGCTGGAGCTTTTCATAAAATGTTCTCCCCAATTTAGTCGTTATGCCAATTAATTCCTCCCCACACTAACTCGGTGTGTGTGTGTGTGTGTGTGTGTGTGTGTGTGTGTGTGTGTGTGTGTGTGTGTGTGTGTGTGTGTGTGTGTGTGTGTGTGTGTGTGTGCGCGCGTGTGCGTGCGCGTGTAAGGTGGCAGCATGGCTTACCTGACTGAAGGTGGGCGGAGGTGGAGGACCCCCAGGGGGAGGAGGGGGCGGGGGAGGAATGGGCATCCTGCTCTTTTTACTGTCCTGGTCCTGACCTGTAACACACACACACACACACACACACACACACACACACACACACACACACACACACACACACACACACACACACACACACACACACACACACACACACACACACACACACACAGTTTCTATAACACAGCCTATCCTTCTAAAACGTTTTTCTAGACTACAGAGACACCCATGTACCTGTCAAACTAGTTCAATAACATAAAAGACACACAGAGGCACACGACACCAGAGGGAGCGCCACTGATCTCGTTCAACCCAGATTTGGCACAAACATGGGGTTAAATTTGTTCTACTACTATGCCACCAAAATGGTGAATGCCCTTCCACCAGACATCAAAAAGTGTGACTCCTTACCCTCCTTCAAAACTGCCATAAAAGAGCACCTGTCTGCAAATTGTAACTGGACCTAGTAAAGTCTAAAGCTTAACTTCAGAAATGACCCCCCCCCCACCCCCAAACCGTTTACTGTACATAATATATATATGTTTTATTGCTACTATAGTGTTGATGATGTCTTGTATATTAAATGTCTTGATGAATTGAAGACACAGGACCACAATGAAAACAAGCCCTATAGGCCTTTTTGTGTATTTTTGAGGATACTATCAGCACCATTGTACAATCTACCACTGTACTATTTGCAAACTGTTAATAAAGTATTCAATCAATCAAAAATGTTATTACAATGTTTCGGAAATATTCTATATATGTTCAGACGTCATGACCTTGTAGATCGACTATTTTCAAATAGCTGATGTGTATATAGGATAGGTTTAAAGTGGTTAAACTGATTTTGATGCTATATCAACTAATTTTGCTGGGGACCCCCTGGAACCCGCTCCTCGAGGACTCATGGTGGTCCCCACGAGTCCCCTCTTTGAGAACCACTGGTATATGTTACCCCCCCCCCCTGCTACCATGATAATCACTGAATTCACATTCTTTAGCTAAAATTGTGCAAATAAAACCAAAAGCTAGGAAGCTAACACTGTATCCAATGCATGATTGGTTCTCCATTAGCTTAAATTCTCAGTGTATCGGGGTTTGCAAAAGCTAACTTTCTACAATAAAACCCTAGTATCATCTCCAATGTAAACGTAACGTTATATATACATTATAAAGCATCTTAAGCTGCAGCTCAAGTTATCTTGGGGTTATCATGGCAAGCTTAGCCGAGTTAGCTAGCATCGTTAGCTTCACACGCCATCATCAATAATGGCCTGGGCTGGCTGGGAAATCACTGCAGACAGACAGACAGACAGCTATAGCTGAAGCTTTATAACACTGTTATACTGCAACGTTATGAACACACCGGGTGTGAAAAACCCTCAAAGATCCTCTCTCCTATTATCACAACAACTGAGAGGATAAGCAGCTGTTAAAATGAATTATCGTGATGATTAAATCATAATCAATAATAATAACATTCCATAACAACAAAGCAGCGGGGGGGGGACATTTAACGCACATTCATCAAAACAATATCCATCATCCATGATAACCGACCTGCGATGTGTTATCGGTCCATTCATGGGTCCAGATCTGGTCATTTAACTCATTGTTGTAGTTATTAACTGGTGTTACAATGTTGTTGTAGCTCTGGCCGTGTTGTTTAGCTGCATTCAGTAGCCATCATCATCATCATCATCATTCATGGATATCTGCAGGTTTACTCTGTACAGCCAACAAGAAGAGAGCAGAGGAAATATAGCGCTGCTGCTCTGCTGCACCCCGCTGTGAATGATGACAAGACTGTCTGTCACTGCATGCATCACCGTCACACCGTCATACTATAACACAGTGGTTCTCAAACTTGTTCATGTCAAGGACCCCCCAAATTATGTTTTTTTTTGGCTGCGGACCCCCTGTCACAAAAAAGCGTTTTGTGTCAGGGATTTTTCATAGGGCGGCACTCGGTGCCATGAGCTTGTAGATCTGCTATTTTTGAATAGCCAAAGTATAAAATATGGTTAAAGTGGTTAAAATGATTGTAACACAATAATTACTAATTTTGCTGGGGGCCCCCTAGCTGGTACCCCCCCAAGGACCCCACCGGACCCCACTTTGAGAACCAATGCTATAACATATAAGATATTGACACACTTGGTTCTTTTTGTATAAATGTTGACGAAACAATATCTCATTTATTTTGGTATTGTACTTACTGTCATGTCTTTTGGATTGATCTTAATAATTTCATAAATTCCAAAATTGACTCTTCTTTTAGAATGCATATTCAGCATGTGTCATTTGGACTGAATTCTAAACTGACTGAAAAAAATCTAAAATAAGGGTAGACAAAATGTATGTTATCAACTCAATTTCATATTCAATGCTAAATTTGCTAAACAACGTCCAAATATTGTTGTTTTAAAGCCATATTATTGTCATATCCTACTTAGAAACCTTAAAACGTTTGTACAAACACTAAAACGATGAAAACCAGAAGAATCTGTGAAGGATATGGTAGGCCTATTGCTTAAATAAAGTCTATATAGGCCTAACCTCTTCATTTATTGTATTGTAACTGCAGTTTGTCCTGTTATTTTGTATTTTTTTTGTTAATATTTTGTCAATAAAAAATAAATTAAAATGAACAAATAAATACATAAATAAATACATAAATATACACACATATATACACTATATATACATATATATATATATATATATATATATATATATATAATGATGAATTGATCATTTAAATTAAGATATATACTGTATAATAATATACAGTCATTAATAATACCACTGCGATGCATGTACATATTATCTATCCTCAATTGGAATAAACAAGTAGACGAAGATGTTGAGGGAAAAACTCAATGTAACATCCAGTGATGTAATGTTACATCACAGTGCGTAATACAAAATTAATAAAAAGGGTTATAAAGTGTTCATGGAAATGTGACTGGTTTACTTGCAGTGTGCACATCTGGCCCACAACGGATACGGAAACAGTTTGTGTGCGTGCACATGTGTGTGCGTGTATATGACCGGATATAGTAGGCGGGCGCTAACCACCAGCGGACGCCATTGGTTGGTTAAAAGGCCCTCACGAGCAGATACGTCATACTCTAAGCTCCAATCACATCACACACTGTACCGCCGATATTTGAAAACAGAAATGGCCGTGGAACGGTAGGCTCTTCAAAGATATTTCACACATTTTAAACAAATATGGTTAACATTATCTCAATGCGCTAGTTGTACTAAGTATTAATGTATGTGTCTCTAACATACACTATATTATAGCTGCTTATTTTGACTCAACTGCCCGTTTACAAGAACAATAAGCTGCTAAACGATGCATTCATTGGAAACAAAACAACAGAATCCAAACTGCGCAACGAGTGGATTTTGTGACCTTTTTCTGTAACGGGTTATGAAACGGTTCCATATCATACGCGTTTAATGTTGTTCTTTCTACTATTGTATCTTTTATGTATGCTGGCATATTGCCGCAAGCAACTTATAATGCTAACGATGCAGATAACATAGCATTTAAGTTGCTGTACTCATTCAAGTACTGTACTTACGTACAATTTTGATGTTTTTTTTTTTTACTTTCTTCAATATTTACACATTTCAATACCTTTACTTCTACCCCTCTACATCTCAGAGGATAATATTGTACTTTTTACTCCACTAAAATGTATATGAAAACTTCAGTATACTAGTTACTTTGTAGATTTAGATTATTATTATAAAACATACATGAACCACTTCAGCCCTATATACATTTCGGCCATTTGAAAATTGATCTACAAGCTCACAATGCATCTTGATGCTACGCATTGTGAGCTTGTAGATCTGCTATTTTCAATAGATTTCTTATACATTTTGAACTTGTGAAATGGGACATTTTGCACAATGAGTACTCTTACCTTTGGCACTTAGTATATTTTGATATTTTAGTATATTTTAATGCTGATACTTTTGTACTTTTGAAGTACATTTTGAATATGGGACTTCTACTTGTATTTCTACATTGCAGTATTGATACTTTTACTTCAGTAAAACATGCGAGTACTCCTTCTTCCATCACTGTTCCATGTTTTGAATTGTCTTTGCATGTGTTGTGGTAGGGTGCTGGGGAGATGTGACCCTGCTCTCCTGGACCTGTATGGAGACTCAGAGCAGACCGACGACTATGTGACTGACACTGACTCCAGAATGATAGTATGTCTGTCTGTCTGTCTCCCACGATCCTGTTCATCTGTCTGTCTCCATGTTCCTCTGTCTGTCTGTCTCCAGCCCTGTTCATCTGTCTGTCTCCCTCCCTGTTCCCCTCCCTGTCTGTCTGTCTGTCTGTCTCCCTGTTCCCCTGTCTGTCTGTCTGTCTGTCTCTCTCCCTGTTCCTTTGTCTGTCTGTCTCCATGTTCATCTGTCTGTCTGTCTGTCTCCATGTTCATCTGTCTGTCTGTCTCCATGTTCATCTGTCTCCCTCCCTCCCTCCCTCCCTCCCTCCCTGTCTGTCTGTCTGTCTGTCTGTCTGTCTGTCTCTCCCTACCTGTTCCTCTGTCTGTCTGTCTCCATGTTCATCTGTCTGTCTGTCTCCATGTTCATCTGTCTGTCTGTCTCCATGTTCATCTGTCTGTCTCCATGTCCATCTGTCTGTCTCTCCCTACCTGTTCCTCTGTCTTTCTGTCTCCATGTTACTCTGTCTCTCTGTCTCTCCCTACCTGTTCCTCTGTCTGTGTCTGTCTCCATGTTCCTCTGTCTCTCTCCCTACCTGTTCCTCTGTCTGTCTGTCTCCATGTTCATCTGTCTGTCTGTCTCCATGTTCATCTGTCTGTCTCCATGTCCATCTGTCTGTCTCTCCCTACCTGTTCCTCTGTCTTTCTGTCTCCATGTTACTCTGTCTCTCTGTCTCTCCCTACCTGTTCCTCTGTCTGTCTGTCTCCATGTTACTCTGTCTCTCTGTCTCTCCCTCCCTGTTCCTCTGTCTGTGTCTGTCTCCATGTTCCTCTGTCTGTCTCTCCCTACCTGTTCCTCTGTCTGTCTGTCTCCATGTTCATCTGTCTCTCTGTCTCTCCCTACCTGTTCCTCTGTCTGTCTGTCTCCATGTTACTCTGTCTCTCTGTCTCTCCCTCCCTGTTCCTCTGTCTGTCTGTCTGTCTCCAATCTCTCCATGTTCATCTGTCTGTCTCTCCCTACCTGTTCCTCTGTCTGTCTATCTCTCCCTACCTGTTCCTCTGTCTGTCTGTCTCCATGTTACTTTGTCTCTCTGTCTCTCCCTCCCTGTTCCTCTGTCTGTCTGTCTCCATGTTTATCTGTCTGTCTCGCTGTTTATCTAACATGTCTGCCTGTCGGTCTGAAGGCAGGTCTCTCTATCTCTCTCTCTCTCTCTGTCATTCTCGCTCTCTCATTCTCTCTTTCTCAGTGATCAGTAGTGTGTGTGTGTGCGTGTGCGTGTGTGTGTGTGTGTGTAGGATCGGCGTCGTATGCAGAAGGTTCTGTTCTGTCAGATGTCTGTTCTGGACTCCATGATATCTGTGCTGGAGGGACTGGAATGTCCACGGAAACTGCTGAGCGAGCCTCGTCCGGCTAACCCTGGTACAGTGCTCGATCGCCCGCTTACTCAACCTTGAAATCACAGCGCCACACACTCACTCAGTACTCACTCATACACTTATGTCTTACCATTGTGTGTGTGTGTGTTAACAGACAACAAAGCGCGTACCAGGTGGAAGGCTGTGAAGGCGAAGGTCAAAGCAGAGGTTGAGGAGATGGAGAGTCTGATCAACACACTGCAGGGCAAGGTGGAGCAGATTGACACCAAACGACACACACTTACGCAGCTGGTCCAGGAACTACAGAAAAAGGTAACACACACACACACACACACACACGCACACACACACACACACACACACACACACACACACACAGTACACGTCCCTAATCCATATACAACAAAATATATGATTTGCTTGTTTGTTCTGGTTTAATGTTTTGGCCATTTTGTACGGCCAAAGTGGTAATGTGAGATAGTTGTAATAAACGATGCTTGAGCTGTGACCTTTGAACTGCCGCAGCCAACCACACTTGGAAATCCAGTGACTTTTAGTATTATACATACAGGCAGGTTTTGTTCTTTTTCCAGTGTGAACAACACAGTACAGACTTAAAACTCACTTAGAATCAGTTTACAAGCTACAAGAAAGAACTGAATGGTCAGTCGGTGATGAGAAGCGAGACAGCTGAATGATGCTCATGGGGATATAATATACCGTACATGTTTCTGTTGAAACTTGTCAAACATTCAACCATGTGGAACGCAAATGTTCTGAGTCTGACCTCCGTAATTCAGTCACATTGAAGCTCAGGGGCCCTTTGGGAACAGTGGTTCTCATCTCATCTTATGGCCCCAGAGGCTAGGACCTACTCCCTGGTATTTAAATCCTCCTCTCCAACAGAAAGAGATGAGTGAGCAGTTGGAACAGCACCTGCAGAAGGCCCAAAATGCGTTGCACGCGTGTGAAGGTCAGCGGTCAAATCTCGGGGGAGAGTCGGAGACGTTGCTTGGTTACCTTGCCAACTGGCAGGTGCTTCAAGACGAGTAAGTTACGGGGCAGCTTTGCTGTGTGTTTGTCCATCTGTATCTCTGTGTGTATGTTAGCCTGAGTACTTACAGTATGTGTGTGCTAAAGAGCTAGTGTTCTGCACTCTGTGTAGGGGGGGGGGGGCACATATTGTAGTCATTAGTGTGTTTGTATGGATCATTGGTTCCCAACCTGGGGTTCGGGGCACCAAAGTTCACAGGGGGTGCGTGGGGCCTTCTCTCTTTGGAGGCATAGTCCAACATTGTAAACATTTTGCACTAAACCACTTGGACTAGAGGTGTGTGTATGTATGCACGAGTATTTGCATTACTGATCAATGTGTCATTATCCAGGCTCCAGGGCTATGTGACAGCCGCCCACGAGACGTTGCATTACAAGATAGTCTCAGCCAGCCAGTCAGAGCTCTGCCTTGAGCTGGGGCCATCATGTAACAGCCACTCCACCAAGCTGGAGCCACTAAAGCTGTCGGTAACCTGGAGCCACGACGAGCGCTTCAGACTGCAGGTGAATACCACAACTACTGCTATTATTAGGAATATTACTACTGCTACTGCTGTCATGAGATAAGGTGCAACAATATAAAAATAACAAACAACCATTGATGTGGGTGGTGTAGTATTAGTAGCTACTACCAGCGTGATATAACTATGAGAGTGACGACACTAGCGTTGACTCCCATTGTAAGAATGGAATGCGGAAGTTCTCTTTCGATCTCGATGAGGAAGTTCCAATGTTTGGAACTACAGGAGGCAACATCCCGCTTTGCGGCGAGATCAAAGCGTGCGGCAACTCTCTCTTCTACACTCTGGCTACTACTAGTACTAATACCAAAGGAATTAAAAAAGGAAATTGCAACGAGGTACGAAACTCAATATGTATTCAAAACAAACGACTGTAGATTGTTACGTGTATGTGTGCAGAGAGCTGTCTAATGTCTCCGACTGGCTGTCTCTCCCTATTCTCTCATTCTCTCTCTCTATACCCCCTCTCTGTAGGTGAGAGGAGGTAGAGCAGGCATCATGGAAGAGTGTGTTGATGGCCGTATGTCTCAACTGAGTGCCACCCTGGTGGAGGTGACGGAGCGCTACACCAGTCAAAAGGACATGCTGGCTGAGATACAGGCCCTGCATGCTAGGTTGGTAGTGCATTGCACAAGTATTTTTTTTCTTCATGAGCTTCATTTTGCCTCCCATTTTATGCATTTCTAATACCCTAGTCATTTGTGTTTATGTTGGGGACAGGGATGAACTCCCGGGTCAAAATGATCTCCAAAGCCCCCACCTCTGTCCTGACTGCCCATAATGCACACACGTCGCAGGTTTCCATTTGCACACGACAAAAGAGCACACTCCAGGCTCTCCCACATACTAATCAAAATAAAGATGCTGTAATTCCCAAATGTAATGCCTAAAGTTTTCCATGGCAAATTGATAACTTGTTATTTAATGATCTGAACATAGGCCTACTCTATGTCAGATTTAAATGCTGTGTATATGTAAACAGTCAAAACATAAGCCTACATACATAATTATCACACATTATAGGCTAAATCAATATATTCATTACTGTTAATAACCCTCCATTATTCTTTTCAATAACCATTAACCAACCACCACATCTTTCGAATTTAAATGGGTAAAAACAGGCACTGGTTGTGCCCAACTGCCCCATAGTCTTATTATTATTATTATTGTGCAAAATAGGCATGCATGGATGAAACCTACTGAGCTAATCCTTTCTTTACTGCATATTGTCACACCAGAACCATATCCAAATAAGCTCATGGTGCGGCATGATTAGTGTTGTTGAACTCCAAATGTCAAGAGCCAAACTTGAGGCTCTTATCGCCAACCCATTTAAGCTCTCTCATGGGACATGGTAAACCACAAGTCATTTTTTTATGAGCTTCATTTTACACATTTCTAAGACCCTAGTCATTTACATTCGTGTCACGGAAGTGCGTACTGTACACTTGTTTTGTTTCACTCGACATCCTGGTATGTGCATGTTTGAAACGGGCAATAAGCCATTCCATCCGCCACAGCTTGCCAACTCTGACTGTGCGCTTGGGCTGCAGGAACCCAGTATTGGCTCGCCTCCAAGCAACAATGGCATCAAGGGACAGACAAAACCATAATTTTGACTTCTATGTCAAGGAAAATTAGGAAGATAGAAAAAAACCTATATTTTATGTGATCACAAATGCTGTATACATTCTTAAGAGATGTGTATTTTTTTTGACAAATTATTCCATCAGAATATTTAGAGGTTGGGTGAACTTTTGGGCTCCCCTGGCCCAGGGCCTGGGTTCGGTTTGCCCCCCCTGTTGGCGGCCCTGGGTTAGGACTATTACTGGCTCCCAAACAGAGGTCTGGGTCTGGCCCTCTCAGACACTTAGTCTTAGCTAGAACTCCAGGGCCTTCCTGACCAAATAAGGAATAGCTTTCTTAACCAATGAGCAGTAATTACCATTTAATCTTGCCTTGGGTTTGAATTGCCACTCAAACATTTAGTTTATACTGTATGTAGGGAATACAAAATTGTGCCGTTTTAACTAGGGATGTACCAATACATTTTTTTTTCCCATTCCGATACCCACAACATGGGTATCGTTCAATACAGAGTACCGATCCGATAGGTGTAAGTTAACAAATCTTGGACAGTGGTTCTCAAAGTGGGGTCCAGGGACCATCTGGGCTCCTTGAGGGGTTCCAAAGGGACCCTTGCAGGTCTGTAACTCTGAGAGTGTACAAATGGAACACTCTCAGAGTTATTGGGGTCCTTGAAAGAACCACTTGCGAACCACTGATCTAGGAATAAATAAAAAAATCCATTAATAATTGTTAATGTGCAGCTACAAGTTAGTAAAATAATAATGTAAAATAGTACAGTAAGAGTATAAAACAGTCGTGCAACATCAACTGAAGCAAAATATGACTGTAAATGAAATATCATCATGTTATAAATTGCATGGTGTCGGAATGGCATAGACTGGCATACTCGCCGATACCGATACCAGCATTTTAGGCAGTATCGGTATCGGAACAACACTAGTTTTAACTAATTGCATTCTGTATGTGTGTCCCCAGTTTTGCCATAGACTGGCGTCCTGCCGAGAGGCAGTTAATGTATCTGAAGTCAGCCTCAGTCATCTGTATCCTGGAGGTGGAGATGGGATACCCGACTGCAGGACAGACCACACTGCTGTCTGTACGCAAAGACACACAACTTATAGACACGGCGCTGCTACAGGTAACAACTTTTCCTATCGATTAGTCACCCCATGGAGACTTGAATTCATGGATATTTGTTTTGTTTTTGTCGCATTCCTAAGCCAATAATTTGATGACCGGCAGCGGTTCCGGTAGGAGACGCAAAGAGTCCTTTGAGTCTCCTGCCCGGAACCGCTGCCTACGTCCGCTGGTCATCAAATTATTGGCCTAGGAATGCGACAAAAACAAAAGAATATCCATGAATTCAAGTCTCCATGGGGTGACTAATCCATAGAAGAAGAAAAAATTTTTTTGGGTGAACTATTTAACACCTTACTTGAACATTCTACAACACTCATACGACAGTGCTTCGCGCCGCGTTTTGAGCTTGTAGATCTGCTACTTCTGAATTTGAATCCTGAAAGTTTTGGAACACAATGAGGTTTTCACCCGACAGAGACGATATATATATATATATATATGTAGCTAAAATCTAAAATGACACGGATGCTTTCCCAGTTTTAATGGGTTAAATGTAAATGAACGTATTGAAGGATGCTGCAAGACAAAGTGACTTGATAATATTACGTTTAGTCATTATATAGAGCAGTGGCTCTCAAACATGTTCATGTCAAGGACCCCCAAAATGATATGTATTTGGCTGTGTAGTATAAAATATGGTTAAAGTGGTTAAAAATGATTGTGATGCTATATTAACTACTTTTGCTGGGGACCCCCTGGAACCCCCCCCCCCCCCCCCCCCCCCCCCAAGGACTCCTGGGGGTCCCCGGACCCCACTTTGAGAACCAATGATATAGAGTACCTGTTAAGTTGTGGACTGCTTTTGATTTCAGCCTCCCAAGGACAACCTGAGTCTGACAGCGTGGTTGGTCTTCCTCAGTTCCTGTCCCCTCATCTGACCTGTATGTTAAATAGTCCTCTCTGTCACCCTTTTAATTTCTTATCTTCTTTACTCTATTTATGTGTTATCTTAGCTCTGTTTTTTGTTCTCTCCTCAACACTGATTCCCTCCTATCTTGCTGTGTAACATTTGAATGTTGTTTTTAATTGCTCCACAAGGTGGCAGTCTGTGACCTGGTATTGTATTAATAAACCTTCACATTGAGACAGTCTTTGGTTGTATGTTCAGATTATATTAGTTTTTTTTGGGGGAAACAACCTTTTATCATTCAGTTTAACTAAAATTCACAGAGTTCAGGCTTTGAAATGGCTATTTGACAGACTTATTTAATTTTCTCAAAGTTTTGTGTGATCTCACGATGTAAGGTGATACGTTGCGTTAAGATTTGTCTCAATATTGTCACGCTACACAATTCAAAAATGTATTTCCATCATGTATTTATTTAAGGTTAAAGGGAGATTACGTTATAACATTTATAACTTTACACACTCTACTTTTACCTACAAATTTGGCAGATACATTGAAGATTACTTTTGTCTTTCAGTATCTCAATGTCTAATTTGTCATTGTAGGGAAATCTTATCATTATTAAAGAAGTCGATCTACTGCCCAGCACTAAATATTCTCCAAAGTGGTAGGTAGGGCTGTCACGATTACAAATTTAAGTTGACGATTAATTATCACACAAAATTATTGCGATTAACGTTTAATTATGTTTTTGACATTGAACATTGGAACATATGAATACAACTTTTATTTCTGTTTGGTTTTTAGGCTTCATAATCACAAATTGCACATGACACATATGACAAATAACTTAAACATACAAAGAAAGTACTGGCATATTTAATAATATTATACTTTCCCCCCAAAAAACTAAAAATAGCGGAAATTGCAGATCTACAAGCTTAAGCTTGTAGATCTGCACGTAAGAAAAGCTTTCTACATGGAAACGATTATGACAATTGTGCAAAATAATTGCGACTATCTCAAATAATTGCGATTAGGCGATTATGTAATAATTGTGACAGGCCTACAAAGTGGTAATCTGTGCGTCGAAATGGTCCTTCCGGTGATGTCATCAGGAACACGGATACCAGATATCGTAGCTGTCGTATAGAAACCTTGTACGACTGCATGTCCAAAACTGAGATTTTTCAGGAAAAAAATACCTGTGTTCCAATGGATCCAATATAGTTATTATAGATCACAAGCTCTTTTTAGAGCTTTTTATTTTGGTTCAATATTTATAAAACCCACAGACAGACTTTACCACTCTCACTTTCACATTAAAAAAAGTTAGTAACAAAGCAAAAACTGCAGATTTACACCACAAAGTGTTGCACCACGACACGTTGTGAGCGTGTAGATCTGCTTTTTTTGGGTTACTTTTGTGAAACAATGTAGTATGATGAAGTGGGGCATTATTTTATAAAACAAACAAAAAGTTGAAATATGGAGATATGGGGTTTCCTGCCCGCCGGCAACGATATGAAGTTCTAAATAGAAGCCAGTTACATAATGGAATAAAATGCCACGTCTTAAAGCCTAACTGAGCGATACTGCCGGCAAATGCATCAAGGCTTTGAATCTCTGAACCGTGGTTCAGTTAGTAACTGTTGGTATACTTATACTCCGAACCTATTTAACCACATGAACCCTATAGTGTCCCTATTCTGGGCTGAAAATAGCAGATCTACAAGCGGACTATGCAATGCGTTGTGACTGCTTGTGCTTGTCTAGATCAGCTATGTTCTGTGAATATATCTGATGTAGAGGGGAAAAGTCTATTTAAATATAAATCTATAGAGTTTATACAGTAGGTTATATAGTTTAAATAGTGGAGTCTGTCAGCGGTTAAAGGTGCAGTAAGTGATATTTGTTTTGTTAAAACAAGTGTTAAATGGATATTCTGATAGCAGCCATTGCTAAAGAGAGTTCAGTAACAGGGGTCTCCCTGTCTCTCCAGCTCTTTAGTAAAAAGAAAATACCTTTTCAGGTTAGGATACCCATTTTATCAGGGGAGAGAACTCATACAGGATACACATTATAAGCAAGTGAAATTGGAAGTGATGACACAAAGAAGTAAGCAGACACAATTGGAACTGGAAGGAACACATTTTAAATAAATGGGTACTCTAGTGACTAGAGTCTAGTCTCTCCTGATTGGCTGAAATTGGCAACCCACCTGTAAATGTATTTTTTGTTTATTAAAGAGCTGGAGAGACTGAGACCCCTGTTACCTGTTATTTACCATACACTATAGCAATGACTGCTATCAGAATATAGAGCTTTAACGTTTAAAAAAACAGTTGTGTTTTTAACCAGAAAATATTACTTACTCCATTACCTTTTTAATGGGGAATCTAATGCACAGAATAATTTGCCTAAATGCCCCGTAGCTGGGTGAAATCTCCAGCAGTTCTTCTGTTTGATCACTAGATGCCCCTCACTGCCTCGCCTCCCGCCATGGGCCACCTAGGCGGCATTCCTCTGCCCACCACACTCTCACTGCAGCCTGTGACATAACCAGTACCCACTACTACCCACCCACACGTTAGGTAACTCTATAGGCCCCTACGTGCCACACAGACAAAGGCGCCAGCCTTGTTTTGGTCTCATCCACCACACCCCGGTATCTGTACGATACGCTGGAAATTGGTCCGTGCCACACAAATGTGACAAGGAAGCCCTAAAGACAGAGAAATTGAGCATGATGTTGTCTTGTACTAAACTCAAAGGGGAATTGTATTGTGTGAGGGTAGCCCGCAGGTGCAAAAACTGGCCTTGTGCCCTGATAAGTTATTGGCTCAAATCCCCGTGCAGGAAGGAGGGTTGTGAGTGAATCACCTCATCCTTCAACAACTAACTGTCCTTTGAGCAAGGCACTGGACCCTGACTCTGGTTTGCGTGTCTAATAGAATTTAACACTGCCTGCTACCACCCTAAATACCCCCCATATATCTTCTGAATGCAGTCTTTGTCAACTCGCATTGGTCAGAAATATGTTAAAGAAATTATAGGCTATCCCCTACGAATAATCGTTCTCATGGTCCATTTGTACCACTTTTCCCACTCTTTCCTGTAAAGCTGCATGCATCATTTTCTGTGTAGAGGACATAAAGTTATATAAGTTACTTAAAAAGTTATGATAATTCTTTCCCCAGTTGAACTGAGATGACTCCGTCACTCTGACCCCTTTCTCTGGCCCCGCCCAGCCCCCACCGCATGCTGTTGTGTGATTGGTCCTTTGTGGGGACGCTGGGGCTTTGTGAGTGCGGGCCAATGGAGAGCAGAGAGGGAATTTGGTTACGCTGGCTGTTGTTTGTGACCTACTTTGGGTGTGTGAGAGTGGTGCACTACACACGCCACCTCTCTCATCGTCTCTCTGCCCCTCATCTCTTCATCTCCATTATAGCTCTCACTTCTCTTCTCTCCTCCTCCTCCTCCTCCTATGGCCCTCATCTGTTCATCGTTCCATTATAGCTCTGGTTCTTTTCCTCCTCTCCCTCCTCTGTATTTCACTTTTCTGCGTCATTGTCCCTCGCTCGCTCCCACACTACAAAGGGGTTGTTTACGGGTAATCTGAGGTGATGCCAGGTACTTTGGTGGTGGTTGTAAGTGGAGCTGGTCGTCTCCCGTTGCTCTCACAGCATAAAGCCAACTTTACTGGAAACTTGACAGAATGAATGTATGAGTCATCATTACTGGCAGTGGTGGAAGAAGTAGGCTACTCGGACTACTCACTTTACTCAAGTAAAAGTATAGCTATACCACAATGTAAAAACAATACTCGAGTAAGTCCTGTATTCACAATGTTATTTCAGTAAAGGTATAAAAGTATTGGCATCAAAATGTGTTTAATCTAAATCTGAAAAGTAACTAGTAAAAAAAAGTGTTATAAAGTTTCAAGAAAAGTGAAGGTACCTCAAATTGTATTTAAGTACAGGTACTTGAGTAAATCTAGTTAGTTACTTTCCACCTCTGCTAGCAGGTTGATTCTTTTTGAATTAAGAGTTCAACCCACAGTCAAACATGACCGGTGCTGGTTTGGGTTTTTATTTCAGGACCTTTTACGAAGAGGTTAGAGGACAGGTTTGCCAGTAGTAGCACCACGTCACCCATTTCGGATGCTGTCAATGCACTGAATGGGACATTATCATGTCTAGTCAGACGATTGAATGGTCTAAGAAGTAGGTGAGATACTGACCTACCCACGTTTATTGATTGGGTCTTATCAAGAGATACTGACCTACCAACGTTGTGTGTATATAGTATAGTTTTGGACCGCGTCTGTGCGACAAGCGACAAGCGAACTGGAGCCACGAGAGGCACCACCGAGCGAGCTAAAGCGAGCGAGTTGCCGTGCCGAATGTTGCGACGTTTGCTTGAGCCGACTCAGCGCCGTCAGAGTTATGTACCGATAGGCACAGAATCGTAAATCATGAAATCACTGTTCATATTAATTTGAACTGATTGATTGATTGAATATTTTATTAGGCAAAAAATGTAAAAGCACAGTTACATTTAAAATACTTTGTCTAACAGGTCCGTTCATAAAAGTCCTTGCGGACTTGTTTCCAATGAGGGCCTTGGTATTTAATTCATAGGCATATATAGTGGCACCACAGTTCAAATATCATTACAAAATAAACAGCAAAAAAAAATATATAACACTATGTACAAAAAAAAAAAGAGGGGGAAAAAAATATGTACAAGAACAGGGGGGGGGGGGGTCTGCTGTCTAACGGGAAAATGGTACTACCTCCACCTTTGGCCTCCTGAAAGGTGATTTTTTTAAGGCTTTTTTAAATGAGCCACAGTTTGAGCCAACAGTTTGTATTCTGGTGCTGAAGTACAAAGGGATGATGTCGGCCTCCTATTTATAAAATCAAGTATGTTCTCTGTTTTTTAATTCTTCATTCACAGTGAAGGCATGTAAGAAAAACACAAATTCTCCTTAAAGGCTTGTGGTAAGTAATTGATAGGAAAAAAAAGGGAAGTACAGGACAAAAGCAGAAGTCGTAGCTCCTTCTCAAAGGCCTTATATCGTCTCTGTCGGGTGGAAACCTCATATGTCCAAAGCTGTTTCTTTTCGGGATTTAAATTCAAAAATAGCAAAAGTAACAGATCTATAAGCTCAAAACGAGCTTGCGGATCTGCTACTTGTGATACTTTTGTGTGACGCTGTAGTGTGATCAAGTAGGGCGTTAATTTACGAAAAAACACAAAGTTAGAATATGGAGATAAAGAGGTTTCTGCTCGACAGCAACGATATACCATTCTGATGGAAAGCTATCACTGCCTGGTGATCTACTGGCCTTTAGTGTACTGATTGCAGCTTCTAGCTCCTTAGCTATAAATTGTGACATAATGTTGTCATTCTGTATCTCACCAATAGATTGGATCCCACATCCCCTTTATCATTCTCCTCTATATGCCTTTTTATCTGAGTTTTTTGGCGCCCTGCTCCGCATTGTATACCTAGCAATGTCCCTTAGCTGTTCTAAAATCACTGTAAACCATGGCCTCTTGGGGCTCGTTGCTTTATAATATTATTGTTCCCACATCGGCTGGCTATAATGTGTGGCATATACTTTCCCAAATTGACACAAAAAAAGTTTCTAGGCTGAATCACACAGGCTGGTATAGGTATTATAACCTCAAAATGGGTGCAGGGAGGATGGGGATGGGGTGTAGGCTACTATTTCGTTGCATCCGTTTCAACTATTCAACGAGTAGAATGAATAGTTGGTGCTATGAGAGGTGAAATGTAACCCCCCACCGCCAGGTAAATCTCCATAGGATCAAGTGATATCACGATGAATGGTGTTCTTTGTGTAAGCTAACGCTTTATACTGTGGCTTAACCGCACCCTGCACCAACGTATTTCCTTGAGCATGGCACGCAGTACATGTGCATGGTATTTGGATATGTTAAAGGATGTGCTTGTTTTTTTTATTTAATAGGGGTCCAAGCAGCGAAGTTCCAGGAACTCTCTTTAGCCTAGTGACTAACTACCAAATAGGGCTTTAGTTTTTTGGGATACCCCAACTGGGGGTAGAACAAAACACAAAGTTTTTCCTCATATCTATGGTCTCCCATACAATAAATGGCGTCTTGTATAAAATATTTGGTAAGGTCGGGTCTATAATGCGTTATAACCACATTTATAATGCATTACTATAGAGTACTGAAGTCCTGACGTCACTCGTTCATCCCCTGGGTTGAAGAAGTAATTTCTCTATGGAGAATAACATTGGGTCATCTTAGAATCGTCTCATATAAGAATTGTGGTCCAAAAATAAACAAACTGTCCCGGCGATATTGTCAGGGAGGTGTCGCTGTATTGTTTATGATAGTCACTCATATTTGATAAAGTCTATTTCTGGTGAAAACGTAACTAATTTGGCCGCAGCAACATTAGCGTTTTCTCACCGTCAGTTGATGCTTCATATCCATATGAGTCAAACCGTCGGGGTCATTTGTTTATTTTTGGAACACAGTTCTTATTTGACGCGATATTAAACAAGTCTATGGGAATTCTGAATGGGGTAAATAAACCGCAACCCAGGTAGGATGAGTAAATTACGTCAGACTTCGGTGCTCTATGCACTTTGGCATTATGACACTCGTTATGAATGTTTATAACTATGCCTAACAAGGTTTATGAAGTATTATAACTTATAATAATATCATTTAGAAGTGCTGGTCATAATGCAACTCAGTGGAACAGCACATTATAACTACCAGTTAACACTTTACTTGAAGGTCGGGTCTTTAATGCACTATAATCACATTTATAATGCATTATAAATGTGATTATAATGCATTATAGACCCGACCTTTAAGTAAAGTGTTACCTAGTCGGAAAGTTGTCAGAAACATGTGAATATCTTGATGAAAGTTGGAAATATAGACCCATGAACACATAAAAACTGATATTGATATACTCATTTACTTTGTAACACTGCCCATGGATTGTCACAGAAACACCAATGTTGGAAAGGTGTGGTTCAGTGTTGCCATGTCTGTTTATTATAAGCGACTTTGGGCTTGTTTTTCTGTAAAGTTGAGTGTATTGGTGGTTGTGTTTTATTTAATTTATTTTTTTGTTAAGTGTAGTTGCTTATTTGGGCTTGTTTCTAAAGTGTAGTTGCTTATTTGGGCTTGTTTCTAAAGTGTAGTTGCTTATTTCGGCTTGCTTTCAAAAAAATATTATTTAAACCAGTGGTTCTCAAATATTTTCAGGTCTTGGACCCCCAAATTAATATGTATTTGTCCCTCCCTGACCCCCATCTGAAAATGTTTTTCATTTGGGGAGCTGGGAGCTGTACCAGATTTGTGTTGTTAGATTGGCTGTACATATTCCAAATATTCCACATTATATTTCAAGATTCTTTTTAAATAGCAGATTTACAAACTCACAAAGCGCGCTTGTAGATCGGCTATTCTCAAATAGTCAATGTATGTAGGTTTAAAGTGCTCATGTGGCCTAGTTGCTTTTTTGGTCTCGTCTTCATAGACCTGGTTGCTTATTTCTCTCGCAGAATCTGGCAACAATGGTGTGGTTGTGCTGAATACAGCATCAATATCACGTGTAAAGCAGGCATAGTCTGGGACTTACATAACCAAATATAAGAAGAAGTGTCCTACTTCCAAACAAAAGGAAATGAAACATTGTCAGAATGAAGTCTCCGGTCCAAAACAAATTATCGGTGGTGAGAAGAATGTTGACACAGGCCTATTCAATGTTCCTGCAAGGAAAGGTCACTTGAGGAAAAAGGTCCAAAATGTGAATATACTGTATTAATGATACCTTTCATAAATAATAATTATGGAAACAAATGTACAATTTAATCAGGTTGAAATTGAAATAGAATGCCTTAATTTAAATGTTTAATCTACGTCCACTTTAGCTTTCTTTTTGGCTAAATAATTTCTTAAGAATGGGAATTAACAGTGTAGCTTCTGGCTCGGCGAATTAACCTTCACTTTGTGTACAAAAAGTGTTTGAGTTCATTTTTTTTGTTGTCTGTTATTGACTTTGCATTAACTTTGCATTAACATCCAACTCAAATACAATGGCATTTGCTGGTATCATTTGGCGTTTCTGTCTTTACAGTGCCGATAATGTAATGTGATGTCTCAGACGTCATCATTTCTTGCCACGGGAAAAGCCTCCTCTAGGCTTCTAGACCACTGGTTCTCAAAGCAAAATGATTAACAGTTTAAACACTGAAGCCCTATTTTATTTTTACAATGTCACAACACAATGTGATGCACTGTGAGCTGGTAGCTCTGTTAGTTTTTGAAAATGTTGACAAATGACAAATACGCAGATTCTGCACAAAAATGGGGTCAAATTCGTTGTACTGCTATGCCGCCAAAATGTGGAATGCCCACATCTAGATGCTGAGCAATACATCTTATAAGATGCTAAAAGCTCAGTTAAAAATGTGGGTTTTCAGTTGACAGTTAAAGATGTCGACTACTGTGCTTGCCTCCCTGATTTCTAGAGGTAATGTGTTCCACAGATTAGGCCACCAATTTTCGTCTGGGTTTAATCTCTAAACGACATGAATTCATAGGACCACAATGAAAACAAGCCCCTAGAGCTTTTTGTGTTATCCTTTTAGCATCATTGTATAATCGTACCACTGTACTATTTGCAAACTGTTAAAGGGGAAATCCACCCATTTTCAATATTTAACTATGTCATTAATATAGCATAAAGGAGTTGTGTGGAAATAAGAAAAAAATTAAAAAAAAATTAACATTGCAAAAAAAATTAACATTGCAAAAAAATTAACATTGCAAATTACACTGTGATGACTCATCATGGTGTAATTTGCAATGTTAATTTTTTTGCAATGTTAAATTTTTTTGCAATGTTAATTTTTTTTTAAAATTTTTCTTATTTCCACACAACTCCTTTATGCTATATTAATGACATAGTTAAATATTGAAAATGGGTGGATTTCCCCTTTAATAAAGTATTCAAGCAATCAATCAATGTTTACAAAACTTCTCTTATGGGGTTTTCTGGCCCAAAAACAGGGTTCCGCTGTCAAAAACATAAAAATGTTTGAGAAACCACTGTTCTAGACAGGTCAAAATTGATTTTCTTCAGATGAGGCTTCATCAACATACAAAAAAGCCTGAAAATACCAGTGGGATTCAGCATTTCTAGGAAGTTTCACGTGATTCAAGGTTCTCTTTCTATGGTTATCTGTTGCTTACTCCAAGCAAAAAGAGGTGACCATGAAAACTGATTAATCATACCCCCCCCCTTTTATGTTGATGGAAGCATGAGGAAAACATCAAAATGTATCAAAAATACTGTATATTGACATTATAGACCAGCAAGTTTCCTCATGTGACTTACTTTTTTTCCCGCAACATTGAATTTGTCCAAATTCTCATGGAGACTTCATTATGTCAATGTTTTGTTGTATTTTATTTGGGACTTGTCATATATTTACTTATGTAACTCACAGACAATGCCTGCTCTCCACGTGATATTAACTGGATTCAGCAGCACATCCACACCCTTCCCACAAACCAGTAGTGTAAAGTAAGAAAGTACATTTACTCAAGTACTGTACTTCAGCAAAATGTTGAAGTATTTTTACTTTCTTCAGTATTGTCAACACTTTTACTTCTATATTACTTCTTAGTTTCCAACTTGAGTTCATTTTTCATGTCTTCTTTGAATTTGTGTAAATCTACTTTATGCTCAACCCTGGCTAAAATTGCACATTTCCTAACGGATTCTGTCGAGCAGTGAGCACATGGTTTCTGTTAAGTCATCCTTTGAGCAGCAATGAGCATTAACATGAATTCTTCCCTTTGTGTCCTTTTCACTCCCCCACTCATTCCAATAAAGTAAAAAAAAAGAAGAAGTGAATTAAGGGGTTAGTTTGAACTTGTTTTCAGGAGCTCAAAATTAAGCAACAACTTGCTCGCCTCACCACCCACCTCTCACAGGTTTTCAATCACAGCAAAACAGTTGACTTTCAAACTTCTCTCACTGTGGTCATTTGGTAAATGCCATGCTGCTGATACCCAGGTCCTAGGTGGTATAACATTTAAACAATTAT
The DNA here is from genome assembly GCF_963280865.1 of Gymnoscopelus braueri. Lineage (NCBI taxonomy): Eukaryota > Metazoa > Chordata > Actinopteri > Myctophiformes > Myctophidae > Gymnoscopelus > Gymnoscopelus braueri. The sequence continues at coordinate 13,233,181 of NC_137615.1, forward strand.
AATATTAAAGTTCCCACATCTGCTGACTATACTATGTGGCAAAAACTTTCCCAAGTTGAAACACAAATGCTAGGCTGAGTAAAGTATATAGGTAGCCTATTATAACCTCAAAATGGGTGCCGGGGTTGATTGGGGACATGGAAGGAGTAGGGCAGGCTACTATTTCATTGCATTAGTTACTGTTCTATCAGTAGAATAGTTGGTGCTATGAGACGTGAAATGTAACCCCCCACCGCCAGCTAATGCATGCAGTTGATGTAGCCTGTTGGCTAAATCTCCATAGGATCAAATGATATCACAATGAATGGTGTTCTTTGTGATGCTTTTATACTGCGGCTAAACCGCACCCTGCACCAACTTATTTCCGTGAGCACGACCATGGCAGTAGCTGGGTGTTTGAATATGTTCAAGATGTGTTTGTTTTAATTTATTAGGGGTCCAAGCAGCAAAGCGCCAGGAACCCTATTTGTTTGCTCTCATAATATTTTTTATCCACAAAAAAGTGTTTGTGCAGCAAAGGCTGTAAGACCTAAAAATGCCAAAATGTGCATGTGGTTTGCAAATTCCGACCACTACTCAGAGTCAGACACATACTGTAAAATGACTCTCATTGACCTCAAGGTGGCGCTTTAATAATCACATTTACATTCTTGCAATTATCTATAATACTGTAGCTTGGCCTAGAGACAAAATTCCTTTAGCATTTTATTTCTCTCAGGTCATCTGAATGTTTGCCCCACTGGTCTTCAAATTTTATGACCGTCAGACTTTTCTCCGAATCTATTTTCGACATCTTGACAGAAACTGCTGAGTCAGTCGTCCCAAAACGTAGTCAGGATCAACGACATTCTTCACTGGTCTCAAGTTGTTGAATACATTTTGAAATTCCATTCCATTTGTTTGTTTCAATTACACGCCAATATATCAAAATAGCAACACATGTCATGTGAGTCTTCCCTGAAGGTCATATGTTTATGAAAGTAGAGTTATATACCTCACCAGAGCATCAGCATATAACATAGTGGTGAACCATGAATTATTTTAAAGAAAATCAAGAGTTTTGCTTTTTGTCAAGAATCAAGTATCCAATTGATTGCAATATGCTTGCAATCAATTGCACTCATTGCCGCTTGCGGCCATGTTTTTTATTTCTTTCCTTGTCTTTCCTTGCAGAGATCAATGGACAAACTAAGGGAGGGATCCAAATAGGCCTGTCACAATTATTACATAATCGTCTAATCGCAATTATTTGAGAGAGCTATAATTTTTTTTGTCATAATTGTCATAATCGTTTCCATGTTGAGAAATGTTGAGTTCATAGTTCATACATTTTCAAATATTAAAAAAAAGCAGAAATAGCAGATCTACAAGCTCAGCGCGTCAGTTCGCTTACAGCTTGTAGATCAGCTATTTCCGCTATTTTAAATGTTCTTATATAACATTATGTCAGTAATTTCTTTGCATATTTAAGTTACTTGTCATTTCTGTCATATGTTCCAATGTTCAATGCCAAAAACACTATTAAATCGCAATTATTTGTGTGGCAATTAATCGTTAACTTAAATTATTGAATCGTGACAGCCCTAGATCCAAAATGAGTGGAAAGAAGAAAAATAGCATTTGATATAATTCAAATTGACTTAGTTTATGTTTATGTAGGTAAACTGTTGCCTGCTGTCGGAAAAAAAACATGGCAAATGATTTGACACCTTGGTAGACCAACCAAAACCAAAAACACTCCGGCTGTGCTCATTGACGGTGCTTGAAATGTGACTCAGGTTGACTTTTAAAAACCTTCAGGCACACCAAACCTGAGAGGTGAGAGTGCCCAAAATCCATTTCTTTGGGAGGCAGAGGGAGGAAGCTCACACGAGACAAAGTGATAGATGTTTTTTTTTTATTCTTAATATTATTTATAATAATGCCTCTTACAACATAAGACACAGTTTAAAATACAGACAAACAGGATATTTGAATGAATTCCTTAAAATGCATGTCATTTTTTTGTTTTGTTTAAACCTTAAACAATTGTGCCCCGCACAGTTTCATGGAATAATCACATTTGCGCCATGAGCGAATGTCATGGTATATTAACAAAATTTATGTTTTATACACAATTCCCCAAACTTTTCAAGTATATGTTTTGTATTCAATGGCTTTCACAATGGATTTGTACATGGGAACTGTGTATGCGTTTGTGTGGGTGTGTAAAACAAATGCACACTACTGCATAATGTATCACTGCATATGGTCAGAGAATGGGCTCTTTGAGGCATCAATATGAACACACAATGATCTCTTGGAGGGTTCATGCTTGTGTGTGTGTGTGTGTGTGTGTGTGTGTGTGTGTGTGTGTGTGTGTGTGTGTGTGTGTGTGTGTGTGTGTGTGTGTGTGTGTGTGTGTGTGTGTGTGTGTGTGTGTGTGTGTGTGGGGATGCTGGTTGAGTGGCCTGTCTTTTTGGAAAAGTAGGCTTCTTGTATCATTTGTGTCTACAGTTCACTGAAATACAATAAAAAATAAAAATTCAAGTCAGAGTTCTACCCCTTTGCTTTTGAAGCACACCATTTACTACAGAAGTACCCCCACACCATGTCCTTCCTATAGTTCTTGCTTTGCAAGTATTCAGTCACCACTAAATGCCCCTAACCCCATTGGCTGGCATTGGATGCCAGTCAGTTAAAATAGGGACAAAGGGGATTCCGTTTTTTGTCCCCTTAAAGTTTTAAAGACAAGTGGCCTTCTCTTGTATTTGTCGTGTACTTGGTCAATAAAACAGGATCCACAGCCTATGCTATCTTCTTTTATCCAGTGGGTTCAATTGTTTATAGTGTTAATAATTTATTCCACTGCAGGTTTGCCGTAAACTTTGTTTGGCAATGAGTCAATGTGTCACTTGCTTGTCACACAGCAAGCATTGGGGTTAAGTTACTTCTTGGGGCAACGTTGCAAAAAGTCTTGCCGGGCAACAATTCAAAAAGTCTTGTTTTTACCGTGGAAAGCGACATGTTGCTCATGTCGTCGCCACAAGCCAATAAGTGATGATGAAAATAATCGGGCCTCAAAGAAATTCTACAGTGGTAGTTTGATGATGCAATATTCAGGCGTCAGAGAGGAGGGAAGAGAAGCGCCTGGAAGCGGCATCTAGTTTATTTCCCCTGTACAGACTTTGACACTATTTGATGACCTCATCGGCAAGAAGGGATGATGACAAGGATGATGCAATAAACAGAGAGGCCAATGTGGTTGGAAGGTAGGAAAGAAGGCAGGGTTTCTTCCCAGGTGGGACATGGCTGTCGCCGTCGATGTTATCGCCCCGGGCAACACGACGGCCACGCAGCGATCGGGCATCAGACGATGCGGAAGGAAAGCAGGTTCTCGGAGTGCATGTTGTTGAGCGTGCGGAGGTCCGGCAGCTTCAGGAGGAGCTTGGTGAAACGGACGGAGTCGCCGTGAAGAAGGTTGTTGTCGATGCCGGGCGAGGATGACTTGTTGACCAGCGTGCGCAGAGCTCTGATTAGATTCTCCTGGAGGTGTTCCACCGATGCCACATTCTCTATACCAGACCGGTCTGAGAGAGAGAGAGAGATAGAGAGAGGTCAAATACCCGTTAGATGCAGAAATAATGGAGGCATGTTATCCTGTCGTGTCCATCCATCTTGGATGGCAAGTAACTTTTTGGATTAATCGAATAATCGAGAAGTTAACGTTTTTCTTTAATATATAACTGATTGACCACTTAAGCCCTATTTTATACTTCGCCACACAAAGATGTTGTGCCACAAAGAAAGGAAATAGCACGTAACAGTGATCAATCTGCCATTTTCACAATTTTTAAAGGTTTTTGTATTTTTTCACTTATAATTACATGCCCATTTATTATTATAGATTTTTTTATCATCAATTAAATCGATTGGCTCAATAAACTGTTGCCCCCTTACATCCATCCATCCATCCATCCCTGCATGCCTACCTGCAGACACCAGCACCACGGCGGTGAACAGTCCCAGCTCCTCCGGGCTGAGCTCCAGGAGGGCCAGTTTGTGGCTGAACTCAAACATGGCCCCCAGGAGCTCCCCCATGCCCATGGCGCGGAGCTCCTGCAGCCCGTAGGTGGCGCCGGAGATGAAGGTCAACGTCTGCTCCTGGACGTTGAACAGCGAGGAGAAGCGCACCATCAGCACCTGGATGGGGGAAGGGTGTCTTTAGTTGTGGTTGATTGCTGAGAACAATTGTTTAAATTTATTGTATTAAGTTAAAAGCATGTTTGCATTCTAGAGTGCTTGTATGTGTGTGTGGTTTTGTATGTCTTCCAACAGTGTGTTGGTGTCTGTGTGTGGGTCTTTCTATTTGTGTCTAAATATAGCTAATAATCTCTATACTAAATGTGTATATGGGTGTGTTTCTGTTCCCCATGACACCTTTACTCTTTCTATTGGTGTTTCTATTCTTGGTGTGTACGCTCTACTCTCAGGCTGTGGCTCTATTCCGGGAGGTGTGCCGTGTGTACCTCGAAGGTGCCGGCCTTCAGCAGGGTGACCTGGTCGCTCTGAGAGAGAGCGCTGAATCCTGGGATGTTCCTGGCGAACTCCACCACCTCCCTGACGGCCGGGGTGAAGGACAGGGAGAAGTCCTCCCAGATGTCCTGGGCGGACTTGGACGGGTCCGCCTGCGGGTACATGTTCATAGGACACGCCTGAACACAGAGAGAGAGAGAGAGAGAAGAAGGAGGTTTAGGATGGATGCTCAGTCAGTTTAAACGGTGCACAGAAGTTAGTTCTCAAAGGTGGGGTACAGGGACTTGAGGTGCCCCGGAGGTCCCTAGCGAAAAGAGTAACAGTTTAAACACTTATGCCCTGTAAAAACAAAAATCGAGAAAAGCAGATCTAAAAGCTCACAATGCGTCGCATTGGGGCGTGTTGTAAATCAGATATTTAAAACAAATGTTGACAAATCTTGTCACGTGTCACAAATCTTCTCTTCTTTTCAAATGGGGTTCCGCGGCCAAATTCATGTACATTTGGGCTCTTTGACATGAAAAGGTTTGAGGACCACTGTGCTAGAACATGCTTTAATGTTTGTGCTTGCGCGCGCGTGTTCTTACCAGCACTATGCCTGAATGGTTTTTCATTGGGCAGTTCTGCCCCTGGAATGAGTGGCCGCCCAGTCCCTCTCCTCCAGTCAGGTTCATGTTATGCAGGCCCCGCTTCCCGTTGTTATGGTGATTGTGTGGATTGTTGCGTCCGTTGTCGTGTGCCGCCGGGCAGCCGTTGCGCCCGGACGCCAGGCTGTTGTTGTTGTGGCGGAAGATGGTGTTGTCGAGGCCATTGGCATGGTAACTGCTGGGGCAGCGGTTGGGCCCCCAGTTGTCCAGCTCGCCGTTGTGCTGGGGCGTGGCCAGCTTGTCGTGGGCGTACAGGAAGGTCTCGCGGTGTGCGCGGGCGATGGCGCTAATGGTGGTGTCCACCCCGGCCGGGCTGGGGGTGCAGAAGGGGGTCGGAGCAGGGGAGTGGGCTTGGGGAAGGCTCTGAGGGGCCAGGGCAACGAACGGGAGAGAAGGAGGGGAGGAAGAGGAGGACGCCGGGGCAGGCGGGGAGGGAGAGGACGGGGCCAGGGGCAGCGCCGTGGGCTGCGGCTGGGGGGCCAGGGTCACGCCTGGGCACGGGGAAGCGTGGGGAGGGGGGGAGGAAGAGGAGAGGCTGGCGAGCTGGAAGTCGTTCTGCAGCTGGTTGTTCACCATGTTGTTCATGGCGCTCTGCATCTCCGCCAGCATCCTCTGCTTCTCACGCTTTGGAATGCGACCGAAGCGCACGGCTGCAGAGAGAGGAGAGAGAGAAGAAAATATTTAAGCAATGCTGTCCTCCAGTACAACAAAGTCCAAAGTATAAACATAAATTCTAGATGAGGGGACTTCCATGGATGTCAAAGAGACAGGCAACTATCAAGTGATTGATAGTTGGGTACCGAATGGTCCCTTACAGGTCTGTAACACTGAGAGTTATGCGGGTAATGCATGCCAAAGTGGGGGTCCTTGAAATTAAAAAGGTTTGAAAGCCAGTAAGCCACTGGTGTGTGTATAGTGTGTATTCACCATCTCTGCTCATGCCTACTGACAGGCACTTCTTGAAGCGACACTGCTGACAGCGGTTCCTATTGATCCTCATGATGATGCAGGTCTCATTCTTCAGACACTTCTTATACTGGATGTTCTGCTGGATGCTACGGCGGAAAAAGCCCTGGTGGTGGAGACCAAAGAGGCACGTTACTTACTGATTCTACTTGACCGGCATTGAGTAAAGGTCAGTGACTGACTTCCTGACTGACTGATGAATGACTGACTTATCAGACTGACTGAGCTTGTGGACGACTGACTGTCGGGTAATTTAAATCAAACAGTGTGTGTGTGTGTTTGTCTGTGATTCTTCAATAGCGTCTCACCTTGCAGCCCTCGCAGGCGTGGACTCCATAGTGGAACCCTGAGGCCACGTCACCGCACACCTTACACAGCAACACCATGCCATTCAGCTCTGTAAGACACAAACACACACACACACACAATGTCAGTGGTGGTCAAAACACAATGCTCAGAAACCAGCTTAAAGGAGTAGTTCACCCAAAAAAGTACTCATTTTTTATCAATTACACACTGCATGAAGCATTGAATTCATGGAGATTTAAGCCAATCATTTGATTATCGGTGGAAAGATGCTAATGTATCCGGTAGGAAACTCAAATGAGTCTCCTTTGAGTCTCCTAACGGAGAGACCGCCGGTCATCAAATTATTGGCTTAGGAATGCGACAAAAACCTAAAAATCGCCATGAATTCAATGCTTCATGGGGTGTGTAATTGATAGAAAATAAGCTATTTTACAACAACAAAATGGTTGGAGTGATTCTGAACACTTACTGGTAAGACTGGCCACAGACTTGCTGGGAGAGGCCCTGAGCGAGGCCCCATCGTCCCGGCCCCCCCGCGGGGATCCGCCGGAGGAAGAGGAGGAGGACAAGCTGCCTTCCTCCCCTGCGGAGCCTGAGCCCGAGCCTCCACCGCCGCAGAGGAAGGAGGGAGGCGAGGAGGAGGCCGAGGTGAAGAAGGTCAGGGAGTCGGAGGTGTCGCTGTACATGGAGACGGGAGAGCCGGCGCTCGAACCCACGTAGGAGATCACACCTCCTGGAGGAGAGAGGAAGAGGGGAGGGAGGGGTGAGATTGTTATTGTTTTTCATTATTATTTTGTTTATTTCTTATCTTTTCTTTGCATTCTTTCATTCATCCTGATGTGGGAGTAGAGTCAATTTAAGCGAGGGAGGCATGTCTGTTTTCTTGCCACCATGGCAACAGTGTTTGTGTGTGTGTGTGTGTGTGTGTGTGGGGGTGACTCAAAACAACTCTACTTTCTAGGAATTTTGCAAAGGGAGGGGATGGGAGTGAGGAGGAAGGAAAAATATTTGTCTGAAGCTAAAAAAAAAGGCAGCTTCTTTCTCATTTCTCCATTCCTTCTCCAGTCTTTACTTTCCATACAAGCAGTTCCCTGACCTTATTATAGACTGCTTAATATTGTAAAAAAAAACATTGTGTGTGTGTGTTTATCTACTGTATGTGTGTAAGAAAGAATTGATAGGAGGGCCAAGCTGGCAGAAACCACTGTTTTCAAGTAAGCTTGTAAATCGGCTGTTTTTGCTTAAAAATATAAATAGTTGAAAAATATTTATAGTTGAAGAACATTTGCCCAAAACAGCGGTGCCATCATAAATATGGTTAAAGGGTCCAGAGCTTTATTTCAGCTTCTCTGTCACTCAGGTTTGAATTTCCTGGAATGAGACTTTGTTGCTGAGAAATGTTGGCCCAAGCTCTTCCCTTCTGAATGTTTGTTTTTTTCACTGTCTGGAAATGTTTCTTTTATTGTCAACGAGATTTGTTTCGTTTGTCGTAAGTAATTTCAATGACATAATTATACAGATTATTAAAAATAATTATACCAGGTGCTTTATGCTTTATAACAAACAAATACACTAATAATAAAATAAATATTATATATTAAGCAATAAATTGGTTGATTCAATTACCTCAGCTAATTTGTCTCATGAAGATATTTCGGATTAAATCACTAAGGCAGCATCAGCTGTTTTTTCTTTTAATATTTCTTTCACTTACCGCAGTTATGTAACTAATCAATATACAGATGGCTAATCTGACATGTAATGGCCTGCCCTACAGCATAACTAATCAATATAACAATGGTCCTTACTGTTTGAAGATGGATGACCCAACTTCACCTCTTCCACCCTCCAACGCCCAACTTCCCTTCAGAGAACCCCACCGTTCCACATGTGCAACAGCTTAGCCTGTTTTATAGGCCGTCCTGCTTTAGCCATGAAGACTAGTCCCACTGACTAAACTGGAAAAGGTTGATTTACTGTCAAGATTATGGGACACATGATGTGAGGAAATAGGCTCCAGCACCAAAGTATTTTTTGGATTCAACGGGTGACCCAGAATTGACAGAGATGTGGTTCCAGGGAGCTGCTTGGAGGAAACTTTTCCAGTGCGTGAACTGAAGCTCCAATTACCGGTTATAGATTCAGCACTTAAGTTTGTGATTACCGCTAAACCGCAAATGGACGAAGAAAGAGCGTCAGCTTACCCCTCTGTGACACATCTAGTCTTTATGAATGACATATCTAGCTTATATTTATTTCCCTGATTGAGGTGCTGCTGACCACAGAATATAAAGGCTGTAGATGAGGAAGCCAGCCAGTGTCCCACAAATGTTCCATTTTCATTATTCAGTCTGTGCTGCACAGACAGGTGGTAGGGAGGGACATGCTGATTTGATTTTAAGGACACAGAGCCCTCGTTGGAGGGAGTTGAGTGTTCCGGCCTTTCTCATCGTCCTGTGGCGGTGCCCGTGCACGTGCCAGGCCTGCACGTGCATGGGCCCATCTCCTCCTCTCCAAAGCCACTTCTCCTCCCTGTTCTGTCTCTGTGGGGCGTGGAATACGTTGATTTATACGTTGGTGTTACACAATGAAAATAGCAGATCTGCAGATTGCCTGTTTCCGTCGCTTGCCACAAGTAACTGATGTTTGTCACGCAATGCGACATAAATTAGGCTTTACACATATATACTGTTTTTTGTTTGTTTGTTTTTCTCCCACGATTTTGTAACCCATTTTCTCACCCAGTGCCAATTGCCTATGTAATCCTGGGCGCTACTCTCCCTCTGCCAGCCTGGGGAGAGCCCAGAACTGAGCTCATGCCTCCTTCAATGCATATACCGTTTCTGACAATGTTGTTGGTACTTTCCAAAATGTCCTCTGCAGCATTCAGTTACTTCCGTGGTTTTGTTTCTAACTGTATTCTGGAAATCGTAGTTCATAGACAGTCGCTGTAGTGACAACAGAGCTACCAAAGGTGTTGCCAAAAAGACTATTCTAAAATGAATGTTACACAGTATATGACTTTAAATACCTGAGCGAGACTCCACTGTGTCCTGTTTCACAGAGATGTACCCAATCAATACACAGATAGCTAATCATCCAAATAGTTCCCATTCAATATTCGTTGTATAACAGGACACTGAAAACAGCACCATTGCTGTCAGAGAGGCCATCAGCCTCTCTGATAAGTGATAACACAGGGAGACAGGGATAAATACGCCTTCCTGTTGCTCAGTGTTGTTGTCTCGAAGTCAAGTCTAAAGGCCAATTTATGCTTTGATTTATGCTTTCATTCATTCGTTAATCTAGCTGGCAGGTAAGTAAGCCACTTGGGTAGCCAACCAGCCAGCCCATCATGAGTTATCATGATTACTTAACTTTTTAGGGACAAGCAGAGGGTCACAGGGTCACTGTGTTAGGTGTCACCACAACAGAGCACATGCTCTGAGGACATGGTACTCATCTTGCCTCCTCCCCTCAGCCCCTCCCCTCACCCTGCAACACATGGTACCACTGTGTTTCTCTGCCTATCCAGACCACCAACCTGCATTCTCCCTCCCTCCCTCCCTCTTCTCTTTCCTTCTCCATCTCTGTTTCGTCTTTCTTTCTGTCGCATTACTTTCTCCTCTCACGGTTCTCCTTCTTTTTTGTGCCATTATAGGCTGAAAGCATAACGTCTGTTTAATGTTAGATTAAAACAGCATTTCAGTCACTGAACCACATGGTGGATTGCTGTTGTATTATCAATCTTGCTGACCAGTCAAGGCCACCCTCCTTACAGGCATCCAAATAGGTCACCATGACATTTGTCATGGCCTGCGCCAGGTTTCAATACAACAATAACTAATAAATATGGATTTTATATTTGTCAGCCAGCATTTTCAGACAGAGATACACGAGATAAACAGAGATAAACATTTTAAACATAAACGTACACTGTTTAAAGATAGGAAGGGTTAAGGTTGAAGTGTGACAGCAGTCAATAAGTAACTTTAGCGGAAATACTGATAACTCTTACAGTAGGAGGAGAGTGCTATTTTAAGACTATTCTGTTGTGTTCTGGACAGAGGGTGCACTGTAGTAGGCTATAACACGAACTGGTGTTACACCTGAAATTGTTGACATATCGAAGTATTTGTGCACATAAGGAGAGGCTTACAAGTCAGCTGAGAATAGTTGGTTGCTTGGTAGCCTATTTGAGTTGTTTATTGTAGTTGAAGACCAGTTGGTTTATTATTCCGACTGTATGTCTAGTATGGGTGTCAGAGGGGTCAAGTTCAAGAGACTGAACTCCAGTCAATGGCTGGTTTTTATTTTTATCTTTTATTTTTTTCACAAAATGCTGACATTCTACAACATTAACCTGATGCGAAGACCTTGAATTAATTTGTGTCCATGAAGTTTTTTTTTTAAACGTGTTAAATGGGGTTACATGGTGGTAGGCGGCAGCAAATTTGCCCGCACTCAGAATTCGATAAGTCACCGTTTTCGGTGCAACGCGTGGTTTATTTGCTGCAGCGGACGCCTCCCACGTGGAGGCTCTGTCCAGCGTTGCCAGATTCTGCAAGATAAATAAGCAACCAGGTCTATGAAAACAAACAATTTGAGCCGATCTACAAGCTCACAATTGTAGATCTGCTAAATAATCTTGAAAAAAAGAGAGGTAATTTTGGAGAAAAAAAATTGAAACATTTTAACAACACAAATCTTGTAAGGGGACTAGGGATGGAGTCCCTGGCTGGCACTACATTTTCGTGGTCCGTTGACAAAATAGGCCTACATATTAATTTGGGGGTCCTTGTTTGAGAACCACTGGTTTAAACAAAATTTAGGAAACAAGCCCAAATAAGCAAGTATAACCCAAAAACCGCAACCCGCAACTACCAATTTTTAAGAGCAACTTTACAGAAAAATAAGCCCAAAGTCGCTTATAATAAGCCGACATGGCAACCCTGGCTCTGAGAGGCTGGCGTCACGTGTTCCAGGCCACGTGCGTCCCTCCAACAGCAGGCCAGGCAACGAGACCGGCTCTGCTGTACGCCCCGCCCCCCACCTCTTTAGAAGGTTCTCACGTTTCCTCCATTCATTCCCTAGTGCACGCGCACGTGGACGGATTTCTCTCTGTGTGGCGCTGTCCTTGGTACCTGGATCTGAGGACGCTGTTATAATACTACTACTAGGCCACTAAGGCCAGTGGTGTGGTTCTCAACCTTTTCAGGCCGTGACCCCCCAAAATAATCATATTTGAACTGGGGACCCCCCACCCTGATAAGCACTTGAAATGTAGGAGTTGAGGCATTTAGTTTGACTCGGTTCCACAGATGAATATCGTGATAATAGCCGATCTACAAGCTCACAACCTTGTAGATCGGCTGTTTTCACAAAGGTAACCTCTTTTTTATATTATTTGACAATTTGGCCAACGTTTGACCAGTTTTTGGGCGGTGAAACCGCCCCTATAAGTGAGATTTGGAAAAATGTACATTTTCCTGCGCTGTGATCTGGGCCCAGGAAATTAGTAGAATTATCTTACTATACTATAGGCAATCACAGCCTATTCAGGACTGTGATTGGCCAGTGTCACATGACACATGTGCATAGCCCTATATAAGCAACCATAACTTGAAAAAAACCAAAATTTGGTTTTTTTCAAGTTATGGTTTTGTCCATCATAAAGAGTGTTTCAATAAATGTATTTATCCTTTGTACATGATTGATCGACTCCATTCAGTATTGTGATTAGCTAGCAAGACACCGCCCACTTCACACAGGGTGTGATTTTTTATTATAGTATAGTTTGCTGATTAATTTTGATACAGTAATGGTGTTTTTCTTTCTTAGATTTCTTTTTTTTTTGTATTAAAAAGGTCTTAAAAGTAAAAATTATCACTTCACTGTCATCTGGGGACTCTCATTTGGAGACCCTCCTGGGGGTCCCGACCCACAGGTTGTAAACCACTGTAGGCTGCTGGAATAGTACTGTTGGTATCCATGGGGGGGGGGTGCACAACAGCAGATGCTCACTGCGACAAAGAGCTGTCTCAAACTCTTTCTTGAAACATTTCTCTATTTGTCTTTCGCATAAGCATTCTCTTCACAGTTACACAAGTGCCTGTGGGGATATTACTGGTCATGTTCGCTGGATTTACTAGCGCAGTTTAATTAATGCGTTTATTGTTGCACACAGGTGATGGATGAGAGATGGGGGGGGGGATTATTGATCCCAAAGGAAATTCTACAATGTCCGGGGGGGAAGAAAACAGTCAAAGCACATGGCAGGCATGGCTTGCGTCACTCAAAGTTAAGTGGGTTGAGGATGGAGGGAGGGGGTGATAAGATAAGATCAACTTTATTGATACCAACAACAAAGATACAATAGAATACTGTAGGCTACTGCAGGCCCTATGAATAAATACAGACTAGTGAATGTAAAAATGGATCATGTTGTACAGTCTATACAATGAGTAGCCTATGGTGCATTTATGCACCTATCTATTTCTAGCACCTATCAGACATCCATTCAGTGCGTGTCAGTCAGATATATAGCGAATGTGAGAGTGTATGAGTCTACTACTCTGACATGGGATTATGTAATGAGCTCAACCTGTGCCTGTGGTGTGGTCAGTCAGTGGCAGGACGCCGTGGAGAAAACAAAACGCACATGGCTCGGTTTACCGGCCATGTGAACGATAGCTAGTGCTGAGTGGGACACGCGGCGGCCCGTCGGTCCACCATGCACCACCTGACACCAAAAGAGGCTGCATGACCCAATTCTCTAAACTAGGCCACGGGACTTTGGGTAGAACCAAACTTTTTAATTATTGGGCAGTCTGTACACTTTGAGTCCTTCCTTCTAATTCATTCTAATGCTTGCATCTGTTGCTTGTTATATTGATATATACCAGCATCTCTCTGTGATTCTGATATGACTACACAGCAGGCCACGTTTTTTCTATTTACTATAGGTGGTCGCGGACGTTATTGATTAAAAACTACACGGGCCAAGTTTTCAACTACATGGTCGATGTTATTTATTGCCACCCTTGTCGAAAATGGGATGTTATATGATATCACTCATCAGCCTTCGCCATCCGTTGAATGTCGTATGAGCAAAGCAGCCCCAGAATGTAAAGGCTAAACCCAGGGAGTCGCTATGATTCTGATGCAGAATTTGGTAATTCCCTGATTAATGACTAACTAATTATGTAGGCTATTTAAGCACAAGCCTATCCACCTTGCAGTCTCATTTAACCCAACCAGTAGTTGAGAGTGATCCGGATATGTGATTTGACATCAATATTGACCAATTGACGTTTCATGCAACACATCATGCAGGGGGATTGCCGTAAAATAAGCGCATTTTACGCACAAGACGCTCAACTGGTATTAGCTGAGCTATATACAGTACAGCTAGGCTACTATAACTCCATCAACATTTAACATCAGTTCCAAAGTCACAACAATGCAGATCGCATACTGAAACTAACAGGCTAATATATCAGTGGTAATGGTTAATAACGTCATAGACTAGTTACGCACAGCACCATCTCAGCCAAAACAGGGGTTATAGGTGGATGACGTGCTGTTTGGCATCTAGAGAGCGATGCGCTGGTTTCCCGGGAAGTTGTATTTAACTCCGCATCGAGGTTTTCCATACAATACATTTTAAAGCCACAGCACGCAGACCCAAACTATAACCTCATCTCAGGCTATATATATATATAAACCACCTGATACCTTGATTATCAGCCCATAGATTGGGCTCCAATCGGCATACAATCATTCCATACAGTTGGGCCACTTGGGCCCATAATAGACCCAACTAGTTGCGTCTTATCAGCCCATAGATTGGTCTCCAAATCAACAGAAATCATTCCATACATTTAAGCCCAACTGGTCCAAAAATATGGAATGATTGAATGATTGTCTGCTGATTGGAGCCCAATCTCTGGGCTGATAACCTAGGTATCGGGTGCATAAACACACACACACACACACACACACACACACACACACACACACACACACACACACACACACACACACACACAATCTTGTACAATGTGGTCTTTTTTTTTTACCTGTGTTGTTGTTGGTGTCCATCGCAGTCATTCTGAGTCCCAAAAGGTCAAGTGTCACGCTGCAAAACGGAATCTTCTCAAAACCTGGGAGCTGGATCTCTTCTCTGTCTCGGCTATAATAAGCCCGAGAATATTAACGGACGGCAGAGTTTTTGCCCTGTCCTATTCTTTCTTCACTTTTCAGATCAGATAGCGACTCTGAATATTCAGTTATCGATTTTTTTCCCGCTTCACTTCTTGACTTTATTCACAAGTTGACTTGTGAAATTAACTATCAGAAAAATAACCTCCTCTCGTCCCCCCAGATGCAGGAGATGAGCAGCAGAAACAGTGATTTCTGTGCACTGTGTGCGGGGACCAGCGGTAGACTCGGTTTTCCAATAATCATTCTCAGTTTCACGGGGTTAATGTGGAAAAACAAAAATGCGTCGTCAGTGATGTCTGTCTGTGTTACTCCGTCTCATCGATCCGTCGGATTCTGTCTGTGTCTAGAGTAGATGTGATACAAGCTTTGCCTCTCCTCTGGCTT